>NW_016690285.1:2372809-2392731 GCF_001604755.1 Lepidothrix coronata | reverse complement strand
GTCCAAGGCCGGGTTGGACGGGGCTTGGAGCAACCTGGGCTGGTGGAAGGTGTCCTTGCCCATGGCTGGGGGTGGAATGAATGAACTTTAAGGTCCCTTCCAACCCAAACTGTTGTGGGATTTCATGGTTCATTAAAAATGTTTAAGTGTCTGTGATGCCCATGTGTTGGTAGAGTTGGAGATGGTTCTTCATCCCACCCCCTGCCATGGGCAGGGACACCTGCCACCAGCCCAGGTTGTTCCAACCTGGCCTTGGACACTTCCAGGGATCCAGAGGCAGCCACAGAGTCTCTGGGCAACCTGGGCCAGGGCCTCCCCACCCTCCCAGCCAGGAATTCCTTCCCAATATCCCATTTAACCCTACTCTCTTAACAATTAGGCAAGATACAAAATTTTCCCTCTGGACTAAACTCCAGTTCTTGTCACTCAGAGACTGGTGCTCAGCCAGGGGAGCACAACAGACCTTGGGACACCCAGCACTGCTCTCCCCTAGAAATAGGGAGGTAAAGAAGGATTATGGATCTAAATACTCAAATGTAAGACATCAAAAAAATTCATTTGGGCGGTTATCCTCAGTTCTCTAACGTTATTTTAAACATACCAAAAATTAACATTGACAGGTATGTGGAAGCTAATGATAATGTGAGGAATAAATTACATTCAACAATAAAAACCAGAAAACAATAATTCCAGAGAGATAACTTTCCATAATAAGTAAGTAAAGGAAATATAGACAGACATTACGGTTATAGCACAGCTAGGTGTTAAATTTATATGCTAATAATTACATATTTGTTAGGAAGAATAGTTGAGTCTGATCACGTAGAGTGAGAAGCAGGAAAATGCATTGTGGAGAGGATTTGCTTTAATCCTGCTTGCCCAGCCTGGCCGTGTGTGTGTGGGTTTGCTCTCCTGGAAAGATCTCCAGGGAAAGGCTGATGCCCCCCACCAAGCAGAGTGGTTTCCTTTCCCTTTCAGGAGGCGTCTTTTGAAATGTTTCCTGTGCTCAGAAGTGTAAAAGGGAGCCACCAGATCCTACTGAATTTGTTAATAAATATGGATAATAGGGGTTTGGTTTTTT
Organism: Lepidothrix coronata; assembly: GCF_001604755.1. Lineage (NCBI taxonomy): Eukaryota > Metazoa > Chordata > Aves > Passeriformes > Pipridae > Lepidothrix > Lepidothrix coronata. Next base: position 2,391,650 of record NW_016690285.1, on the reverse strand, counting down.
TTTCTCTGCCTCCAAGAAAACAGAATTTTTGTGAGGGAGTTACAAAATCAAAATGTTTATTGATGACATATGGTGAAAATAACTCCCTGTGTTGCTCTTTCACGTGCAAATGGGAAAAAACCCAAACCCCTATTCTTCTCCTAAACTGAGGGTCTTTAGTTTGTAATCATTTAGGAGCACTGAGGTGGAACTCCATTAGGGCTGTGGCCATTCACATGCTCAGTGCAGACAGTGCTCAGTGTCCAGGCAGGTTAAGTGGGAAAGAAATGACTGCAACTATCTCGTGAAAAAAAAAGTCTATTTTGTGTCATTAACGCAGCTCTTGCATTTCTGACCATCCCTGTGATCACCTGGCCTGCCTGAGGATGTGTTTCCATGTCTTTACATTGGGGTTTTATGTCAAAAAAGTATCAGACAAGCTGGTGACACCCAGTGGGACAAAGAGAACTATCAAAAGTTACTTTGGAATACCTAAAAATTCAGGAAATTTAAAAAGTTCAAAGTTTTTAAGTTTTCCCATTCATTTTCTGTGTTATTTTGATGAAAACAGGGTACCAGGGGATTTTGATTCCATAAGGCCCCCGTGATTCCCCTTAAATTAGGAGAAAGCTCATCCACATGAAATTCCAGATGCAGAGATCTGCCCAAAGCCTCCCAGTTCCCCGAGTTCTTTAGTTTCAAACATATCACAAATCATTCCTCCTGTTGCAAACCCGACCCTCGGCGATGCATTTGCACTCTCTGAACGTGGATTGTTTCCCTGGGGGGACTGCAATCCAGGTTTTTCCTTTGTGCACCTCTACCTGTCTCTATATTTTGCTATTCATTGATTGGACCCGCTGGTAATTAGCTGTATTTTTATTCCCCTGAAGTGATGTTAATTAGTCAGGAAGGAGTGAAACATCCCTTGGCTGGAGGGGTGTGATCCCAGATGGCCTTGGGGTTGGGGATGTGGGGCACTGGGACAGTTTTGGGTGGCAGGGCAGGGCCTTGGCCGCACTCCCGAGCACTTGAACTATTTGTGGGGGAGAGGATTTATTGCTTTGCTCCTCCCTGAGATGAGGAGCAAACCTCTCCAGCCCGAGGGGTCGGGGTGATAAAACAGGATGGAAAGTTTTGAGGGCGTTTCATGGAGCTTTTCCTGGGCTGCCCAGGGCAGCAAATAAACAGTTTTGCAGCCCCCCTGGCTCCAGGAACCGCTTGAACGTCGGGAAGGCAGATAATTGAGTGTACCTGTGGCACGGGCCTGTGTCTAATCAGTCGGCTGTGTAGGTGGGTAGTGTCAAGTGCCATTCATCTGCTTCCCCTGAGCTCTGCGGAAACAAGGAGGAGGGGGAGTGATAAGACAAAGATATATAACCATGTTGACCACTGAAGTACATGGTTAACAACTTAATTATCTGAGTTCAGCTATCAGTCAGCAACAAACCTGCACAATTTAGACATACTTTATAATTTGCTATAAAAATGGCATAATGATAAGGACAGTGTTGCTCGAATTAGAATCTGCATTAAGTGTGTTTAATTTAATTTTTCTAATTATATTTCTAATAGCTTAAATATGTGCACTGATAAAATGGTTTAGCCACCTGCATTTAAATGCCACCTGATGCGTTTATTTTGGAACAGTAGAAGATTGATATAATTTGAGCTCGAGCTCCTCTGAAAATTCCTTTATTAATGGGTGTTAAATTATTCTTTGTGGCTGCGCTGCACGCGAAGTCCTGGAGCTGCCACCAGTGTGGGAATCACCGTGGAATGCTGTCAACCTGAAAACATTTATCATATTTTCTGAACTGGGGATGGAGTCTGTTTAATTAAAAACTAAAAATTACATTGGTATTTCAGAGTTCTTCAGTGGTCATTAACTGGGGGATTTTTTTTTTAAATCAGGTGAATTAAATGTTTTGCATAGGAGTGTGTGGATTGGGAGTATTTCCATGTAAATCCTCCCCATATGACACTGTCTTACAAATTAATTTAATAGGCAAAGCACAGCTAACTCTGTGTTGCAGTTTCAGTGAGAGCTGCCTGTTTGCACACGCTGGAGGTTTACTAAATAATTCCTCTTTTGAGCTGAAATTGTGCCCTTTCGCCTAAATCTCTGCGTCAGATCAAGGCAAATATTAAAAAAAGTGATTAGAAAAACATTAAAAAAAAGCTTCTTCCTTTCACAGGAGTAAATGAAAATTGACTTCTACACCAACTCATGTGCAGCTGATCCTGAGCGAGGGTGTCTCCAGGCCAATTCAAATGCATAATAAATGACAAACAAAATAATGATTTAGAAAACGCTGTTATAAAAAAAACCCAAAAAATCAAAATAGCTTCATTTCATGAATTGTACGCAGCAGATATTGTTCACAGGGCTGGAGAGAACCAGGAATCCATAAAATCAATGTTTATTAATTGTTTATTTGTACTCTGAGCTCTGTTTATTCTCCGTGTTTTGCCACCACACGAGGAGGTTGCGCCGTGAATGTGGAGAATCCCGAGCAGAGCAGGGGCACATCAAACATGGAACTGGTGGGAGTGTAGAATTTAATTGGAGGATTTTAATTCCCTCTGTGGAACAAAGTCAGATAAAGAAATACTTTTGATGACAAGCACCCTAAAGTGTACTGGCAAAACTAAGCTGAGCACGTCCAGCAGCCCCCCGGGCCTGGGCTGGGCTCTGTGTCCATAAAAACTGGGGATTTGGGAGTCTGGAAGGGAGGATTGTTAGCTGCAGGTGGAGCTCAAGGGAGTGGTGTCTGTTCACAGGATGCTGCTGGAGGTGCTGGAGCAGTGGTGGGAATGATGTTGGAGATGCTGTGGGGATGGCACAGCAGGAACGGGCAGGAACTGATGCCCAGGAAGCTCCACCTGGACAGGAGGAAGAACTTCTTCCCTGGGCAGTGACCCAGCACTGAACAGGCTGCCCAGAGAAGGTGTGGAGTGTCCTCACTAGAGATGTTCCAGAACCCTCTGGACACAATCCTGTGCCAGGGGATGGTCATCCCATCCAACTCTGGGATGGCCCAGCTGGAGCAGGGAGGGGAGATGGGGTGACCCAGTGTGGTCCCTTCCAACCTGACCCATCCTGGAATTCTGGGATTCCAACCTGACCCATCCTGGGATTCTGGGAGGTGCTTTGCTGCAGGTTCTCCTCAGCTGTGGGCTGACACAAATTCCCAGCAGCGCTTTGGGAACACACTGTGTGTTGGGGAGGAGCTGGGAGGAGCCTTGGGTGTTCATGGGATGCTCCCGTGGCTCAACTCCTCCTAAATCCTAAATGCCAGGATTCTGCTTCCCTGAGTGCCTCCCCTGCCCCTTCCCACGCTCCCCTCCCTGACAGACACTTCCATAAAGCTTCATTATCCCGACGGCTGAGAGACAAGTGTGGTGTGCGAGCACAAGAAAATGAAATCAGCGTTTAATTACCAAATATTCTACATCTAAAATTAAAAAAAAAAAAGCTTAAATAATTCAGTTTGATTTGGTCTAATTAGCCTGATTTCCTAGTATTTAGCCCTAATTATGTGATACATAAGCCCTAATTATGTGGTACGTATACAGTGTGCTCTCTAAAGTTAAAGATCAGAACGGATACTGACTTAAATGATAAAATATGTTAAATTATTAATTATAATTAATCTTACAAAATAGGCATAATTAGTTTAAGTACTTTAGATATTCTACTTAATAGCATTACGCATTATATGCAAGGTTTGAGCATTTTACAAATACTCTGTGAAATGGGAAATACTGGTGAGTCCTTGGATCCGAGTGAGCTCTTCCCTCGGAGCTGCTGTGGTGCCACTCCGGGCTCTCCCCACCCCAGAGGGATGTGTGACTGAGCATCCTCGGGGTCCTGCCCTCTCCCACCCGGAGCTGAGAGCTGGGAAATCCTCCTTGGACTCCTCTCAAGGTTTCTCAGATGGTGCTGCAGGGTCAGGGCCTGGAGGACAGCAGGGTGTCGGTCAGTCCAGAGGATTTTAGGATTTTAGGTGCTCAGAATTCACTTCTTTCTGTTCCTGCAACCTGCTGTCAGTTAGACCACTGACTAGGCCAGTTAAACCTGGTCTAGTGGAAGGTGGAACGAGATGGGCTTTAAGGTCCCCCCAACCCAAACCGTTCTGGGATTCTATGAAATCAATCGATGCAGAAAAATAATTGGGGAGATATTTATAGTTCTTCTACCTAAAAAGTGCTTTACTACTAGTTTCTCTAATATAATGTGGGCAAAATTGGGCTGAAATTACTGTGAAAACTGTGTCTCACCGGATTTTTTTTTATAGTTCTGCCTTTTGATTAGGTCAGAAGTTGGTGGGGTCGGTTTGGCTGTGGTGCTTCAGCACTGCCTGTGTGGGGAAAATAAAGGAATAGGTGATGAAAAGGGGAGAATTCCAAAATCGCCCAGAAAAAGGAAGGAAAGGAAAAAAAATATTATTATTTTTTCCATTCCAAATTTTGCAGAATCAGGGGGGCAGGGAGACATTCAAGAATATTTTTATAAACAGATTTACCCGTTACTGGGGAGAGAATTTTTGTTACATACCCAGCTAATTGTTGCAGATTGATGGTTTCACAGATTAAATAAACTCGAGTAAATATAGAAAACACAGATTAACTAAATGATGTGTTGAAACCATTCCCAGAGACGACAAACTGCATCCAGGAGAAAAATAAATTCTCAAATCTTCAGGAGCACTTTCAAAGCTCCAGTAAAACCCCTGCTGGATGAGCTGGATCTCCATGAGGTCAGTGCCACGTGTGCACCCCTCCTGTTCCCATCTTACAACTGGGTGTAGCACCTGACTTACTAATGCACTTCCACCCTCATTATCTCGTGGGAGAGTGAAATGTTTCTGGAGATGGCATTATTTTTGTTAATGGGCTTCCATACCGAGCAGTGCTCTGCCTGGAGCCCATCATGGCCACGGGAGAGCCCAGTGTCCCCACTGGAAAGCCCCCTGGGAGATGATCCGTGGGACTGGTCTACGTGCAGTGCTGCCAGATGTGGTGGTTTCTTCTCATTTCTGTCCCTGACAAAGGAGCAGTTTGCAGATAAGGAATTCAAGGCATTAAAACTCAGCAAAAATGCTTTAAATAAGTGACTAGATGCTGAGAATTACTGTGAGGCTTTTGAAGATAAATTCAGGAGAGAGTTAAATGTCTCTGGGTTTCCTCTGCCATGAAACAAATCTCCAGGACGAGGGGGCCGAGCTGTGCTTTAGGTGCAGTGGGCTTTTAAAACCCACTATTTAATGACTATCCTTGTTCCAAATCCCTTCCAATATTTGCAGTGGGGAGGGATGAGCACCTTTGGACTCATGGGCTGCCCGTCCCCCCTTGGCTGATCCCGGCAAAATGTTTTCCTTTCATTTCCTCTGGATATCCTGCAGTGCTCAGTCAGTCCCTGCTCCTTTGCAGTGGTTTTATTTCTCTGTCTGAGCTGTGGTGGCAATGGGACTGTGACCCCATGGTGGCAGATCCTGGGGGAGCAGCTGGTGGACACCTGGGGGGGCTCATGTTGTGCCTTTTCCTTGCATACACTGTGCTCCTTGAGAAATATTCCAGGAGCCAGTCAAACAAGGCCTGCCTTTCAGTGAAATGGCTCCTTCCTCCATGGAATGCAGGTGATGGTAAATAGGGCAAGTTGGAGAGGCAGGGACTTGTGTCTTCTGCTGCCGGAATGATCAGGGGATCATACAGTGGTGTGGAAGAAGGAAGAGGGAAGTGTTGCAGAATTTTAAGAGGCCTGGGCTGGGGGTGATTCAGGCCAAAAAATATAGTCTTGTGTAGTGAAATTAGGTTTTGATTCTGCACAGTGTTGGCCTGGGGTTTGGGAGACCTGGGTTTGGTTCTCTCACCGGTGCTCTTCTCGTGCTCAGTTTTTGTCTACTCTGTCATGAAACAGTTCAGTTTGTTAGAGCCGTGTGAGCACCCCCGGAAGTGAATTAATCCCAGCATGGTTTGGGTTGGAAGGGACCTTAAAGATCATCCATCTCCAACTCCCTCATCATAACTAGGGAGCTACTTATGCTCCCTACTAGCCCAAGTTGATCAAACCCCCATCCAGCCTGGCGCTGAACACTTCCAGGGGCGGGAATTCCATCCTGGAGAGGATGCCAACCGAGGCACAGGTACCACCACCTCCCAGCATCCCTCCCTGCCGTGGTGCCAGAGCCAGGGATATCCCCACACCCTGGTTCCTGAACAGGGCAGTGAACAGGGCATTGTTTCCCCCCGTTCTCCTGCCAGGAGCTGCTCTCCCGTTCCCGGTGTTCCCGGTGCCCTCCCCGCTGTGCTCTGAGCCGCACCCGCTGTCTCCTCACCCCTTGGCCATTTGTGCACTCGGGGAATGGAAGGGACACCTTAAATCCCGTTGTCTGCAGGCATTACCTGGCAGGCTGGGGTCTGCCAGGGTGGATCAGAGCAGGGTCCATCTCACGGGGCCCTGCCCTGCAGCTCCCACCGGGAAGCGCGTGCCCACCATGGATCCAACCCGGCCCCGGGACACGGAGCAGGGATCTGCTCCCCCAGCCCTGCAGCAGGGGAGGAATCTGTGCTTTCCAACCGCCTTCTGAGCTGGTGCTTTGACACAAAATTGCTTTTCCTCCTTAATTAAGCTCTCCTCGGGATCCGCTCAGATGTTCGCTGCTGACAAAGTGTTTCTCACCATCTTTCCCCCTCTCCTTCCCCACGTTGATTTAATAGTTTAACTAACTTTGATTCCTGGCTCGTCCTTTTGCAATCTGGACCGTGTTTTCGAGTAGATGTAAAATAAATGTGACAGAGCGATACGGGCCCTTAAAATGAGCTTAATTTTCCTGGGAATGCTGGGGGGAGCCTGCAGTGGCTGGGGTAGGAATGGATCTGTGCACAGGGGAGCCCAGAGGGGCTCAGTGCAGCGTTAAATGGAACTCTACATCTTTGCTGGATTTTCTCGTGCCTGTTTGGGTCCCTTTCCATCACCCCATGCACAGTGAAGTCATTCCCTTCTCTGTCAAACCAGTCTTTCCTTATGTTTTATCCCCTCCCATAGATGTTGGTGAGACACTAGTGAGAAGATTATTTCCCATTAGCTGGGATTATGTTCCTGGTCCAATTCTGTTCTCCCTGTGCTGCTGCTGATGGGCAGTGGGCACATTGCTGAGCGTTGTGTGGGAAATGAGGCTCCCTGGAAATGCAATTTTTTCTTGAGCAAGAGAATATTACCTACTTTTTAAAAAATTATTTAAATATCTGCTTTTTTTTTTTTATTTAAAGGAAATAATCTTTTTCCTTCACAGTATTATGTGATTATTAAAGGTAGTTTCCTTAAAGTGACTCTGCTAAAGGCCAGTGAGTGATGGAAGGAGTTTCCTCACTGGGTTTAGGATGAGCAAGGGCTGTGAGGAGGAGAAGGCCCTGCATTAGGTCTCTCTTTGTTTTTCCCTGAGCCAATCCTCTCTGTGGAAGCAGATGGCCACAGCAGAGGGACTCAGAGCAGCGCTGAGCGTGGGACTCAGCCTAAGACCATGTGCAAACACTGTCATAAGCTGAGCTTTGCTGGGCACTAATCCATGAAGATATTAAAAATGTTACCTGTGGCACGTTGCCGAGGGCTGATTGCAGTGGGGTGTCTGTGTCCTCTCCAGAGCCATTCCCAGCTCCTCCATCCTGTGGCTGCCCAGAGCAGGGGCTCTGCTTGCAGCCTGCCCTGGGTGAGGAGCCCATGGCAGGGCTGGGGCTGCTCCTGGTGGTGATCCATCGATCCCTCATCACCCTGCTCTCCCCCTGGGTGCTGGGAGCAGGAGCCCTGGACATATCCTGTGCTCTCGTGGGGTCTGCTGGGGCCACAGGGCTCAGCAACCCCAGGGACCACCTGCAAGGACATGTTGTGGCAGGAGGTGACAGGGTTAGAAGGTGCAGCTTCTTCATCAGGGTTAAATATCAGATCACAGAATCATGTCATGGAATGGGTTTGGGTTGGAAGGGACATGAAAGATCATCTCATCCCACCCCTGCCATGGGCAGGGACACCTTCCAACAGCCCAGGTTGCTCCAAGCCCCCTCCAACCTGGCCTTGGACACTTCCAGGGATCCAGGGGCAGCCACAGCTTCGCTGGGCAACCTGTGCCAGGGCCTCCCCACCCTCACAGCCAAGAATTCCTTCCCAATATCCCATCTCTCCCTGCCCTCTGGCACTGGGAAGCCATTCCCCGTGTCCTGTCCTTCCATCCCTTGTCCCCAGTCCCTCTCCAGCTCTCCTGGAGCCCCTTTAGGCCCTGGAAGGGGCTCTCAGCTCTCCCTGGAGCCTTCTCTTCTCCAGGTGAACCCCCCCAGCTCTCCCAGTCTGGCTCCAGAGCAGAGGGGGCTCCTCTTATTCTCATCCACCAACACACCCCAGTCCTTCTCCCCAGGGTGTCTCCCCCTCCCTTCTCCCCCAGCCAGGGTCTGTGCTGGGTCTGTGCCCCGTTCTGACACAGAGGGGCACAACCAGCACCATCTGCAGAGGGACAGACAGACATGGAGAGGAAATGGAGATGTCCCCAGGAGGGGATTCATGTTGCCTCAGAACATCTCATCTCCTTCCCACCCTTTCTTGCCCACCCTCCCTCCCTTCTCCATGGCTTTGCTATTTTGTTCTTTGTGCAATAAATGCGACACAGGATGAGCAGAAACAGGAATTTAATGATGTAAAATGCTGCATATGGTCAGTGTGGCTTCAGGCTCCTTTGGCTGCAGTTTTAAGTAGGAATTGTATGAAAATGGGAATCTGTGTGTTGAATTCATGGCTTTTTGGCAGTGTCCAAGTTGGAAACCCCTACATGGCATAAACTCCAGGTGAGGCCAACTCCATGATGTCCTTGAGCTGTGTGGGATGTCTTGGGCTGCTCTGCAATGTCAGAGCAACAGGAACACACCAGAGAGTTGCAATGTCCTTTGGTTTCACACTTTTGAGCTTTCCAATCTCTGCTTCTTAGTTATTTCAAGGAAAATTATCTTTCTTTTTGGCAACTGTATGGGATTATTCCAAGTCTGTCTAGAGCTTGGGTGAATAAATATGAGTTGATGGGTTATTCCACAGACCAGATGTAAAACCAAGTGTCTCATCCAGTGGCACATTTGCAAATACCTGAGGCTGAAGAAAAAGCAACCCAGAAGTAAATCTGCTCACCAGCACCTTCAGCTCAGTGAAATACGTTTTTCCACCAATTCTGAACTGGATGGATGCATTTCCATAAATATTTCTCATATCACTTGGATAGTAGTGGGTAGCAGCACATGATGGGATTTTTTACTGTCTTCCACGTGTTTAGGTACTCTTTATTCTACTGTTTGTTTTATAAAATGGGTGAATATAACAAATTTTTTTGTTTTATTGAAACTGCCTAAGAAAAATTATTTAATACACAAAGGAATTTCTAAATCTGGGTTTAATTTTTTTATATTCTGCATTACAATACGGAAAAAAAATCTGTCCTTCTGTCTAACTAATGTTAGTTTGATGATTATACTAATATTAACTGCTTTACTTGAGTAAGCAAAGAAAAAGTAAAATACCAGTCAGACCAGCTGCTAATTCACAGAGTGTTGTACTCTGGTTATTAAAAATACCCAAAAGATGTACCTTTGTGGTTCAGTCTTTTGAATTAGAAGCAGAATATTAATTTAGGCCTGGAGCATGATTAAACATTGTAAGGCCCCTTAAGAATTTTCACCAAATTTTCTTGGATTTCTCTTTATTGGGTCTTCCTCGACTGTGTTTAGCTCTGTAATTGCTTTGCTCCTTTGTTGATAGGTTAAAGCACAATGTGATTTTCTCCATGTCATAATATTTAAGAGGCTGGTTCAATGTTCCGCATGTATGATGTGCAGCTGAGGCACCCAACACGGGGGGGTGGGCTGGGGCCTTTTGTGGGATTCTTCCCTTCTTTTCCCTCTCTTTATGGAACTGTTCAGAAGGCTGCTGGGCTGCAGATTTACCTGGGCTTCCACCAGGAGCGCAGGTTCTCTGGAAATTCAGGAGGGGTTTTCTGGAGCGGAGAAACTCCCACTCACAGATAAAACGGGGCAAGAAAACCCGGCTCTGGGGGGGTTGTGGGTTTTCTTCCCTTCCCTTTTTTCCCCCTCATTTATCAAACTGTGCAGAAGGTTACTGGGCTGTAAAGGAGTGTAGGTTTACTGGAAATTTAGAAGGGTTTTCCGGAGCAGAGAAACTTCACAGATAAAACAAGTTTAAAAAAAATAATCCAGCTCCTTCCCTACTCTCCCACTTTAAAGGATGGACTCAGAACATTACATTTTCCCAGTTCCTTGGGGAGAGCCAAGGGTTAAAATGTAATAATTGAAATTCGTTACTCACGTGCACCAAAAAATAGTTCCTTGGCACAAAGAAGTTGTGGAGCCCGAGCTGGATGTCACGGGTGGGACAAACCAAAATGCTTCGGGGTCCAACGCCGGGATTGGCACGTTCTCACCACCCAGGTTTTGGTCTTTGCCCTCAGAGAGGACATCTCCCTGTCCCACCAGGACAGAGGGGACAGAGGTGGCACTGCCCTCCTGGGGACAGCCAGGTCCCCCTGGAGCTGCCTGGGCAGACCCTTGTGCGAGAGAGGAAGGTGACAGGACCAGAACCTGCCTCTGCCACCTTCAGCAGAGCAGAAACTCTGGGAGAAGAGATTCTTCCAGAATCTTCTGCCTTCAGAGATTCAGGGACAGTCGGGATGAGGAATGTGCTGGTTCAAGCCAAGGAGGGAGCTGAAAGAGAAATGAAACCTTGAGAGCTGAACGTGGGGCTGGTGGTGCTGGTGGAGCACACGAGGAGGGTCAGCAGAAGTGTTGTGTCAGGATTCCAGGTGAAATCTCAGCTCAGAATCAGCTCAAAAACTGATGTGTATGTGCCAGGCATTGTTCTTCAGAGGAAAGAAGAATCCTAAATCATCTAAAATCCTCAAAAGGTGAGGGATGATAGTTTAAATTTTAACGAGATTTTGAACATCCATGTTCTCAGCATTACAGGGGAGGCCTCATTAACAGTAATGAGGGATATGTGTGTAGATCTGGGATCCAGAGTGGGTTTGAAATGCCTAATGTTTGACTGGGGTTAGATAATTCATATATGGCACTGCTAAACCCCTAATGTGTCAGCAAAAATGTCACCATGGTTTTGGGGTGCCATCAGATGGGGATATTCAGACATTGATATCATTACTCAAGAAGGTGATAATTGTCTTTTACAGGCATTGATAAAGACCTCCCCCTCCTCAGCTCTTAAAGAGCAACACTCTTTGCTAATGATACTGGAATTTCCTCTTTACACAACACAAAGAAAGAGAAATCTGGTAAAAAGGACTGTACTAGATCTGAGATGTGCCCCAAGGCCACACTCAAGTACTCAGTGGCTACAACAGTTGGTCAAAAGCTAAAATACATTTTATTTGAGCATGTCTCAGGCAAGATGATAAGAACAGTGACACTGAATATTGAAATATGCCATCATATAGAGAATGAGCTGGCAATTCATTAATAAATAATGATTCTTGGTGATAGCAATGACCAAGGAGACCATGTCTTGAGGCACAGCATAAGAAAACCCTTTATTTAAAACCTTTATAAGGGAGGAAGGAAGGAAGGAAGATATTAACTACATGTAGAAGAAACCTAAAATCAAAAGGAAATTTGACCTGAATCAGGACACTGAAGTTTCCAACCATCAGCAGGTTCTGCAAGAGGCAGTGGGTGAGCAGAGCAGGTTCTGTGGTGGCATCTCAGAGCATCAAAGGAAAAGCTCATTGAAGCTCAAAGCATCAATTGCCAGAAGTGAGAGATTCCATGACTTCTCCTGGAAGAGCAGTGAGGACTGATGTGCCCAGCAGCCCTGGAGCACGGGCATAGGAAAGGACCCTGTGACTGGAACTCTGTCCTGTAGGAAACCTCGTTCTCTGCCGTGTTGGCAGCAGCAATTAGGATTCCAGGAAGCAAAGGAGCTGGGCTCCAATAATTATATAAAGCCAGTGATGACAATTTCCGAAATACAGACAACCCAGGCAACCCAAAAAATCTGTTGTCCTGGTCTAGTTAGTGCAGCTCAAGTGGTGCATTAATTAGTGGTGGGACTAGTGCAGACATTTCTGTCTCGGATTCAGCAGGGAAATTAAAATCCTTCAGCTCCCCGAGCGGAGCAGCTGCTGCAGTTGGAGATCAGTGTCCTCTCCAGCTTCATCCGCTCGCGATTCGAGCGCGGTTTGAGTCGCAGTGAAGCCATGAAATAGCAGGAATTCATTTTGAAGTGCTAATATTATCTCAGTACGTTCAAACCAAGCAGGCAATTTAATTTTTGAGTTTCCTGAGGCATAACAGGTTGTTTGTTAAATATATAACTGAAGCGGTTTTTACTCATTGCGATGTATGTGATCGTGTCATTCCAACGTAGCACTGAGTAATCTTCCTACATTTCCCTCTTTCCCTGTGGGTTGTCCAGTTGCTCTGGAAATGTGTTTCCTTTAAGTGTAGATCTTCACATTCACAGAATGTCAAACCTTAGAAGTGCACTCATGGCATCACGTTGCGTGAAAAATCCACAGTCAGGAAATAAGATCTTTGAAACTTCCTAAAGTTTTTCTTTTCCTTCTGGTAAAAGTGCATGGAAGTCTGGGGTTATTGAGGTTGTATCCATTATTAGAACATTTGTAAAAATCACCAGAACGCATTGCACACTGGGTTAGATCCATAACTCACAGGCTTCATCTTCGCTGGGAGCTTTTCCAACTTGAAGAATTTTATTGGAATTGTCGTTATAGGAAGGAAGCATTTTGGTCCAGTTCTGTAAAAATTCATTTTGAAGCAAGGACGTTTTCAATAAACTAAGTCCAGCTCAGTGAACAAAACAGAGAAAGTGATGTTTTGAAGTTCTTGGTCTTGTTTGAATCAAGCATTTTGCTAGAACTTTTTTTAAAAAAATTGCTGTGAATGTACCTCCTGCTGCTGCCCCAGCCCTGCCCGCGGTCCTTCCTCTCCTCCCGTTGTCCCTTGTCCTTCCCGCAGGTCATTCCTGCCCCATCCTGTCCCGGCAGGAGCTGTTAATCACCCTTAACTGGCTCATCCTTCCAGCAACTCCTGCAGGTCAGGGCGGGATTCCTGCCTTCCCCAGGGGTGCGGGCAGGGTCCCTGCCTTGGGAGAGGCCCTGGATCTGCTTTCCCGATGGGAACATTCCCGAGGGATGCTGTGAATGGCAGCGCTGCCCTCACAGAACCACTCGGCTGTATGTTTATCGTTTTTCCATGTGGAACTGGGAATCCCCCTGACTGTGCAGGAGCAGGGAAGGGCTCCGGTCCGAGGGGTTTTCCTGGGGTTGTTCGCGGAGTGCTGGGGTGGAATGGCCAGATGTGATTGAGTGGGAACAATGCAATGGCCAGATGTGATTGAGTGGGAACAATGCAGCATCAGGGCGATTGTCTGGGAGTTATCAAGGCGATTGTTTTGGGGTTTATCCGTGCGGGAGGAGGGGATGGTGCTATAGATGGACGGTGACGGCCCTGCCACTTCGATTAGGGCCGGTCCCGGCTCCGAGCGCATCCCGTGCATCCCGCGCATCCCAGCCCCGAGCCGGCACAGCAGGCCGGGCAGCCAGGAATGAGGATGCTCGGCAGGAGCACGGCCCTGGGGCTGAGCCCTGCCGTGCCTGGTGGCAGGGACAGGGTCAGGATGGGCCATTCCCACCCCCCCGAGCCCGCGGGGCACTGCCAGCTGCCAGCGGGGCGGGCACCCCTCCGGGATGGAGGGATGGACCCGCCTGGGTGGGCGAAAACCTGCGGAAGTGCAGCATTTCAGGGTATGAAATGTAGGTGGGGCTTAAGAGAAAAAAAGTTTAAAAGCTCATTTAATATAGTTTTCTGTATTTCCTGGCTCCGCCGTGGTGACAGCACCTAAAAGATACTTCGGGATGATCCCAGGTCCTCAAAGGAACAAATCAAGCTTCGCAGAATTCCAGGAACCACAGTATCGGTGTCTTTTAAACCGGGTTTATTTTTAAGTGGGGGAAAAGTAGAGAACTGTGACCTATTGTACTCCCTGTACATGAAAAGTAGGTGCTAAATACTTTATTTTTCCCCACTGGTCTATTTATTCCCGTGCCTCTCTTCCCAGCCCTCGTGTGAAGCTGGTGCAGGAGGGTGTGTGCTTTCCCTCCAGGAGCACGTGCAGGGGCTGCACCGGGGGCTGGATTTAATCATTCCCAGTAACAGCAGCCCTGGCCAGCATGGAAATAGGCCTGTCATTGGCTGCCTCTGTAAGGGAGAGAGGAGGAAAAAAATCTCATTTGGGGAAAAATAGTTGAACGTTATCAGCTGCACCCAGGAATTTTTGGAGCCTTGCAGAGAAGAGTCTCCTCCTCTGCCCATATGCATTATAGCTTCCCCGATGGCACATAAATACTAGGCTTATATTAAAAATATAGCTGGATATTTCTGTGGTGTGCTCCCATCACTCCATTCTCTGCCAAGATATAAGGAATGAGGGGAAAATGATGCTGTAATAATTAGTGGAGAGAGTCAGAGCACCAAAGGAAACACTGAGAGCACAATAAAGTGTAGGAAAAACCCCCAAACCCAGCGAGCAGAAACCTGGGCTTGACTTGCCCTGGCTCCAGCAATCACTGGGGGGTTTTGCTCTGCTTTTGGCAATAGAAATGTGGTTCAGCACGTGCTCCATGTCCCACAGATTGAAGTGCTCTGTGGAGTCAGGAGCCACTGGCCGGGCTCAGGAGGGAAAAGCTCCAGCCCTTTATCTTGAGCTCTGTCCTCAGCCACACCAAGGTCTTTGTCAGCTCTGCAGGAGCATTAAGAGCATCTCACTGCCAAAAGAAACACTATTCAAGGATTATCACTTATATTGCAGCAGAGATACACTATATATATATATATTTAAAGTAATATATATGTGTGTATATATATGTATACATATACCTTTATAATATGTATAGATATGTATATATATATTTATAATGTGTACATACATGTGTGTGTATATACATTTATAACATATGTGTGTATATATCCACTGATGCAGATCCCTGCACATCATGCAGAAGAAAAGGTATCTTTGAGCAGTGGCTAATGCACTTCATTTGAAATGCTTTTAAAATTAATTTTTGAACGCTCTACCATCATATTTTGAAGGGAAAATTAAACCAGTTTAAAAGTTCTTCATCCTCAAAACATAGTCCTTTTGCCCTTTGTATTTCCTCCCTTTCAAAAAAAAAAAATCCCTTATATAAATATAGTTATAGAGCATCATGATTGGAATTCCCAGGGGGGATTTTTGTGGCACTTCAGAGCAAATGTGGTTGACACTTGTTCTTTGTTACCCTTGGGCTACTGTTTTGATCATCGACTGAATGGATTTATTCTTGTCAGCACAATGAATTTTGCACTCTTGTCCTGAGTAAATTTTACAATCCTTTCTCATGTGTAAATGAAGGACCAGTATATTCAGGTGCTTTACGTTTTGAGCAACTTTGGCAATTTAAAGGGGGGATTCCAGCAGATGGAAGAGCTGAACCCTGAAATCCAAAGCCCGCTCCCGCCAGGCGATCCCGGGCGATGCGCTGCAGTCAGATCCCTGATTTGTTTTTCCTTCATGTGGCTGGGAAGCACACGAGGCTCTGAACAGCCATGGTGAAATAATTGGTATGAAGCTGGAGAAGCTTAATTTTGATGAAGCAATTAGTGGTTGTTTCCTGATTGCTCTTACTGCCGTGAAGAGGAGGTGAAGGAGATCGTGCCGCCTCTTTCAATTCCGAATGTTTCCCAGCTCCCAAGACCTTTTGCCCTTCTGTTGGACACAGAGAAAGTTGCTTTGAATTTTTTTAGAAAGTGTCTTGTGACCGTGGATTCTCAAGAAGGTTAAACATAAATTAGTCATAAAGCCAACAAAAGGGAGAGAGAGGAAAAGAGGAGGCTCTGCGATTCTCGGCCAAATTTCTCTGGTTTCAAACTGCTGCTGTTTAATTAGAAAAAAAATAAAGGCTGGATTCTATTTCCCTTTTAGAATAACAATAATAATAACAATAATAATAATAATAAACTCTTTGGGAAACGCTGCCATTTATAACCTCCAACATTAATGTGCAACGAGCTATGTAATGCTGCAGATCTGAGCAGTGTTTAAGACAACAAAGTGCTATTTGATAGTCGAGCCTTTCTGTGGAACAGCTCTCCTTCCTGCCTTTGATGTGGGGATGGTTTATTTAATCAATTATTAATCAAAGTTATGGCATTCTTCTTATATATTTAGGTAAAAACTAAAAGATGCCTTTTCTGGCTTTCTTGTTTAAATAAAAGTTTAAATAGAATGCGGAAACACTCGCTTTTGAACGGGAAAAAAGCACAGATTGGAGAGCTTCCAGTGTCGGGCTTTGAGCAGCGCAGGGAGTGTTCAGGGGGGAAAAAAAGAGGAGGGAAAAAAATATTTCCGAGTCCTGTGGCTGGGCCAAAGGTGCCAGAAGGGCTCTGCTGCCCTGCCCTGCGGAGACAAAGGGCAGGACAGATAATGTGGGGGGGGTTCTCCTGGCCCGGGTGCTGAGCCCCGGGCAGGGTGGGCAGCCGGACACTCGGAGCTTCCCGAGCAGTTGGGAACATTTGGCAGCTTAACACAGAAAAAAATGACTGCTCGGGAAATCTCAGCGGCTGCTAATTAGCAGCACTGAACTGTGGGTAAGGACAGTAGATTTTAATGTGAGAGGAATTGTACAATAACCACCCCACTGAAAGAAATAGCAGGAAATGCTCCCCAGCTGACCCTTGTGGCAATCTAAGCTGCATATTGCAATAATCCTGTAAATTACTCTGCTTTTTTATACAGTAACTTGGAGTTAATTAGTAATTTAACATTCCTCTACGCTATTAAATGTCTTTCTTGCATTATATTATGTTGTTTCATGGTCTTACCTTAACACTAATGGGGTTTAGTTCTATTTTCTCAAAACAGTAACAGTAAAATAAAACTGAGCTGGAAAATTAATTAGTTCTCTTTTACCTTTGATTTACCTGTTAGTAACAATTAAGTGGCAGTGCACAGGTTTGGAGTGGTGCGAGGTTACCCGGAGACGAATGGATTCCCTGGATGAGCTGTGCACTGGGGGTGAGGACGAGGAGGGGGTGAAGTGCTGGGGATGGTGCTGCAGGCTCTGAGGGCTGGGCCCAGAGGGGCTGGGGTGGGCAGGGAGGCAGCCCCACATCCCCTCATCCCTCTATCCCTACATCCCTGCAGCCCCTTGTCCGTGCATCATTGTGTCCCTACATCCCTGTGTCCCTGCATCCCTGTATCTCTACATCTATATATCCCCTCATCCCTGCATCCCTTTATCCTTACATCCCTGCATCCCTTTATCCTTACATCCCTGCATCCCATCATCCTTGTATCCCTTCATCCCTGCATCCCATCATCCCTGTATCCCTTCATCCCTGCATCCCATCATCCCTGTATCCCTTCATCCCTGCATCCCTGTATCCCTTCATCCCTGCATCCCATCATCCCCTCATCTCTGCATCCCTGTGTCCCTGCATCCCTGTATCTCTACATCTATATATCCCCTCATCCCTGCATCCCTTTATCCTTACATCCCTGCATCCCTTTATCCTTACATCCCTGCATCCCCTTGTCTGTGCATCTTTGTATCCCTACATCCCTGTGTCCCTGCATCCCTGTATCCCCACATCCCTGCAGCCCTACATCCCTGCATACCTTAACCCCTCACATCCTTGTATCTGCTATCCTTGTATCTCTACATCCCTGCATGCCTTCATCCCTGTATCCCTACACCCTTGTATCCCTACAGCTCCTCATCCCCCATCCCTGCATCCTTGTATCCCCACATTCCTGCATCCTGGTATCCCTCCATCCCTGTATCCCCTCATCCCCGCATTCCTGGATCCCGCATTGTCCTGTATCCCGTTGTCAGTGCCAGTGCCCAGGGATGGGGACTGGAAGAATTTGGCAAAGCATCTCCTGGGGTTTGCAGACCGGGGAAGCCTCCCTGGGATGCCATGGGCAGCATCCCTGGGAATTCTGGGAGCAGTGTTTGTTGTGCAGAGCTGGAGTTCTGCACAATTTATTCCGTCTTTGCAGCCGCAGGAATCCAAGGGCTAATTAGAGTAACCAACAACGATGGCACACGTGAGCCCAGGGAAAGTTTTGGATATAATTACGTGGGGCATCAGGTGAAAGAGTCTCTCCCAGATTAATCCAGCACAAATTAAAAGTTGGAGTGATTTTTTTTCTCTCCCTTCTTACTCCGCAGTCTTTGTTTCAGCTGCAGTATTTGCTGCCTTTTAAAGCCACCAGAGGATTTGGGTTGGTGAGCCAGGTTTGGGGGTTAGATTGATTGAGCCAGGTTTTGGATTTGGGCTGATGGAGCCAGGTTTTGGATTTGGCTTGGTTAAAACAGGTTTCGGATTTGGGTTGATAAACCAGGTTTGGGGTTTGGATTGATTGAGCCAGGTTTTGGATTTGGGTTGGTTAACCCGGGTTTCAGATTTGGGCTGATTAAGCCAGGTTTTGGATTTGGGCTGGTTAAACCGGGTTTCAGATTTGGGCTGGTTAAACCAGGTTTCAGATTTGGGCTGATTAAGCCAGGTTTCAGATTTGGGTTGGTTAAACTGGGTTTCAGATTTGGGTTGGTTAAACCAGGTTTCAGATTTGGGTTGGTTAAACCAGGTTTCAGATTTGGGCTGGTTAAACTGGGTTTCAGATTTGGGCTGATTAAGCCTGGTTTGGGATTTGGGCTTGGTTAAACCAGGTTTCAGATTTGGGCTGATTAAGCCTGGTTTGGGATTTGGGCTGGTTAAACCGGGTTTCTCCCTGACTATT
>NW_016690285.1:2367096-2372597 GCF_001604755.1 Lepidothrix coronata | reverse complement strand
AAAAAAGCCACGGGCTTCGGGTATGATCACTCATTAAAAAACGGCTTAGCAAATCAATATATTCCCGTTGATGACATTAATTAAACTATAAAGAAATCCCCCAAATAAAGCAGCCACCTTCACCCCGCTCAGATGTGAGTTCATCTGTCACCCAGAGCACGGGCAGGACGTGTTTCAGACATCACAAACGCCCGCCGTGGGTTCAGGGTGGGAACTCGTCCGTAATTGATGCCGAGTGTTATTCCTCGAGTGCGCTGGAAATAGTCCAGATAAAAATGGCTCCAGTTGGAGAGCTGAATTATTTTAGCAGCAGTTAATGGATGAAATATTTAATAATGTACTTTGCAAATCAGATTTTATTTGTTTAACTTTGAAATTGGGGCTGGGTAAGTCGTATTAGACAGTAGTGGAGTATTTATCGTCTCTCACTTGACTGGGGAAACGTGGCTCATAATTAATGGATGACAGGAATAATCATATCGATCCCTTTGCCAGGGCTCTGTAATTAGAATGCTTTAAGCAATTTTTACATTGATTCAATTATTTTTTGGTTAAACAAATTTAAGTAAATGTCTAATTCATTCAGAAATGGCAGTTCCCTCCTTCCCTGCCCCGTTGTCCAGCACCTTGTGCCTCTTCCAAAGAATATCCTTGGACATTTCCAGCAGATTCCTGAGCAGCAGAAAGATCTCAAGAAGAATTTCCTGTGGGTGCAGGAGCAAATGCCAAGGATGAAAATGCCCTTGGAAGAGGATGGGCTCCATCACTTCAGCAGGGCCAAGATTGCACCCGAAATCTGAATCCTCCCTGGAGCACCCGGAGCGTTCCCATGGCAGATTGGAGTGGGAAAGCCTGTGGATGCAGTGAGTACAGGAACAGCTCAGACCCATGGAGCTGCTTCCCTGTATAAGTTTTCCCACCTCACACCTGCCCTTGGATCGGTACCTCTCCAGGATGGATTTGGGGAAGCCTTGGGAGAACCAGGATGGAAAAAAAATGTCTCAGTCTTGATGATGGTCCCCAGATTGGCTGCATCTGGTAATTCCCATGGGTGCTGGGACTGAGGCAGGATGTTTTCCTACAGCAGTGGGATTTTTTAACACTCTACAGTTACTACTGCAAAGTTGATATATTAAAGTGGGCTTTGGGAAAGTCAGTGTAACTTTATCACAAAATATGGGATTGAGACACCCATTTTCACCATTTCTTTGGCACAGCCAGCTGGAAACAGCCCAAACAGGAGTTCATCCATGGGTTTACTCCCTCTTTTTCTCTGGATTTAGGCTCTGCTCCTGGCAAAACTGCAGCAGCTCGTCAGGGCTGAGAATTTGGATATTGTTCTGTGGGAATGTGGAAGGTTTTCCAGCATCAGAAATCGTGGGGAGAAGGTCCCTGTGGGTGCTGAGCTGCATCCCCAGAGGATGCTGTGGAAGGGGTGGAGCATGGAAGGGATTTACTTTGGAAGAAGCTGGGAACTAAATATCTGGTGATGCAGAGAAGGTCTTTTGATCTTCGATTTGCTGTTCAAATCTATTGAAGGTGTATGTCCAAAATATTTTAGTTTTTCTTAATTTTGGTGGATTTTTCCGGTTTGTTTTGTTGTTATTGGGTGGGTGTGTTTTTTGTTGGGTTTTAGTTTGGTCTGGTTTTATTTTATTATTGTTTCAGGTTCTTTTTTCTCGTTTGTTTTTAGTTTAGGGAGGTTTTTTGTGGTAGTCATAGTGGGTTTTGTTTGTTTTGTTTTGTTGTTGGATTTTGGTTTGTTTGGGCTGTTTTTGTTGTTGTTTCAGATTCTTTATCCTGTTTGTTTGGGTTTTTTTGGTTGGTCGGGTTGGTTTTTTTAGTGGTGGTGTTTTAGTGGGTTTTTTGTTTGGTTTTGGTTTGTTGAGTTGTTTTTGTTTTGTTTTGTTTTGTTTTTTTTGTTGGCCAGCTGCCTCTGCAGAGATTTGGGTTTCAGAGATCTTCCATGATACCTCACGGGAGCAGAGATGATGCTGCAGCCCTGCAACTCCCCCCAGGCCCCCGTGGTAGTAATTAATAAGAAGTCAAGTTCTGAACTAACTGCGACAAATTGGAAAGCTGGGAATTGGGAGATAAGAGCGGAGGGTCACAGTTTATTTGTAACTGGGTTATCGAATCATAATAAGCACTTAGAGCAAAAAGCATCATAAAAGAAAATAGGGAGGTACAAGAACCCTGCAGTAATTGGGTTTTCCCACACAAATAAGATCCATGTAGCAGAAGAATTTCCCTTTGAAGAGGCCGTTATGAATTTGGGGTCCCCGGTTTCCATTAGCCCCTCGTCGTCACCAGCCCAGTGCAAGGCAGATAAAATGCATAAAACATCCCCAACATTTGATATCTTAATCCTATTTGCTCCCATTTCCCAACGTTCCCCAGTGTGACCAGAAGAAAAAAAATCACAAAATTGCAAGAGGGATAATACAACGTCCAGTCCCTTTCATGAAAATACAGAAATTATAGTCCTTGTTCTTTTGAGTGTTTTTCTGTTTTTAAATGTTTGGCAATTGATTTAAAAAGTTTTAAAGTTCCAGTTTTGTGCACCATAAGCTTAGGGAGTTAACCAGGAAAAAAAAAACATTCATTTACGGATTTTAGTCTTTAGAGCTTTGGGATTTCTTCCTTGTATTCAGAGAGGAGGGAATTAAGGGATAAAAGCAGAATAAGGAAATAAAGAATAGATAGGAAAAATATAAAATATAAATAGGAAATAAAGAAAATATAAGTTTATGTTCTGGGGGCATAAAAATGGAAGGTGAAGTGTTGACTCTGTAGCACACAACTGTCACCAGACTGAAAATATTCCTGCGTTCTTGAGCAGAACACTTGGACTTGGTTTATTTTCATTTTCCCCAGGATTTAGAAGCTGAATGGCACTAATAGATTTTTGTTCAGATGTGTTCACTGAGGACTATTTCCAAGGTCACTTCTAGGCTGCTGGCTTGCTTCCTGGAAAATGCAGAATGGTTGTGAGGGCCCCTGTGCTCAGCACAAGCCTTTGTGTTGCCTGGTGGGGAAGGAACGTGCAGGAGGGGCAGGTGGGAATTGGGATGTTGCCTTTCCTGGCTCTGGGTGAAGCATCACCCCAACACCCTGTGGGGCTGGTTTGGGCTCTGCAGAAGCCTTTCAGTGTCCATCTCACCGTGGAACTCATTGCTCAGCTGATCCTTGCTCCTCTCAGTCTCTCTTTGCCAGCCCCAGGTGACAACAGATGCCACCACAGTGTTTAACCCTGGCACAGCCTGAGCCAGGAGTCCTCACCCACCTTTCCTGTGCTGCCTCAGCTCCAGCATCTCCTGGTATTTTCACAGAATCCTGGAATCACTGGGGCTGGAAAAGCCCTCCCAGCCCATGGATCCCCCCTGTGCTCCATCCCCACCTTGTCCCCCAGCCCAGAGCACTGAGTGCCACGGCCAGGCCTTCCTGGGACACCTCCAGGGCTGGGCACTCCAAACCTCCCTGGGCAGCCCCTGCCAAGGCCTCACCACCCTTTCCAGGAGAAATTCCTCCTGATGTCCAACCTGAGCCTCCCCTGGCACAGCCTGAGGCCGTTCCCTCTCCTCCTGTCCCTTGTTCCCTGGGAGCAGAGCCCGACCCCCCCCCGGCTCTCCCCTCCTGTCAGGGGGTTGGAGAGGGTTTTAGACTGTGGTCTCTGCATGTCTTTCTCTAACAGCAGTGCAGGGTTGGTTTCTGCAGGGTTTGCTCTGCAGTTCTCCCTCTCACACCCTGCTCACATTCCATGGGCAGCAGCACAGTTGTGAGGACCCCAAGCCGAGGGGCAGCCTCAGCTCCAGGCTGGTACAGGGGGAACCCAAGTGCCTTCCATTCCTGCCCTGCCCCAGTTTGAAGCCCAGGTAACCCTGGGCCCAAGAGGGAGGACCATTTCCTGGGAATATCAGTCTTTCCAAGCGTCTCTTCTAATTAATTAGGTTTCATTCCCATCCCCGCATCGTCTGCCTAACAAACTATTTCTGGTGCTGCAGAGCTCTGGGGGCTCGGGATTGCTGATGGAGGGGTTGTGAAAT
Source organism: Lepidothrix coronata (assembly GCF_001604755.1). Taxonomy (NCBI): domain Eukaryota; kingdom Metazoa; phylum Chordata; class Aves; order Passeriformes; family Pipridae; genus Lepidothrix; species Lepidothrix coronata. The sequence continues at coordinate 2,368,551 of NW_016690285.1, read as the reverse complement.
GAGAATTGGCTGAGAGGGGCTGTTTCCTGCAGCGGAAAACCGAGCTCCTCCATGGAGACAGAGCCCTGGGAACTACAAACTGCGTGGGGTGAGTCACTGCTGCTTCCCAGCTCGGGGGGAATTGGGCTGAGTGTTCAGAAGTGTCAGGATTTTTTTACGCTTTTTTAAAAAAAATTAATTTAATTTAATCTTATTTTATTTTATTTCATTTTATTTTAGTCCAGTGGGAAGGTGGAGATGCCCAAGCTGTGCTGGATCAGAGCAAGAGATGACACTTTGCAGCAGGAGCCAGCATTTCCTCCCTCTCCTGCCCCTGAGCAGTTACACTTGCAGGAGGAGAGAAGCCTCCAGGTGTGAGTGCAAGTGAAGGGATTGTTCTTTGGCAGGTGTACTTTGGGTGAGGTGGTTGTGCAAGAAGAGAAGCCCCTGTGTGGCTCTGGTGGCTCTGTTCCGTCTGAGGGCTGTGCCAGCGCTGCAGATCCCCCAGGAGATCAGTTGTGGACAGTTTGGGATGGGTGGTCCCCGTCCCTGTGGGGAGATATCCACATTATCCAGCACGCCCTAAGGAGGGATTTCTCAGTGATAAAGAGCTCTGGGTAATGAAGTCTAAACAAACACCATCTTTCTAATAGAGTTTTTGTTTGGCCAATGTGGCAGAAAATCTTTTCTACCCACCCCGGTGGTGGGGACACCTTTGGAATGGGAAACGTTGCCTCGTGGAGCAGACAGGTACGGACAGGTACGGCCTTGTCACCGCTTCTCTGAGGAGTTTCACTGCTGGAAAAGGCCATTTTCTTCTTCTTCTGTGAGTGTCCCACCTGTGGGGGCATGGACAGAGCTTCTCCCAGCCCAGAGCATCCTGGGATCCAGCAGCAGGGAGTGGGTTGGTGGGGTGGGATGGGATCTGGTGGCCGTGGTCCTTCTGGCTTCCCATCCACCATCCGGTGGCAGAAAGAGCAAAACTCCCTCGTGCCTGAGAAATGCTCCCAGTGTAGAGACTGGCTGTGGAAAATCGGTGTTAGGTGGGGCTGCGGCGTCTGAATCGCCGCCCTTAGTTTATGAAAATTATAATTATTTTGATTTTTGTCCACAGACAGCTTGAAATGTTGCAAAACTCTGCAGGTGCTCTCCCGTTATAACAAAACCCCAGAACAGATGGTGCAAGGTACCAGGCCAGCTCAAGGGATTAAAGCAAGGCTTTTGAAATTTAAAATTAAAGCTGGGTGATCTTGGGAAAATGTACCTGCCAAACGAGCTTGCTTAAAAAAAAAAAAGTTCTCCAAGTTCTCCCTACAAGCTGATTTAAATTCAAATGAGACAAAAATTGGGCACTTTAAAAGTGCTTAAGAGAGGATTAAAAATCTGCAAGCAAGAAGAAAGGGGATGGATATGAATTATTTGTTGTTGCAGGAGGATTTTTTTTTTTTTTTTTTTTGTGGCCAAAAGCACGTTTTT
>NW_016690285.1:2356680-2366732 GCF_001604755.1 Lepidothrix coronata | reverse complement strand
CCCGGCAGGGATGGAGATGGGACCGGCATCCCGGCAGGGATGGAGATGGGACCGGCATCCCGGCAGGGATGGAGATGGGACCGGCATCCCGGCGGGGATGGAGATGGGACCGGCATCCCGGTGGGGATGGAGATGGGACCGGCATCCCGGCGGGGATGGAGATGGGACCGGCATCCTGGCGGGGATGGAGATGGGACCGGCATCCCGGTGGGGATGGAGATGGGACCGGCATCCCGGCGGGGATGGAGATGGGACCGCATCCCGGCAGGGATGGGCAGGCACCGCGCCCCGCGCTCGGGGCCCGCGGCCGGGCTCCTCCTGGCAGCTGGAGACGGGCTTTGCTCTGTTCCGAGGGTGTAAAACTCCTTCCCAAATGCAGCAGTTCAAAGGCAGAGGGCTCCGGGCGTGAGCGCGGTCCCCCCTTCCCCGGCAGACGGGAGCGCGGGGCCGAGCTCCAGATGTCCCCTTTGTCTCGGCACCATTGTTTCCCAGCTCGGAGCAATTCCCATTCCTCACTGGCACGGGACGCTGTTTTCTGCGTCCGTTGTTGTTTTTTTTTTAATTTTTTTTTTTAAATCGCTCTTAATCGCGAGCCTAGTGGGGGCATTTAGGCTCACAATGAGCAAAAAGCCTCCTGGGTGAAAAAGCCGCAATCTCCCCGGCTTTGATGGCCTTGTTGGCCAGAACGTGGGACTCCAGCAAACACTCTGCTCCAGCTCCATTGAAACCAGAAAGGGCTGGCAAATCCTGCGACGCTGGCCGGTGTTTGCTGAAGCCTTTGTTAATGTGTTAGATAACCGATTAATCACAACTTCGATATTCATATGCAAAATGTGCCCGGAGGACAATTTAATCATTTATTACAAGCACTTTATATATTTACTTTCCCTTTCCCCTCCCGTCCGAGGAGCCGTGCTCATTACCCGGGGGGTGCCCGCGGTGGGACGGGACACACGGAAAAGGGAAAAACTGCACAAAGTTTCAGCCCACGCCGTGTTTTGGTGGGGATTTGAAAGCCGGTGTGATTAAAGTAATTGAAAGGTTCTCTCTTATTTTCCTTTCCCGTTCCTGTCTCGTCTTGTCACATTAAAGGTTTTTAAGGACTTTAATTAGGTGTGTTGGTTACGGAGCCGACAGAGAGCAGCCCCTTCCACGCCCAGAGCCTTGATGGAAGATGATCACTGTGGCAGGTACAGCCTGCCAAGATGAACCGGTATAAATTAACCAGGAAAGGTTAAATTAGAGTAAAATGAGGATCGTAGACCAATCTAGGAAGCAAAGTTAATTCTGAGCCGGCGCTCTCCGCTGCTGCTGGGTGGACGACTCCGGATTAGGAAGCCTTTCCATGGCGATCATTGTTAATAGTTTCTTTAAAAATAAATTCTGGTGTGGAAGGATGAGTCAAGGCTGGGAACTGTCTGGGAGGACAGTGCAAGTCTTGTACAAAATTTTATTTTCCAAGCAGCGCAGAAAAGTGTATTTTTTAAGCTCTGTGTAGAAAGCAAAGGTAACAAACACTTGTGAGGGCCACCATCAAGGCTGGGCCTGCTGAATTCTGGGCATCCCCAGGGGTGCTCTGGACCCTGTGGACTCCCATGGGCTTATTCCAGCCCATCTGTGTCTTCCTTGCACGGCTCTTCCTGTCCTAGCACCTCCATGGATCCTGTACCACTGCTCCCCAGCCACCACAGGCAGCCGTTTTCCCCACGGGATGTTGTCCCAGAGCATCCCAGCACCAGGGACGACCTTGGCCACGAGTCATCTCAGACATCCTGCTGTGGCAGCACCAGGTATTTTGGATGGACCCACTTGGTTGTATTTTCAGTGGTCATGACTGAAAAAAATAGCAGTGTGATAACAATAATAAATTTTTTTTTGTTAATTTTTATCATATTTGAGTTATTATACAGTACACAGGAAGACAGTATTACCTGTGGGTTGTTCTCGTTCACTTTTTTAACTCTCCTGTAGTACTGTTGAACAATGCAAGCAAGCAGAGATTGATCCTATTCTTTACTCGAATTAAAAAAAGAATAATCATTGTTGTGTTTTCTCAGGATGTCTGTTTGCTTTGATATTCAATTACAGGGTTCATTAAATCAAGGGCCCCATCGCTATATTTCATCTTTCCTTTGCTCTGTGATGCTGTGGGGTGTGTTGCACACACACAGTGCATGAGGCAAAAGCACGAGGCTGCCTTGTTGCCTGCGCTTCAGAACTAGAATTTGCCACCTCAAATTGGTGGGAAGTTGCAGTATTCCCAAACCTGGAATACTCACCCCTTGGCAGCATGTCCACAACTGGCACTGCACCGACGTGTGCTGCTCCCACACTCGGCTCTCCCGAGCTCTAATAGCCAGGAAAAATGTTTCTAATTTGTTTGACGGTCTTTAATCTGCCCCTTTGTTTGAGTGGTTGGTGTTGAAGTATTTTTTCAAGGACTTTCGTGGTTGCTATAGATATTTTATTCCGTAACAAGGATTACATTGCGTGTAATCCCGCGAAAAGATACAGCAATTAATTTGAAAATTGCTTAAGGAGTCGATAAGTATTTAAAACCTTAATTACGTCTAACCTTGTTTTCTCTTGCAGCTCAGTCAGGCACAGCCTGGGGAGAGGGGGAATGGCCTCGTGCCGTGTCAGCATCACCTTCCCAGAGCCTCCCGGTGCCTCTGCCCCCACCAGCCGGGGCGGGAAGAGCCCGGATCGGCCCCGCGGAGCTCCCGGGCACGGGGAAGTCGTTCTTTAAAGCTCTGGAGAAATGCAGTGCATTTATCAGCTCTGAGTGGATATCATTGTGTTTATAACAGAGTGGAGGCACCATGCAATTTTGCTCTTGAAATTGGTTTATATAGATGACTGGTTGCTGTGAAGTGTGTGTCAGAGTTGCATGCAGCCGTTATGAAGTAGTACAATTGTCATCGCTTCTTACATGGTTGTTGAGAAGAGCTTGAGAGCCCAGCTCAGTCAGCTGTTGAATAGATAACCCAACACAGTTAACGTGGCATACATTGTAAAGAATTACATGCCTGCTACAATGAGCTCTGGGCCTTTGGTCTAGATAATAATCCTGGTGGGTGTACCACGTGTAGAGCCTGTCTGATCGCTCAGATATGACTGACGAAACAGAAAGAAAAATGTCAGTCTGTGAGAAGAAAAATGCTGCTGTAAGTTTGTTTAAGGCTCAGGCGAGCGGCTGCGCCGCCGGGTTAACCCCAGCCCTCCCGAAGGCCGTCAGGCCGCGTGTGCCTCTCCCAGGCTCCCTCCGAGGTGGCACTGGGGTCTGTCAGCTGCGATGAGGGCTCTGGCCATCTCTCCCCGCCGTGGTGGCCTTGTCTCCTCGGTTCCCAGGCAGCCCAGTCCCCGTGTCAGCTCACGTTTGTGCCGCGGGAGCCTCGCGCCTCCGAAAAGGGGGAGCGTTGGCGACTTCTTAAGTGCCGTGGCACAACTCATTCCAGGGAACTGGAGGGCAGCCGGGATAATCGAGCTGGCAATGGGGACTGGGCTGGAGGAGCAGTAATTAATACTGCTGGCAAATTAGTGAGATAAGTAAATAACTGGAGATCAGCCCCTGGGCGGGGAGATGAACGTGCACGAGGGATGCGGTCACGGCCCTGGGGCACCGCAGAGCTGGGGGAGGCCAAGGCCAGGGCTGATGCTCTGGTTGGGTGCAGCAGCACCCGTGGACAGCTCACCTCACCTGGGGAGGCTTTGCACTGGCCTCTGGCACCTCTAACCCCTTGTTGCTCCTGCAGGGTGTGATGGAGCATCCATGGACTGCATGTGTGAAGGACAGGGGCCACCAAGGTGTTCGTGCCCATTGCCTGCCCGGCGCTGGAGCAGAAGGAGGGGGCTGAGCTCTCCTCCCAGGCCTTGCACAAACAGATTTTTAAATTTCTTTTGTGCTACAAAATCAACATTTCCTTTATACTTCCTGATTTTTGTGCATGAGTTTGGAGATGGGGCAGTTTTGCAGCAATACAGCTGCATGTGCTGAAGCTGCTGCTGGGATTTGTGAGTGACCTGCACGTGGTTCCAGAGCCAGTCCAGGCCTGGCCTTGGCAGAGTGAGGGCAGGGACACACCGTGGTGACATCTGTCCCTCAGGCACCAATGGTGACGTCTGTCCATGAGAAATTTGGGGTTGCTGTGTCCGTGAGACTCTGTCTCCAGAGGCTGCTCTTTATTTGCCTGCTCAAATACCACTGGACCAACTCGACACTTGAAAATTGCAATTTGACAGTTGAAAATTGATTTTCGGATATTTTAACGTCACGTCCGAGGATCATTTCTGTTTGCCTGAGTGACTGTGGGATGGAGTTGGCCAGAAGGATGGGATCCCTTGGAAAAGCCCAAGCAGGAAAAGCTGATGTTTGGTGACAGGGGTTTCAGCCACTCCATCCAGGTGTGTTTTAAAGAGCACCATGGCGGGGGTGGTGTTTGTGCCGTGGCAAACTCGGGGCTGTTCCAGGGTTGTTCCAGTAAGAGCTGCTCACACGAACTCCTGCAAACAGCTTTGCTTCATTTTGGGGTGTTTTTCACAGCAGTCAAATACTGGTGCTTTATTTATGACACCAATAATACTCCTGTGCCACAACAGGACACTTTTATTGCTGGGTTTGAAGTATTTGCATTTTTATTTAAAAGTCTGAGCCAAGCAGCAATTGGAAAAAAAATCTCAACAGGAATAAATAAGAATTTGACAAAAATATGCATTGGGGGCCCCTAAAGAGTTGAGCAGCAGAGAAGGGAGCTCAGCCTTTCCACCCAGGGTGGCTTCAGGAGGGGAGGGGGGGCAGTGGTGGCCATGTGGGTCTCTGGGGTGGCCTCCCCCTCACCCACGTTGCTCAGCCCTGGAAATGGTTTCACAAACAGTGGTTTGTGACTGAGTTTTGCTATCATAAACACTTTTATTTTCTCTTTCTGATAAAGTCTCTTGAAAGAAATCACCTTCCAGGAGCTGTAGCTGAAAATACCGAGCAATGGAGCTGCCAATCTACCCTTTTTTTTTGGTAAAAGCTTGAAGTAGTCTTATATTGTCCACTTATTGGGTTCAGGAAGGAGTTCAAAGCTCATCCCAGGAGATGAAAAAAAAAAATATCAAAACTAGAAAAATCCAAGTAGTACCTGTGTTAAATTCTAGTCTCACAGAAAAAGAAAGGCTGAGAGAAATTATTAGTGTTAATAATAGGAAAATAGGAGCTGAACGTATCATTTTGCAGGTAAGGAACAGATACTCACACAGGTGCAGGAGCTTTTCCCTTCCATGCCGTGGATTCCCATCCTTTAAACAGGCAAACTGGGGCTTTCCAGTTGAGATTCTCGGAATTGCCCTCTGGAGGCACCTGTCTGTTCCTCTGAATACTTTAACTGAAATCAATAGCAAGAGGATGCTCTTCAGTATTAGACCAAAAAACAGGCCCCTCATATCTTTTTCCCTGGTAATCTTACGAGATATAATCCTTCAACTGATGCTGGAGGATTTCGTTCCTGTACCCACCCGACATATGCTTATGCATTTTAATATGAAACCCTCTCTAATGGCTCCCATTCAAATCCCAGGCTAATGATGCAAAGTGTGCAGCAGGAAATGCAGCAATTCCTCACAGTTTCTGTCGCTGCATTTTACTTACGGCTCCCGTTCAGCAACCTGGCACAAACCTCTTAAAAAACTGAGAAAACAGAGTTTCAGCGAAAGCCCTTAAATTATGTGCTTGATTTTCTTAATATAGAAGAGGGGTTCAGTTTGGGGTTTGGGTCCACCACCAGCTCAGTACTAATTTGCAGGGGGCTTGTTTGGGGAGTGATCCCCGGAGCGAAGGTGGGAGTCGCTGGCAGTGGGAGATCCCATCCCTGCAGCTCGTCCTGGATTCATTCCGAGGTGGCTGCAGCCAGTGTGCTGATGCTGGGAAGGTTATGCTTCCAGCCCCGGGTGGGAGTGGGCATGAGGTTTGCTTTGCAGAGAGGGCACAGCCTTGTTGGATGCTCAGGATCCCTCCTGTCCGGAGCCGGTTCCGGGCGATGCTCTTTGGGAAGATGGGGCTGGGGAAAAATAACCAAAGGAGGAATGCTCTGCAGAAATGCCTGGGATATCCACCCATAGGTGTAGACACACTTATGTATTTCAGAGAGCTGCCTGCCTGCTGCTCTCCCCAGGGGGGACACGGGTGTCCCCTGCCCTGGAGGGGGCTGTGGGTGCCGTGCCCTGCCCAGGGACACTCGCGCTTTTTCCATCCTTGCCTTTTCTTTTTCCCTTGTCACATTTATCCTCTCAAAAAGTTGAATTATATTTGCAGGCACAGAAAGATGGAATTTCAGTGCCTGTTCCCCACTATGTGTAAGGGGGAGCCGGGGGTTGGTGGCTGAACAGGAGCACAGCTCCAAGGAACAGGAATTTTGTCTGGTCCGGCAGTGCCGGATGCAGCGTAAAAACTTACAGGTCTGTTGTGGCTCTGAAATCTGGGAAAATATAAGGGGCTTTGTTCTATTATGGGGTTTTTTTTTCAGCTTAAGTGGTTTGGGAACTCTTTTTTTCTCAGGTAAAGTAGTTTTATTTTAATAACTGCGACCAGCTCTGTTTGTGTCTTTTAGCCACAAATCCCCACCGCGACTGCGTTTCTTTGCTAATGGAAATAAAAGGTGAGAGAACTAAAAATAATAATAAAAATACTTCAGATGTCTACACTTGAATTCAATTAATGCCTCCATCTTAGTCTATCAAACACTTGAGAGAGCCACAATAAGAGGAAATATAGATATAAGTGCCTAAACAAAGTGGCCAACGGTTGCACAGACACATAAATCACCCCCTCTTCATGGAAATGCTCAAAGAATCAAATGATCACTTTTATTTTCTCCATTTACTTAAGCTACTTTCACCTTAAAAACATGCAAATAATATTAAAGCCACACAAATGAGTTACCTTTGCTGCTGCCAGAGGCAGAAGTGGGAGCCCATCCTGGTGGCTGAGCAGGGACCAGAGTTCTCCTCCTGGCCGTGTGTTTTACAAGGAGTTGTGATTTGCTCGGAGCATTTGAAGGAAGCCAGTGAATTATGTTATTTTTTTAAAGTGTAAATCCCTGGGGATAAGTTAGAAAATGCTTCAGTGCTTTTTAAAATAGCATTTTGCTTGAGTGCTGGCTTGGCTGCCACTGCAGACCAAAATTATTTCTTTATTTCTGGGGTCCAGGGTTGGATTCCTGCCCCTGCATCGCTTCCCCCGAGCCTTTGCATTGCACCCCATGCTCCTTGGGAAAGTCATTAAAGTCCCCCTGTTTTCCTTACAGTGGTCATTATCTGTTAGGCAAACTCCACCCCAAAGGAGACCATCCTCCCTTAAAGAATAATGAAATTGGTTTGTTATTTTTCTCTCTCTGATTTTTCTGTAGCACTAGGGAACAAACATGGTCAGAGATGAGGGAGAATGATCCCTGGGATGTCCCATCACCTGGAACCGAGAGCAAGCACAGCAAGGAGAGCACCTTTGTACACCAAACCAAGGCTGAAGGTGAAGTCTAAGCACACACTGAGGTGTTCTCACTTCTCCTGTACCATAACACCTGGGACCCGTGGTCCCAGATTTACTTAAACCATGTCTGGCACTGTACAAACCCAGCACAGCAAATTCTTTCCTCTTGCAGGGAGTGGCCTCAGAGGTGCCTCTCACCACAGGTGGTGGTGGGGATGGTCCCAGTCCTCGTGGAGGTGTTGTTGGTTTGCAGGATCGTGGCAGAACTTGAAAAGAATTCGTTTTCATACCCTGTCTTTGGGAAACTTGATGTGGAGTAAGGAGATGTCCTTGGCCAAACAGAAGAGAAGAGAACAAAACTAGGCTTTAGCACCAAAGTAGAGGTTTGGGGGAAGAATCTTTCATTGAATCCCAGACTGGTTTGGGTGGGAAGGGACCTTAAAGCCCATCCAGTGCCACCCCCTGCCATGGGCAGGGACACCTTCCGCCAGCCCAGGTTGCTCCAAGCCTGTCCAGCCTGGCCTTGGACACTTGCAGGGATCCAGGGGCAGCCACAGCTTGGGCCTTTATCTCTAGAAAACACACTTCACTGAGAACATCTACAAAATGTGTGGGACCACAAATACTTCCATTTTTGTTTACAGCTGACAAACACTGTCCAGCCAGAGAGGTGCAGTTCCTGCTGCCTCACCTCAGGCTCTGGACAGAGAAATAGTTCAGGAGTCCAGGCTCTGACTGGCAGTTTAACTTAGTTGTCCAATCTTTTGGAAGACAGCTGGGCTCGAGCAGAGACCAGGGAAGGAGCAGAGGGCTCAGTGCATGGTCAGCTTGGTCTTGGCTCACACCATCCAAAGTCACTCGTCCTGCCCAGCATGGGCCCAGCTTAAAGAGTTGATGTTCAGGTCTTGCTCCAGATACTCAGGTTTGGGTCTCTTCCCCCTGTGCTAGGGATGCCCAGAAATACCAAAACATTTATTATCATTTTCAAATTTCGAGATTTCTATGAAGTATTATAACAAAATACCCCTGATTTATTTACCAGGGTAATTCCAAAAGTATTTTCATTTTAGTATTAAATTGTACATTTATTCCACAAAAAAAAAAAGGCATCATAACGGGTGATAAAAATATCTTTGAAAATATTGTGTATCATTAAAAAAAGGCTTCAGTTTTTCTTTCTTTAAGGGCCAGGTTTGAGCATAAAGGGACTGAAAACTCATGTCCAGCCCTGCCTGATGTGGCTCCGTTCAGGGGAAGGCACAGATGTGGTGTCCCCAGAGGTGTCACCCCCTGAACACCTTCAGAGCATCCTTCCATGGCACCCACAGGGTCAGATGTTTTACCTCTCCCCCACCTTTGTGTCCCCGGTGTTGGGCAGGGAGACATTTCCATGGCTGCACGTGCACGTGTGTTTATACCCAGAAGTCTCAATCCCAGCCTGAATTTCCAGGAGATAAATGTGTGTTTGCAGTTGGCAGGAAAAATGCCTAAATGTCACTGGGATATTTCTTACCTGCTCCTAACAATTATTATTTTTAGGAGGATCATTATGCAGTAGGGTCCTTTCTCCACTTAAGCTGAAATATTTCCCTCCCGTAGGAAAACCACAAGTCAACACCTTTTAAGATTGGGATTTATTTTTTTTTTCCCCCATCTCATCCTTCACTCCTGCGTCATTAATTTAATCTGTAATTGTAAAAACATTTTGAAAGATTAAACCCCTCGCTCGCTCGTGCCCATTGGTTACTCTGGGGTGCTGAAACAATTCATCCCGTTACATCAGAAGATAATCTGCCGAGTAATTCTGTTAAACCCCAAACTGCGGCACATTTTCGTGGCGGTACCGTTAATATATCAAGAGTAAATAAAATGTTTAGTGGGAGGCACATTAATTATCGCCTTCGTCTACCGGTGTTTAAAAGTAAGAAATAATTAAACGTGCTTTAATAAGACGTGGTGGTGGGAGAGCGGATCGCTCGCGAGTGGCTGGAGGTGCTGCCTCTCCCTCGAGAGCAGGAATTTATGCCCAACACCCCGCTGATTGTTCAGGAGGTAAAGAACCAATGGCTGCGTGTGCAGAGGTTTAATTTAAAGTGTGTTTCTCACTAGGCTGCTCACAACACTTAATTAAACTCTGCTGTTTTGGCAATGACAAATGCTGTGGTGCAAGAGGAACCAGAGCAGCAGTGACTGAGAAGCCTTCGCAATTTCGTTCGTGTGCGGTGGCAGCCGGATCCAGGTCAGGAGAGAAGGAAAGAATAAAAGAAGATTTATTTAAGGTGTTTGAAGGCAGTTGCCACTTCCCAGCGTCCCTGTGAATCCTGGAGAAGGTTTCCTGGCGGGCGGGTTTCACCTGTCTGTGGTTTTGGATATCATGGAATGTGGCCATGGGAAAATGTTTGGTGCTGTTCCTCAGCCTCCTCGTGCAAGATGCTTCTCTTCATCGTGTTTGATGAAGGGAAGGGACTGTCCCCCTGTGCTGGCACTGCTGGGGCACCTTCAGGGCTGTGTCTTGTTCTGGGACCTCAGACAAGAGAGACATGGAGGGGCTGGAGTGTGTGCAGGGAAGGGAAGGGAGCTGGGA
>NW_016690285.1:2333608-2355448 GCF_001604755.1 Lepidothrix coronata | reverse complement strand
CGGCCTCAGGCTGTGCCAGGGGAGGCTCAGGTTGGACATCAGGAGGAATTTCTCATGGAAAGGGTGGTCAGGCCTTGGCAGGGGCTGCCCAGGGAAGTTTGGAATCCCCAGCCCTGGAGGTGTCCCAGGAAGGCCTGACTGTGGCACTCAGTGCTCTGGGCTGGGGGACAAGGGGGGCATTGGGCACAGGGGGGATCCATGGGCTGGGAGGGCTCTTCCATCTTAAGGGATTCTGTTGGGTTTATGGTTAAAAAGCCCAAATTCAGGGACAGGCACGTGCCTGGCTCAGCCACAGCTCCTCTTGACTTCAGCTGGGCCCATTAGCACGGGCTGGAGGAGCTACACTCACACCCTGAGAGAGGGGATCACAAGCCAGATAGATAATCATGGCTTTAGACAGATTGTGTCATTCCCTATTCAGACAGATTTTTAAGTAGACAAGTTTCTTTCAAGTCAATAGAAAAAAATAAATCTATTTTCTCACATTCCTGCCGTGAAATACCAACCTGGAATGTGAGGAAACACTCCTTCCTCGGTATTTTTAGCTTCCAGACCTTTATTTTAGGCATACATGGACATAAACGGTATTGCATGTTAAACCACAGTCTCTCCTGGTTTAATTCCCTGTTCCCCTGTCCACCTGTCCACACAGTTTAAGCAGGGTAATGTAAATTGTCAGTAATATATAGTCTCGTTTAACACTTGCATTAATAAAAAAAGCAGTGGAACAGCTCTCACTGATGGAACAGTGGGGTTTCTCTTCTCTCCCTCCATGTCTCCAGCTGCAATCCAGAGTGCTGCAAGGACACACTTGGAATAGGATGACCTTTGAGGTCCCTGCCAGCCCAGACCAGTCTGTGAGTCTCTAAGGACACACATTTTGAGAAAATGTCCCTCAGTTTAAGTCTGTTCTGAAGCTGAAAATTCCTGAGACAAAAAACACTGAGTTTTTTTGCAGTGCAAACCTCTGTTGCAGTGATAAATTAGAGTTTTACAGAATGCCAGGCATGATGTAAGTGTCCTCTGTGGAGGTTAAAAAAAGGGGACGGGTGGGGGGGACCAATATTTGGAGCAGCTTCCTTAAATCTGTGTGGAAGGAGGGAAGCAAGGAGGCTGTGTTCATCCTGTGACTGTGCCTCATACCCAAAATTCAGGTCTGAGGATGTTATTACAGGGCTGCAAGGCTGGATAATAACCCCTTTTTATTTCCAGAGGGTGTCCAGATGAATTAGAGGGGGTGTTTCCTTGGGGATGGGGGGTAAGGAGCAGAGCCCAGGAGCTGGTTCCTCACTGCATTCCCGGGGCCGGGAGGACGTGTCGCACACGGCACCGGGAGTTATAAAAATATCACACTGCTTCAAGCTTTTTTTTCCTTCTTTGAAGGGTATTTTTGATGAATTCTAATGTAAACCATTTTGTTAATTTAATTGATTTTTTCTTTTTAGTACAGACTTAAATAAAACCTCACACGAGTCCCCGGGGGCTGGCGGTTCTCTTTGATCTGGCCCAGCTCTTCCCCGGCTCTCTCCGATCCTTTTTCATCCCTCTCTCCCCTCTCCCCTCTCCCGGCCACTTTTTCTCTGCCAGAAACTCTCCCATCACCCTTTGCACACATCATATTGCTTCCTACTGCCTTTTCCTCCTCCTCCCTTCTCCAGCTGTGATGATCCCAGAGCATTTTTCCATCCCAGGTAAGGAGAGCATGGGGAGGTTCCTCTGGCTCTCTGCCCCAACTGGGACCACCTGCCTTGAATTCCCTCTCATTAGCTCTGATATTTTTTCCTCCTCATCCCTCCTCACTCTTTTGGGTGGTTGGCTGGTGGCTGAGGTGCTGCTGCTGCCCTTCCCAAGGTTTCTCCTGCTCCACCTGTGCAGCATTTGGGCTGGTTGGGCTCAGTCACAGGAGCACAACTCAGTGCCAATGTGCCCTTGGTCCTTCTGCTGCGGTCCCTGAGCGTGTCTGAGGCATTCAGGTAAAACTTTTATACCTTTTTCTGGAGATAGAGCAGCTCAGCCAGGCCCTGTTTACCCTGCTCATTTATTTCAGAGTCCCCCAGTAAAACCAGTCCATTTGGAATGGGAGATAGAAGGTGCTGTAAGTGGTGGATGCCTTCTGGAGAGAGCAGTGGAGTTTCTGTGGGGTTTATGTGTTGCTGATGCTGTCAGTGGTTTCTGTGATTGTGGGATGTTGTTATCACTGTGCTGCAGCCCTGCTGTCAGGAGGCCATTGCAGGGACGTAGCTGGAAGGGCTTGTGGCATTTGATGTTCCTGACCTGCAGTAACTGCACCATTTCAGGATGTGAGAATTAAAACCAGCCCAGTGGGTCCGGCTGGGCGGTGAGGGAAGGGGCTGTGCCCTGCCTGGCTCTGGCACCACGGGGCAGCCAGGGCTTGGGGTGACCCACAGGGCGTTTTGTAGCCTTCTGCATTTCCACTGAACCCAGAAGAGCGGCATTCCTGGCAGCAAATACCTCTGGGAGAGCCCTTCTCCTGCCCTTTCTCCTCGTGTTGTGCCCTGGGATGTGCAGGTCACTGGCTCACCTGGAGGAGCTCCAGCTGCTGCTGCACGGAGCAAAGATTAAACCCCCTTTTCTCCTGGTTGCCGAGGTGCTAAGTGAGCTGTTTAAAAAACACGCAGTGACTTTGGCTCCACGGAGACGGCTCACGCCGTGGGCACCGCCTGTGCCAGGGCGTGGTGGCACCGAGCTGGGGACACGGGCGGGCTGGAGCTGCTGCCACAGCAGCTCTCCTGTTGCTTCGGCCTGGCTGCTGGTGTGGTTTTAAGATGATGGTTTTGAGGTTTTAGATCCTCTCGGAGCAGAGGAGAAACCTCGTGTAGGAAATTCCCGCAGTGAACCCCAGGGCAGCCGCACCCGAGCAGAGCAGGGCGGGCTGAAACTTTGTCCAGTGCCCCTCAAGGACTTGTGTGGCCATTTCTTTTGTCTTCCACTCCTTAGAGCAAACATCCTGATGCTCTGTTGATGGGTTTGCAACGGCGGTCATTATTAGAGCCTTTAGGATGATCATCCACGTGCTTGGGTGCTCTGCTGCTCTGTTTGGGAGTGCAAACCAGACCAGCTCCCGGTTACCTGTGTTTCACAGCCCTGCTGACAAGCCCAAAAAATCGTGGTATTTACCTGCAGACAGCCTCTCTGGTGATGTACAGGAGCTGCACTGCCAGAGAATGCCTTTTCGTGCTGGTAATGCTCATGTTATCAGTTGTTCTTTATTTATCATAGTTTGGATTTTCTTGCTTGTGCACCGGTGCCAAGTGTCACCATTGATGGATTTTTGTTTGTTTTTTTGTTTGGTTGGTTTGATTTTTTTTTTGGTTTGGTTTGGTTTTTTGTTTGTTTGTTTGGGGGTTTTGTTTGTTTTTTGTGTGGTTTTTTTTGTTGGTTTTTTTGTTGTTGTTTGTTTGTTTGTTTAGGTTTTTTGTTTTGTTTTGGAGTTTTTTTGTGAGGGAGGTTCATAGAATCACAGAATAGTTTGGGTTGGAAGGGATCCTAGAGAGGGGCTGGTTCCAGACCCCCTGCATGGACAGCAGCAACCTGTTGTGGGTTTTGGGGTTTGGTTTGGGTGTTTTAGTCCTCCAGACTTGCAGAGGAATTTCTGTCGGTGCTGTGGCACTCAGCGTGGAGCTCAGTGACTCTATAGAAAGCATTTGTCTTTCAAGCAACCGCACTTTTTGTGTTAAATCTCTATTTCCTGTTAAATTTACATGACGTTTCCTAGCATGGGGCTCTCTGAGCACACTCCTGGTTTTACTCTGGCTGCACCACCTCCCATCCTTTCCTGGCCCCCGGGGCTGCAGGTTGTGTTGATGGCAGTGACTCTGGTGGTGTGTTTTGGTGCTGGGCTCTGGCTCCCTGGGGCACCCCATGCACATGGACCAGGGCAGAACCACCCCACTGATTTATTCTGGCGTGGAAAATTACACCACTGTGGTTAAACCTGTGGATTTAACATACAAACCCGTGGATTTAACATACACCCTTGCTTTGTATTCATATAGACTTTGCCTTCAAATCTAAATGTTTGCTCTGAATCTTTGGCCACTTTTCTCCCCTTCTTTCATTTTCTCTCCTGCCTTTGCCCTGGTTACAGTCTCAAGATGTTTGCCAAATATTCCACAGTACAGCAAGAAATCCATGTTGAGAGACACCAAATTCCTGTTAGCTCTTAAGGTTGGAAGAGGTGTGTTAGGTAGCCCATCACATAAAGCTTGATAAAAATCCCTGAGTAAATGCCACGGGAACCCTCCAGGAATAGAGCCTTTAATCTTCAGATGTCTAAAAGGAGCCTGGTGACATGACTTGGCTTATTGCAGAAAGCTCATTTCAGTGACTCTGGTGAGATTGTGAAGATCCCCCAGTCCTTCGCCCCGTCCTGTTCCAAGAGGCACAAACCACTTCTTTCCCCTTTCCCAATGCTAAAATCTGGAGAAGTACAGAGAAATTAAAAATCCTGGAGCCTGTCTGAGCATTTCTGCCTTTTCAAGGTGCTGGGTGTGGCTGTTGTTCTCCCCACCCTGGTAAGGGCTGAGTCAGAGAATCTTTGGGACCACGTGGCTCAGGGTGCCAGTATTTTGGGTGCTGTTCCCTTGTTGTCTGCTGGAAAGCAAAGACCCTTTTCTGCTGATCTAACATCCCCCAAAGCAGGAAAACCAGGAGAGGGTGACTCCCTGGGATAGCAGGTGGCTGGGAAAACGCTGTCCCAAGGAAGGAAACTGCAGCAGACAAGAGTAGAGGTTTTAATGTGTTACTTTATTATCTTAATATTGTCACCTGCGTGCTTTATTTTAAATTACATTATGAAGGGGAAAAAAAAGAAAACAACAAAGGAAATACTTGGGAAAGGAGCTTTGTTCTTATTAAAAAATGATGGAGCCTGCATAGCTAATTCAAATTAACTTGGAACTTTTTTTCATTTCCCTCAGTATTTTTCCCTAATAAGCAGTAAAACTTGGAAAATCATTTGTTATGGCTCTTTCCTGCAATAACACTTCATCAGTGGGGAATGCACCTCTGTGCTCCTACGGGGAGGCAGTTTGGGAGCAGGTCAGCTCTGTGTCCCTTCATACTCCACATCCAATCCCAGCTCAGGTCTGGGTTCATTCTGAGCCTGCTTATAAAATTCAGGATGGTTTTTATTTTATGTCAATTGGTTCTTATCTCCTTAATCTGAAACTTCAATGTTTGCCCTGAGCAGCTCCAAGGGCCTCGTGCTTCTGGGGGAGATGATGGGAACTGTACTTTCAATTTTGGAGGGAGGAGAAGAAAGCCCTGCAACATTAATCTCCCATCAAGACATAATCTAGGCACATCCAGGGCCTGAATGGGTGTTTTGTGCCAGAATTGATAAACACTTGATGGACAGAAGGAGCTGAATCTTCCTTGTGCTGCTCTGACCTGCGGGTTCAGTCGTTTACTTCTTGCCATCCTTCCTCCTGAAACACCTCCCCTGTAAGATGGGGATAAAGGGAGTTTCCAAGTGCTGTAATTTGATTATTTTTTACTGTTATTTGGAGATGAGAATAGAAATGCCAGGAATAGCTGATATAAAATACTTGACAATAATGTGACTGTGCATTAAAAACACACCAGGAACCCCACGGACTTCCAAGGGATCTGGTTGGGAGTCAGGGACCCACACTCTGTTGAATTCCATTTTCCAAGCTGTAGTATTTAATTGACCACTTGACCAAACAGGTAAATTGGCGTCACTTTCTCAGAATAAAAAACCAGTCCTTATTCAACTACCTTTTAAAAATATTAATTTAACTCTTTCACAGCAGAGTTATTTATATGTGAACTTTTTGTGGGGCATCATCCATTTTCAGAGCAAAGCAGACTACGAGTATTTCCTGTAATACACAGAGCAGAGATGGACTCTGGTCCCTCAGCTGGCACCACGTTCAAAATAAAAGTAAATATGAAAATATTTCCATTTCACCACACTAAAACCATTTGATCCATAGTAATACAGCACTGCTCTGGAAAATTTAAATAACAATAAATATTGCATGCTGAACAACACCGAGGAAGGTGCTGCCAGTATCCTCATAACAGTTAATAAAGTAGTCACAAATGATTCTGCCCACTTTTGTCCCAAAGAGGATCATATTTAATGCTCCATTTAATTTGCTCAAATGTCAGGGAACATCAAAAGGGGAAATTTATTGTATTAGTCACTGAAAGAGATATAGTAGGAGCATCATGCTATCTAAAGATGATTAATAAAAATAGCTATTGATTTTGCAAAGTCAATAAATCCAGCTGTTCCAGCGATGGCATTAGTCAGTCCAAGGGACTGGTTTAGTTTGTTTGGGTCCCTGCAGATGGATCTGCAGCCTCTGCTGCTCTCCCAGCCTGGGGGATGAGAAGGAGCTGTGCTGGGTCATCCCCTCCCTGGGATCAGAAGTCCCACCAGCCACTGATGGGAATCTTGGAACCACAGCACAGTCTCATTGTTTTGTTCAAGGTGCAGAACAACTGTCCTTGTGCAGCCACCCACCTGCTGGGGAGGCTTCAGGTGGGACAGGCTGGATAAATACACCACTGCAGGGTGTCCAAGCCATTGAGAAGGGAGATGGAATCGTGGTTTAGGTTGGGAAAGCCCTCCAAGACCATCAAGTCCAAACATTAATCCAGCACTGCCAAGGCCACCACTGACCCCTGTCCCCAAGTGCCACATCCACCCCAACTCCTGTCAGGGGGTTGCAGAGCCAGAAGATCCCCCCTGAGCCTCCTTTTCTCCAGGCTGAGTCCCCCCAGCTCCCCCAGCCCCTCCTGCTGCTCCAGCCCCTTCCCAGCTCCCTTCCCTTCCCTGGACACGCTCCAGCCCCTCCGTGTCCTCCTTGTGAGGGGCCCAAAAATGACCCCAGGATGGAGGAACAGCCTCAAGGTGAACAGATGCAAGAGAAAGCACTAACACCAGCTTTGACATCTCTTTTTTTATCGTGATCCTCATCACTCCTTGGTTTTCCCCAGCACTAATCTTACCAGTGTCCTGTGTGGTGGCTGCAGCCCTTTCCTCGGATCAGCTGTGCAGTGTGGGGCTGCCCCAGCTCTCCCCTGGCCAGGATTCAAGGTGTCATGTGCTTTACAGTGGCTTTAACAATTCTTTTTAAATTACTTTTATTATTTTCCTCTGCATTTTTACGCCTGGAACTGCTCCTCAGCCTCTCTCTCTGCCTGGCCTCGTTGCTGTAATTCCCATCCTGGAGCAGCCCTTGCTGGAATTTAGAGAGAGAAGAGTCTCATTCCCTCCCCCCCACCAAGTGCCAGGGCTTTGGGAAAACAGCTGCAGCGATGAGTTTTTTTGAATTGGAGTTTTTCCCCTCTCTGCAGAACTTTTACAGGAACACATCCCAGGACAGACACTCGGGCCGTGTTTGCACAGCCACTCTCCCAGGGGCCGAGCCAGGCTCGTCTCCCAGGGGTGTAAACCTTGAGCTCAGCTTAGTGCTTCTGAAGAAACCTAAAATAAGTCAGTGTTTGGCACAAGAACGTGGGGAGCACTGGCTGATTTCAACACTTCCTTCCCTGTTTATTTTCTCAGCAGGCCCAGACGTCACCGGGCTAATTTTTCTCGGGTTGACGATGGGAAAAAAATTAAGGCTGCTGAGTCGGGTTTAAAAATACTTCTGTGGTGATAGCATTTCAACATTTCCCTTCTGAACTCCTGAGCAGCTGAGCTGCACTGGCAGAAACGCTCCTGACAAACTTGCAGGGATGTAAATGGAAATACCGGATGTATTTGGGAATGCAGGGATTGGTGCTGACAGGGATGAGCACAGACGTGCCGGGATCTTTGGGTGAGGGGGCAAAAACAGCTCGAATTTAAATACTAAAATCACTTACTAATGAAATGCCGTTGGAATTTGGGAGCTGCTACAAACCTCCTCCCTTGCTCCTCTGTTGGCCAGAGCTGCCCTGAGTTTCTCTGCCTGACTTTCCACGCTGGGTTGGCTTTGGGTGTGTCTTCGGATTTTTAAGGTTTTCCTTCCTGAGAATATAAGTTATGATGAGAATCAAACATTGAATTACTCAGGTGAGCCCTGGGTCATGAGTTCACGTTTTCCCCAGGCTCAGCCAGGGGTGCAAGTGTGTGTTTGCAGGGGGTATGTGGTGGCTGGGTTCTGCCTCCCAGGGCAGCCAGGAGACTCCAGGTCTCGCCCAGGAACAAGGTCTAGGCAAGGTTGGATCTGCTTCTTAAACTCACCCAGTGTGACTGGAAAATCACAGAATATCCTGAGCTGGAAGGGCTCCACAAGGACCATCCTGTCCAACCCCTGGCCCTGCACAGACACCCCAACAATCCCACCCTGTCCCTCAGAGCCTTGTCCAAACCCTCCTGGAGCTCTGGCAGCCTTGGGGCTGTGCCCACTGCCCTGGGGAGCCTGGTCAGTGCCAACCACCCTCTGGCCGAGCACTGGAATGCCCCCCCAGCTCACTGTCAGTGTGATGTGGAGTCTCTGTTCCCAATCCCATGGGGTACCTTTATCTGTGGTGTCAGTCTGCTGGTGAAACCTCATTGAATGTCTTTTTTAAAATTTAAGTACATCTACTGAATTTCCCTTCTCTGTTGTGGCAGTGAGCTCTCCAAAGAACACTGGGATTAGTTAAGCAGGATCCAGCATTCCCAGAGCCACACTGCTGTCCCTCATCACACCTTCCTCCTCCTCCTCACCCTGCCTCCCTCAGGAGGGTTTCTCACAATTCGTCTTCCACGGATGTAGAATCCCTGGTCTTGTGTCTTTGTCAGACAACTGAGTGGTGTTTGACAGGTTCAGAGCCTCTGTAATCTCACCCAAAAGTTTATGAGCTCTTTAAAATGTCCATTAAAGATTCACAAGTTGCCCTGCTCATTATTTGACATTATAATTTAAGCACATCCGTTCTCCTCTCATTTCAGGTGGGTTTTTCTTCAAGCTTTTCTTCTCCAGTGATGTGTGCTGATAAAAACTCACGGTGGTCACTGGTTTCTTGCTGCTGGTATGAACTTGTGCCAGGGCAGGGTTAGGTTGGATTTCAGGACAAGGTTCTTCCCCCAGAGGCTGGTTGGGCACTGACCAGGCTCCCCAGGGCAGTGGGCACGGCCCCAAGGCTGCCAGAGCTCCAGGAGGGTTTGGATGATCCTCTCAGGGACAGGGTGGGATTGTTGGGGTGTCTGTGCAGGGCGAGGGGTTGGACCGGATGGTCCTGTGGGTCCCTTCCAGCCCAGGACATTCTGTGACTCTGTTCTCGTTTCCCCCTGGCCAGTCTCTCATCCCTTTTAAAGCTCCACCGCTGGAGCCCTGACAGCCCCGAGCTCGGCCATCGGGACCTGGAGGAGCTGTGTATGCCAGGGAGGAGGAGAGGGTGCAGGGCAGGGGGTCCCCCATGATGGTGGAGGGTGGAAATGTTGGGCCATTATGCCAGAGAGCAGATAATGTCTCCTGCACGGGTATTAGTCTCGGTGGGTGCTGAACCGTGGCAGCTTCTGAAGAGGCACCCAAGGAGACCTAATCTGGTGGGGAATGGAGACATTAGTGAACATGCTCCTTTGTAAAAGTGTTCTTATCTCAGACCTTGCATATGTACTGGGGGCTTCTGCAGTGCCCATGATAAGTAGTGCTCCTTGTTTCATTGAATGGCCGAGTAAATAGTCACATAAAACCCATATAATTTGCTGGCTTGTAAGTTAAAGCCCCAGGCAGTCTTATCACTTCTTTTGTCATGTCCCTTACACTTCCAGGGCAATTCCGTGTCAAATTGCTCTACATTTTGCACCCTGACCCAGCAAAAGTGGAAGCCTGCAAAAAAACTTACCATCTCTTCATCTTTTTTTTTTTCCTTTCCCCTTTTCCATTTTGTACCTTATGAACTGATTCCTTTTTCCTTCCCGTGAGCCGAGCGTGCCTCTGCAGCTGCACCCAGAGCGCAGCATTTCATCAGGGCTTGTCTGTGTTAGCCAAGTACAAAGGGAAAACAGAGGTGTTTGACTAAGTTTAAAAGTGAAGACATTAATTATTGAGCAGAGAGATGTTCCCCTAATACTGATGTCCGGGCCGATACCGTGTTTATCTGCGAGGCCCCCGGAACAAAGGCGGCGAGGGGGAGACGGTTACCTTTGCGACCATATTTATCATGTAAATAGCTGGGGAGAGGATGCTGCCAGTCCCATCTCTGAGACACAAAAATGCATGCATTTCACTATTTTGTAAATGCCAGAGCGCCGCAGCTCCGCCGGAGTTAACGGTGCGGCACTTTTGTGTTCAGTAGCATGAATCATTAATCATGAGCCAGGCCATATTCTTGTACTGCTGCTGCTTTCATTACTTGGCCTAATTAAACAGTTCTCTGAACTGGAATCTCAGATTCCTCTGTTACAGATTATCATTAATTATGGTGAAAGTGCTCAGAGATGTTGGACTCAATTATATTCTGCTCAACTCTGGCACGGCGTGATTCATTGCCCAGCCTGTGCTGCAGATGTATCTGTTCTTATCTTGCACTCCCACTTTTGTAAATTGGGCTCTGCCAGCCAACAAACCAAGAGTTATGTGCTGCGTTTTCATTAAAAACATGTTGGAGGAGCACACACCAATTAAGGAGTCTGTATTTTATGCCCTGGGTTTGGGAGGAAGAGCTGAGCGAGCGGCGGCTCCGATCCACGACGGATCCATGATGGATCCATGAGGCTGCTGTGGGCTCCTCTCTCCTCTTTGGGTCTGCTTTGTTCCTCTCCTCCACTTTTCCACAGTGTGACTGCTCCCAGGAGGAGCAGGGGGCACCCACCACATCCTCCCTCTGTGGGTCCCATCCTCCCCTCTGCTGAGCACCTTCCAGGCCACATCCCATATTTTTGGGTGTTCCTGCGTGTCCAGAGACACGTGTGGCTGGATTTCCAGTCCCTGGCAGAACATCCCCCTCCGTCCCCGTGGTGGTGGAATTACAGCAAAGCCCCAAAGTTGGACGCGGGAGCTTTTGGGCGTCTCGTTTTCTGCTCCCAGCAGGAACAGTCACAGCCCTGGCATCAAACACGGCCCCCACACCTTAACCAGGGTGTGCTTGCAGACCCCAAGCCCCTTCCTCCGCAGTGTTATCCACTGAAATGCTGGGAATGGCCTGAGCAGCTGGAATCTTCTCTAATGGTTAATTGTAAAAGTAACAATAGCATAAACCAGTGGTGTAACACTGTTAATATTAATCCATAACCAGCCTCAACACCTTCCACCAGGTACAGTTTAATCAATTAACCTGTGAACCCTGCACGGGTTCACAGGTTGGGATTTTAGAGTGTTTTAGGTTCTAAATTGAGGCCAAATGTGAAATGATAAATATCTAGAATTAAATAAATAAATATACAAAATGGTGCAGTAAAGGAGAAGTGGGTTTTTTCCCCTTTAATATTTCTGGCATACTTAGAACTCAGTGTTTCTACCTGTTAGCTGGACCTCAGGAGTAGCTGGAAGGGGATGTTGTGGTCAGTTAAGTCCCCTTGAATCAGGCAAAAATATATGTTATGGTAAAATTGTTGTGGGCAGACTCGGGGATGAGAAACGTAAACAGCTGTGTGTGATCCCTCATGGGCTGAGAAGCTTGGACACCCTGGACACCAGCACACCTGGGAGCAGGGATGAGTGTCCCTCCCTCTCCCTGCCAGGAATCCCGAGCTCAGGCCAGAGCGATCTCCTTTAGAGCTCAGCTGTTTGGAAAGTAAAATAGATTGCCAGCAAAATTGCTTATCCCGCTTCTACATTGTCAACAGATAAGTATTTACAGATTGCAGGTTAACATGGCTCACATGAGAGAGCCGGGGCCAGGCAAATCTTAAAATTCAGCGTGTGGAGAATTTATATTCATCCTCATCTTCCCGCCGAGCACGAGCCGTGTTTTTACTGATCTGTGATTAGCTAATTCACCTGCGGTAAGTGGATTTGTTTCCCCGTGTCAAAATAGACACTGGGTTTTATCTACAGGTAGATTGAAGCAGAGAGTCCTTGATTAAGTTCTCAGGAGAGCGGCGTGGTTTGTGTACTTGGGCTTTGATTGCAGGGACAAAAGGCATCTGATACACAAATAATCGGGGTGGGACTGGAGGTGAGCAGGGATCAGAGCAGGGATCCCACTGGTTCACCCCAGGAGGGTGGGTTCAGAGCCCTGCCACCAGGGAGAAGGGCTTTGGCTCCTCATCCTCTCCTCTGGGTTCAGAGCCCTGCCACCAGGGAGAAGGGCTTTGGCTCCTCATCCTCCCCTCTGGGCTCAGAGCACAAACCAGCATCCCCTGGGTGGGCTGCTGGTGGTGGGAGGAGCAGGGGCACCCACCACATCCCCCCTCTGTGGGTCCCATCCTCCCCTCTGCTGAGCACCTTCCAGGCCACATCCCATATTTTTGGGTGTTCCTGCATGTCCAGAGACACGTGTGACTGGATTTCCAGTCCCTGGCAGAACATCCCCCTCCGTCCCCGTGGTGGTGGAATTACAGCAAAGCCCCAAAGTTGGACGTGGGAGCTTTTGGGCGTCTCGTTTTCCGCGGGAGTTGCGGGTTTTAATATATATGAAAATCAGTCGTCTTGTATCTTTGCATATGTGCCTTTTGTAATATAATTTTGACAGATGGTGAGCTTGGGAAATCTGGTTCCTCGCTATAGAAACCCTTGGCTTGACTCGCGCTCTCTGCAAACTTGCCTCAGACTGCTTTTGCATTTGATTTTTTAATATAGATGCCTGGTTTTTTTTTTTTCCTGCTCTGCTTTTGTTTTTATTTTCAATGTATCTGCCAAGTATTTCCCCCCCTGATTTCCACAGACAAATTGCAACCGAGCTCTGATTTCTCTTTTTTTTTGTGTGTGTGTGTATTTTTTTAGCCCTATTCAGTGCATAATGCCAGTGACTTTGCTATTCTGCATGTCGCCTTATTAAAAATAAATATGCTGCCCTGTCCCCGTTTGCGCCGTCTACCATTACTGACAACAATCCCGACAAATTCTTACTGTTTAAGGGTGGTGAAAAAACTCCAGGAGGAAGCAGTTTCCTCTCCTGCCAGCTCCAGACAGGCTGCTCATTGAAAATGTAATACACTGCTGCCATGTCACAGGTCAGCTGGCAAATGGCAATCTGAATTTTAAAAGGAATATGAATAAAATTCTGTTTTATTTTGAAAATGAACTTTGTGCCCTCCATCATGAATCCAATATATGTCTTAATCTTCTATGCTCTTGAAGCCTGCGGCTCCTGGCTGAGTCCTTTGACTCCTGAACCTAATAAGGAAATAGGTTGTTTTCTCATCCTCGCCTCATTTTTAGAGGGGCTGAAACAAACAGTCCCTATTTCAGCTGTAATTGGCAAAGCATAAAAACATGTGTGTTATATAATTTCGGGGGTTTATGGCGGAGCTCGGCGCCGCCGTGCTTCGGTTGGAGCTTTGATTAAGACGTGATACCTTTGGAAATAACGCTGTCAAACCCCGGCGCAGAATTTACCTCCTCACCCCCGGCGCCGTTTGGTGCTTGCCTGGCGGGGAAGCCCCACGCGAGGCGGGGAAGGGATGGAAGGGGAAGGGATGGAAGGGCCGCGTTTAACCCGGCCTGGATTCCCGGCCCCGTCCCAGCCCTCGGCATTCCCGGGGAATCTGGGGCTCTAAAGCGGGCGGTGGGACGGCGGGAGGGACCCGAGCGCTGCTGGGCTGGGGCATCTCGGAGGGTTTTCAAGGGTTTTGTCCAAGGTGCAGCTTTGTGCTCTCAGCACGTGGATGTTCATTTATGTTTAGGGTATTTAGGTGTTCTCACTGCTGAGTACAATCACCCCGTTCCCCCCATGGCTGTGCCACTCCCTCACAGGGACGCCGAGCATCCCTCGTGTCCCTCACCACGGCCAGATGTGCACAGATGCTGAACAGGCCCAGGCAGGTGCTCTCTGTACCCCCAGTCCTGATCCCCTCTGTGCCACACGGTCCTGCTGGGCAGCTCCCAGGGGTTGGTGCTGCCATTCCCCCGGGGTTGTGTGGTGGAGAAACACCAGGAGAGAGAAGCCCTTTGCTCCCAAAGCCCACGTTGATGGGCTGTGCTGGCTGGGCTGTGGGGTCTGACCTGGTGGCACAGTGGGGACTTGGGGAATGGGGTCATCTTCTGTCTTATGAAACCGGGATATGGGATAGAAAGTTCACACTGAATTTGGGGAATTTCTTCTTGAAGGAAGGAGAAAAAATTCCCCCAGCATGAGAGAAGGTTATCTGTCAATTAGCTATCAATTATCTATCTATTTATCTATCATCTATCTATTACTTATCTATCAATTATTTATTATCTATCAGTTATTTATCTATTATTTACCAATTATCTATCACCTATCTTTATCTACCTCTACATATATATATATATCTGGTTTTATGTGTCTATATGTGAGAGTATATATATATATAAAACTATATATATATAAAATCATATATATATAATATATATAAACATATGTATATATATATATATTACCAGCTGATGTTTCCCAGCCCCTCCAAGAAGCCAAACATGGCATTTCCCAGTTTTCCCTCTCCCAAGCCCTGATCCAGCCAGTAGCCAGGCGCTGGCTCTGTGGTTGGAGCAGGAGTGTTTTGGAGGCAGGTCCCAGCTCAGCAGGGCCCTTCAGCAAGAGTGTGGTGTGGAGGAGGAGGAGGCTGATCCCCGGGAGCACCACACGGGTGAGGTGAAGCATTTCCTCAGGGCTTTGTAGATCAGAACCTCAATTGATCAGATCCCTTTCTGTGCAGCCCCTCCAGCCGGGGGGGATGAGATGGCTAAACCCCTTCAGAACATCCTCCTGTGCTTCCAAAACCTAAACCCCTTCAGAACATCCTCCTCTGCTTCCAAAACCTAAACCCCTTCAGAACATCCTCCTCTGGTTCCAGTCTCTCCCCTCTGCACCCCAAGCCTTCCCTCCACCCCTTCAGGCTTTGCTCTCAGGTTGTTTCCCACGTGCTTCCCCCCAAAGGGAACTTCTCCAGGGCTGTGGGATGGGGCTGTGGTGGGTGCAGACCCCTGTTATCCCTGCCCAGCTCCAGGTCCCTCCATCACCACTGCCTGTGTTACTCCCCACTGATCCCTCTCTGCTCTCTCTCCATAGACAACTGAGGTTTTAAGGAACCATCTCTTGGTCCAGGTGCTTGGATGGGTTTTTTTCATCATTAATTAGAGAACTGAAAACAGACTTTAGCTTATCTGTCCTGTCTGGATCTCGCTGTGTTCCCTCTGTGATGTTCTGATACCTGGAGGGAAGAGGAGCAGCTCAGCATCACTGGAGATGTTGGGCCAGGTCAGCTGAGCTGGGCTGAGCCCTGGGAAGTGCTGCCTGTGAAATAGGGGGTTTGCTCCTCAGAAAAACGGATGCAGGATGCTTGGGAGAGGGGGATCCATAGTTTTTCTGCTTTTCCTCTGCATGTTTTGAGGTTTCATTGTGACTTTTGGGTCCATGTGGTCCCAACACGGCTCATACAGAACCATCTCCTGGCTTTTACAAGTAGCACATTCCACCAATCCTGAAACACAAATGTCCCTATATGTGGATGCAGAGCCCTACAGTCTTGTACTTTCAAGAGATTAATTCTAAAAGCTTCATTGGGATTTTTAATTCAGAGAAAATCCCGAAGTCAAAAGTGAGGATTTTGCCCACAGAGACTCAAATGAACTTGAACAATTTTCATCTGCTGATCTTTGAGGGCTCCCTCGTGGGGCTTGGCAGAGGGGAGGTAGGGAAGGTGTGTGGGAGATTATTGCACCTGCTCTGGCAGGAAAATAAACCTGTGCCAGGTGGAAAGTGCCCTGTCAGCCTTTCCCTGATCCCGTGTGCAGGAGCATGTTAAAAAAACCCAAAACAGCAAAAAACCCACCTTAATCCCTTGTCCTTGGAGCCTTGAGGGACTTGTGTGGTGTTTGAGGTAGGGATGGGGATGGAAATGTCGGGGTGCACCAGGATAAACAGTGCTGTGGAGATCCCAGAGATCCCAGTGGATCCTGATTTGGTCAAAGGGATTTCATTTACAGAAGTGTGTGTGTGGACACTGAACACACCAAAAGACTGGGAGACACAAACCTTTTGTGAAGAATAGGGAATTGAGTCTTGGCACACAAGGACCACCGGAAATATGTTGAATTAACGTTAAAATTTAGCTGTAACACTGGATTTTGGGGCTATCTCAAACCATGACAACTGTATAGCTTAAAAACCTCCAGAAATATTAACAATTATTTTCTAAATTGATCACACTTCCAGGACATCTGGGTGCTCAGTGTGCCTGCTACTACAGTACAGGTAGTAGATATTTGGAGGATGTTTAGTTCTGTTCAGAACTGTTTTGGTGCCCAGTGAAGGTAGGACTGTTGCCACGTTAATCTGATAAATCTTTGTCATTGAAGTAATGTAGTTATTTAATTTTGGTGGGTTTTTCCAGCGATAAAAGATGTTTTGTTTGTCAGAATGGATAAGAAGCTGCCTCGTGTGTGAGCAGTGTCAGGGGAGGGCTGTGCCCTTGGGCCTTGTGCTGAAGGGAAGCCCCTCCTCGACTGATGCAGTGAACAGGAGCAGTAATTATAATAATAATAATAATAACAACAGATTTTTGGATGGTACACCTTTTCAGGTTGAAAAGTACAAAGGAAATTCACTGAGTTGCCAGAGATAAGCTGGAATTTCCACAGTGCCTTGGGCAGTGCAAGAATTATGGCTGTAATATATCCAGGAGGGATGTAAAACATGGAAAGCTCAGTGTACCTGCCACGCTGGAAGAAGGTCAGGTATTTGGGGGCTGGGAGTGTCCCTGGGCTGTGAAGCAAAGCAATTATTTCATTACCCATCCAGCTCTCATTTAGAACCAGCTCCTGTTTGTGTTTGATTGCTGTTCTGATAATGATGATGTTGAGAATTGCTGTGATGAGAAATTGCAATCAGCTAAATAGCAGCCGAGGTTCCCCCAGGGAAAGGGACTTATGGAATCCCACACCGGATTGTTTTGGGGCTTCTGCCTCTTTGTCTGGCTGGAAATGAGCCTGGTGGAAAAGAGGGACCAGCGAGCAGGTTGAGTGAAGGAGCTGAATGAGGGAAACCAACAGGCTGGACAAGTGGCTTCCAAGTTTTGTGCATTTTATGTCCTTGTCCTGTGTGTCCATGTGCAGGCACAGATCATGGCAATGCATCCCTACATGTCAGAGAATCATTCAAGCCTGGAATGGTTTGGGTGGGAAGGGACATTAAAGGTTATCCCCACCCCCTGCCATGGGCAGGGACACCTTCCACCAGCCCAGGTTGCTCCAAGCCCCGTCCAACCTGGCCTTGGACACTTCCAGGGATCCAGGGGCAGCCACAGCTTCTCTGGGCACCCTGGGCCAGGGCCTCCCCACCCTCCCAGGGGAGAACTTCTCCCCACTATCCCATCTCTCCCTGCCCTCTGGCAGTGGGAAGCCATTCCCTGTGTCCTGTCCCTCCATCCCTTGTCCAAAGTCCCTCTCCCGTCCTTCTCCTTCTCCCAGCTCCTTCAGGTACTGGAAGGCCACAATGAGCTCACCCCTGTACACGTGCAATTGTTTGTTCTCCTGAAGAATTAAGTAACAAGAATTAAGTAACAACACCAAGATTCTGAGGGTTATTGAGTCCCCCAAAACAGCAGGTTTCTGTTCAAGCAGAGCATTTGATGCGGGGTCCAAGATCCACCCTGGGTTTGGTTTTCACACTTGTGACTGTGAGAAAAGCATTCACAGTCCTCCTGTTGGTAAAAGAACTAATTTTGCTGATTCCTGCTGCGTTCATCTCTTCCCTTGTCCTCACTGGCTTTTCCTTCTGTTATGGCTTTATTCCTGTTGCTGATAAAATACATGTAGCACTGGAACACGACCGTGGTGTGGGAGATCTGCCTGGGAGCAGCTTTGCAGGAGAAATGCTGCTGAAGCAGAGCTGGGAGTGAACGTTGTACCTCTTACCCATTTTGTGTGTTTTGTGGCATCTTTTCACCTGGGTGGCAGAGGAAATTCAAAGCAGGCCTGAAAAGGACTGCTAGGAGTTAAACACTCTCAGGAACTTCAGCCAAGTGAGACACATTCATTATAGCAGAAGTATCTGAAACTACCTGGGAAAAAGCTGCCACAATTGGCAGATTATGGTTCAAGAGCTTGTACATTTTTATGGGTCTGAAATGTGTATTTTTTTTGAAAGTGTGAGAAAAGCAGCTCGGTGGGTTTAGAGAACAGCAGCAGCTCTAGAGAAACTTCATCGGCGTGCAATGCTCCAGGTAGGAGCATCTCCACATCCCCAGGGCTGAGTCGCTGGAATGTGGCTGGGATGGGGGGGCTGCCCTGTCCCATCCCGGTGGGATCCAGGGAGGACACCCCCGACCAGCAGCTCCGTGGGCAGCGACACCAGTGCTAAATGAGGGGGAATGAATGGGCTGCCAGGAGCCTCCCCCACCTCCAGCAGCAGGATTAGCAAATTGGAGCTTAATCCAAACCCCCTTGAACCTACTGGGATTCATTAGCTGCAGGTTTCGAATTATCTCCCAGGTTAAACAAAAGAATTGGGGTTTTTTGCATATCTCCGGAAGGTTGGGATCCTCTGGAGACTGTAGATCACCTCGGTAATATTTTTTCCCTCCCTTATACATTCCTGTAGCTAAAAATCTCTGAAAATAATTTCTGGAACACTTACCCGGCTTACTGAGACTGCCCATCTTAAATAAGGATATTACACTTAATTAAGCATTGTGCCTGTGGGGCCGAGCATGGAAGGTTCAGCTGAGAAGTCTCAGGTTATATGAATTTATAGTTGAATGCAATGGCTTGAGCAACTTTTAGGATTCAGGCCGTTGGCTGGTGAGGAAATTGGAGATGTTTTTAGAGGAAAAAAAAATACTGATATAACGTAAAAGAATTGCTGTGTTGCTGCGTTGGAAGTGCTGGGAGCTACGTGGCTGTTTAGTCATGCTCAGATGAAATCTGGAATGTTTCCTTTATCCTCACCACAAGAAGAGGATTATTATTTTTAAAATGGTTATTTTTTTTTTCCCCTCCACAATTTCAAATTAGGCTCTGCTTGTGTGGCAGCATAAATAGAGCCACTTTGCTCTCCAGCCTGCTATTTATCTTTTTAAAGAGCTAAAAAAAAAAAAAAAAGGAAAGGAAGAGGGAAAAAAAAAAACCAGCGAAAAAAACCCCCCCAAAGTTTGACTGACACTAATTTCCCGAACAAGATACCCTCGAAACTCCAGTTTATCTCATAAAATCATAACAGACAGGGTTTGTGATGTCCCCTCTGCGAGATCCTTTCTTCTGTCAGTTGATAGCATTTGAGCTGACGGAGGGAGATGCGCCGCGCTCAGATGCCAGCCAGGAGAACAGGAGCTGTCACCAGCAGTGTAATGTGCTGTGTATTATCACTCACACTGATCCGGGGGCCCGGAGACTGTCATCTTTTTAGACTGTACAAGTCAACACAAATAAAACTGAGGAGGCAAATGATAATGTCTGAGATAGATCCAGGCTCATTCTAGCCATTACTTTTTATTCAAACCTTAGAGATGACATGATGTGAAAAATGAGCCTGTGTCTAGTTCAGTGCCCATTAGTGTGTGAGCACATTATCTTCCACTTTTCACATTGAATCTCCCTGTACATCCCGTGGCAGTTGGAGCTGTGCAGTCCGTCAGCTTTAGGGGCTGCCAGCACCTCTCCTGCCTCGGCGTGGAGCAAACATTGCCCCTAAAATGATGGGTTGGGAGGCACCTTCAGCAGTGACGCTTCCAACACCCCTCATGTGAGAGCTGACGGAGCCAGGAGTGCTCCAGCACCCCAGGCAGGATCTCCATGTGGGGCTGGAGCCCCTCACTGTGCTTGGAAGACCCTTCCCCTGCTTAGGGAGAACTGGGGGCTGCCTTCCCGGGGGGGGGGTTCCCTGCTTTCCTCCCCTCCTGCTCATCCCTCATCATCATCCCCAAAGCCAACCTGCCTTGCTCTGCTCCTACCACGTGATGGGCCCTCAGCCAGAAAAGAAACATCTCTTACCTGGTGAGGGGTGGAAATAAATTCATTCATCTTATCACTCTTTGAGCATCCAGTTGGTTGGGCCGGGGATAGGTGACCACACCAGGGAAAGGTGCCCCTGCCAAAGTGCACTGGGCACAGGAGCTGACAGAGCCCAGCCCAGCACTCACAGCCTTCAGAAATCAGAGGAGGAAAACTCAGCTGGGAACATGAATCACTTTCCCGAGGAGGTTTTAGCACAGTTGCTACACTATCAGTACCCAAGTAAAATTCCTATTACTCTCCTGTATAACCTTTAATTACCCCCACCACCCCAAAAATATCCCTCAATTACCTTCCAGGCAGAATTATGCATATTTTTAAAGTTCTCCTAGGGATATAACACTAAACGTTGGGTTGTTATGGTTCAGTGGTTTAAATTACAGTGTACTTAATTAAAACAGCGTAAAAAGCTGTCAGTATTCCATATAATTTGAAAGACTTTGATTAGTGATTTTTTCCCCTTTTCCTGTTAGAGCATACTTAGCTTGGCCATTACATTGTCATTTACCAGCACCTTGGCGTTGGAACGAGGCATCATTTCACAGCACTGGGGGAAAGAAAGGTAAACAAATGACAGTTCCCAGCAAAAGAAGTGACAGGCAAAGAGCAGCCACCCCAAGGAGGAGGGAACAAATAGATTGGAGGGCTGGATTTCAGCTTGGAAGTGTGAAATCTGGAAATCAGCTCTGTGTTCCTGTTGGAGCTGCGTTGCCAGGAGGAAGGAGTTGGCCCAAGGCAACCTGTGGGTGATGGAAGGAGTGGCTGTGAGGAAAAGCCAGGACATCTTGTCCAGGTGCCTCAGTAGGGATGGTGATGCCATTCTGTATTCCTTAGGCTGTGGAGGGAAAGCCAAAAAAACACCTTCCCTGGGAGGTGTGCACCTTCCTCCTGAGGGGCAGCTCCACCTCTGCTCCCTGTGAGCAGGGACAGGGCCCAGGGAATGGCTGGAGCTGTGCCAGGGAGGTTTAGGTTATATTTTGGGAAAAGGGTCTTCCCCCAGAGGGTGGTTGGCACTGACCAGGCTCCCCAGGGCAGTGGGCATGGCCCCAAGGCTGCCAGAGCTCCAGGAGGGTTTGGACAGTGCTCTGAAGGACAGGGTGGATTGTTGGGGTGTCTGTGCAGGGCCAGGGGTTCGATGGATGATCCCTGTGGGTCCCTTCCAGCTCAGGAATCATCTGTGATTCAGTGGTAAAGTGGCCAACAAGGTGCTCCTGGGTGTATTGTCATGAACCTGCTGAAAGCAGTGCCCTGTCTGGCATTTACAGGTGTTAATTATTGTTCCTGGTGTGATGGATTTGCTCCCCCAGAGGTCCCTGCAGAGGGCAGGAGTCCCCAGGCAGGGAATGCTGGTGGGCTCCTGTCTGTACCAAGCACACTCGTGGCCGTGACCTGCAGGAGAGAAGCCTGAATTTTTGTACATTCTGCAGAAACTATCAAAGCTCTGCCCTGAAACCTGTCTGGCAGCATCTTCAGGACCTTCAGGCTCATCCAGTGCCACCCCCTGCCATGGGCAGGGACACCTTCCACCAGCCCAGGTTGCTCCAAGCCCCGTCCAACCTGGCCTTGGACACTTCCAGGGATCCAGGGACAGCCACAGCTTCTCTGGGCAATGGGAAGCCATTCCCTCTTCTCCTGTCCCTCCATCCCTTGTCCCCAGTCCCTCTCCAGCTCTCCTGGAGCCCCTTTAGGCCCTGCAAGGGGCTCTCAGGTCTCCCTGAAGCCTTCTCTTCTCCAGGTGAACCCCCCCAAGCTCTCCCAGTCTGTCAGTCTTGCTTTGAAAATTCTATTCCAACAT
>NW_016690285.1:2323232-2331647 GCF_001604755.1 Lepidothrix coronata | reverse complement strand
TGACAGGAGGGGGGAGCCGGGGGGGGGTCGGGCTCTGCTCCCAGGGAACAAGGGACAGGAGGAGAGGGAACGGCCTCCTGAGAGGCCCACGGGTCAGGTCCCACGGGTCAGGTGGGACATCAGGAGGAATTTCTCCTGGAAAGGGTGGTCAGGCCTTGTCAGGGGCTGCCCAGGGAGGTTTGGAGTGCCCAGCCCTGGACTGGCCGTGGCACTCAGTGCTCTGGGCTGGGGGATAAAGTGGGCAGCTTGGAGGTACCAGGGAGGTTGGAGAAACCCCCCCAGCACCTGCCCCGTGCTGGGGGGCAATCCCATAAACCCTGCAGGGTTTGTCCTTACGCCATCAACAAAACCTCCAGGAGCAAAACCCCCTCTGTGAGGTCAAACCTCACTTAAAACCGTGGGAAGGAGAGAGGGAAGCGCAGAATCCCCGACCCAAAATCAGCGTGCAGGTGATGAATCTGGAAAAGGTGCCGGTGAAACGAGGCAGCTCCTGTAATTATGGCTGCGTGTTTACTGACGCCATGGTGGCCAGGGATGGCAGAGGCAGTTTTGCCTCCCAAGGTTTAATATGTAGGAGGGTGGGTCACCTGCTCTGAGAGGTCTAATTGCCTGGGCTGCTTCCCCCTTTAAGGTAATTTATATTGCTGGAGGGACGGCTCCCCGAGGGGGGAGGTTCTTTGAAAATTGTTGCTAACACGGGGAAGACTTTTTTTTTTTCCATCGATGAAAAATTCTGCAGATCCTCAGCTTTGCAGGTGACCTGCTCTTTGTGGAGCACCTTCATCCCACGGGGGGACCCTCCTGCCCCGGGGCCCCCCCCCCGGTGCCAGGAACCCGCCGTGGCACCGGCAGCACACACCGCCCTGAATCCTAATTAGGCATATGCAGATAGCTCCAAACCTGCTCAAGATGGATTATCTGAGTGAACACTAGTAAATTATCCTTTTATTATCCCTTTAGTGTCCGCTGGAGAGATTGGATTGGGTTAGCAGGCGGCTGAGACTTTTGTTCCCTTGGATTGATGTGGAGGAGCAGCAAGGTGGGAACGTGGGGGGCACTGGAGTGAGGTGGGACATGCCTTGGGAGTCAGAGGTGGGCTGCACCCTGCCATGGCACCCTGGGGTCTGCACAGCTGGAGAAACTCAGGCACAGCCGTGGCTCACAGCAGCTTTGGGGGTTGATATTTAGCAGTGAAAGTATTTAAACCACATCTGACTGTCCTGGGAATCCCAGACTGGTTTGGGTTGGAAAGGACCTTAAAGCCCATCCAGTGCCACCCCCTGCCATGGGCAGGGACACCTTCCACCAGCCCAGGTTGCTCCAAGCCCCGTCCAACCTGGCCTTGGACACTTCCAGGGATCCAGGGACAGCCACAGCTTCTCTGGGCAATGGGAAGCCATTCCCTCTTCTCCTGTCCCTCCATCCCTTGTCCCCAGTCCCTCTCCAGCTCTCCTGGAGCCCCTTCAGGCCCTGCAAGGGGCTCTCAGGTCTCCCTGAAGCCTTCTCTTCTCCAGGTGAACCCCCCCAAGCTCTCCCAGCCTGTCAGTCTTGCTTTGAAAATTCTATTCCAACATTGTGGTGATAACTGGGGAGGTATCAGGCTGTGGGATAACAATGCCAGTGCCTAGAGAAAGTTTGGGGTTGCTAAAATGGGCACTAAATCCTTGACCACAGCCTGCATTAATGTGCCATTCTGTGTCACTCCTGGATTCCTGGGGGTGCAGCTTTAGGGTGGCCCCAGAGCCCTCCTGAGTCAGCCCGGGCTGCCTCGGAGCTTCCCCCACCAGAATTCTGGGAGATCATCCCCAGGGAATATCCATGGGTTTTTTCTCAGAAACACTGAGATCTGTGACACCCTGAAAGCAGAGGAAGATGCTGCTGGTGCCACTTTTTGGAAACAAGCCCCTTCTGGTGCTCGTGGAGCCTGGGGAGTCTCACGGGTGGGATGGGAGGGTCTCAGCTGCAAAGTGGCAGGAGTTGAAGTGTAATTAAGACCTGTGTTAAAGCCTAAAAATGAGGATGGGGAGGTTTCTAGAATCAGAAAGGGGGGAAGAGCTGAAGTCCTGACCCTCTTCCTCATCCGTGTTCAGGTGGAATAACCCCAAGTCCAGTGTCCTGCACATTTCCTGCTGGCAAATTTTGGTGCTCTGCTCCCAGGCTTGCAAAGTACACTGGGAACATCCTTTAATGTGTTTTGGTTATAGCCTGTATTTTTTCACTTCTGTTTTGCAACCAGACTGTGGATGTGTCGGAGCAGGAGCTCCATCTCCACATGCTGGGTTTGCTTGGCAGCAGTCTGGATACTGGGAAATGCTTGGAAATAAGATGCAGTTGCAAGGCAGTGGCCAACAGCAGTGTCTTCTTAGGGTTTCTGTGCCTGGTTTCTGTGCTCCTTTTCCTATTTCAGTTTTACTTCAGTGTTGATGGTTCTCCCAAAGTTCCTTCTATCCTGAGAAAACAAGGAATTGTAGATCACAAATTTTCCCAGCCCCACCAGAACGGTTCTATCAGCAACCCCCATGGTTTGCCTCTGCTCTTCCCTCGGGTCCCAGCACCTTTTCCAGCCCGGTGTGGATTCCTGGTGCCCTCCTGAGCCCCGGGTTCCCTGTCCTGTCCTTGCTCAGCCCCTCGGCCCCACTGCTGGGACGGGCTCCCCACGGCCCAGCCGTGCCAGGCAGGGCAAATTCCTTCACAGACTATTTATCCAGATTGCTAATTCCCTGCACAGATGGCTCTGCAGAAGACTGTGTGGGAGAAGAGTGGCTTTTTAAGCCAATTAAATAGAAACCTTGTCCAAGAAGGATTTTCGAGCTGCTTCTGCCTGTGAATTCGTGACGTGTTGTGCTGTGTGTGCTGGCAGAGCTGCTCTCCCTCAAGAGGGAGAGAGGGAGGGATGGGCACAATTTCCTTGGTTTAAGGTCATCTCTGATTTTTTAAAAAAATTTTAATTTATTTAATTTTTTTTTTTATTTAAAGAAAAAAAACCTAAAAGAGCTTCCAGCTTGGCAATATTCTGGAGTGTTTTAGGTATAGGAAGAGAAGTCCCTTGTCATTTCTGTCCATTAATTCTCCTGCCAAGCTCTCCAGCCTCTCCTCAGGATGTAAGGCAAGCCATGATTTGTAGTAAGACAGATGAGAGGAGGGGAAAGAGAGAAAAAAGAGTATTAAATGACATCCAAAGGGGAAAATACTAGTTAATAACATTAATATTTCTTTATTACTGAAGCATTTGGGCTCAGTAACCCAAAAAGCTGCAGTAAAAATCCATCCAGTTCAAGGAGAGAAGCAAACATGTTAGAACAGTCACTGGTTTGTGCTCCTAATGACAGGAACTTCAGTGTCCCCACATTCCCAGGTTGCTGGGGGAGATGGGGGGGCTCAGTCTGGAGAAAAGGAGGCTCAGGGGGCACCAAATTTTCCTGAGTTTTGCGATGCAGTCCCTGGCTGATCTCACTCCTCCTGCTGTTCATATCTCCCTTTCTCTTTTTCTCCTTTCCCTCATCTTCTCCCTCTTTCTTTTCGTTCTGCAACTATCTTAGGAAGGGACTGTCCTTTCTCTTGAAGCCATCACAGACCCCTGAAATAATAATTACAATAATAAAATAATAATAATAATCCAACCAATCACCAAGATGGAACTAATTGGCCGTACAGAGTAGTTTACCAAGAAGATGTATCACCCAAAAGGTAGCAAAGACCCTTTTATTTGGGTTCAAAGTCTGGAATATACATCACTGCTGCAGCAGCTGACACAGATTAACCATAGCTGGAGCCTCAGAATTAATGGCCTTCAGCCACAAAATTCATTATCTGGGTTCCTTTAACGTGGTGTCATCAGAGCCTTGCGTGGAGGAATCCACTGGATTCCTCTGCAGGTGCCTTGGAGCAGATTTAGATCCCTGGGAAGCAGCTCCCACAGGAGCCAGTTCCCACCGGGAATGTGTGAGGATGAGTCACGGTTTGTGAGAGGAGTGTCTGACACATCACACCCCCCCTGCACTGCAGACCTGGGAACACGTCAGGAAGCTGCTCCTGGGGGTTTACGTGGAGAATCAGCAAGGTGGGATGTTCTGGGTCTGGGCTGAGGGACTTTGGGCATCAGAGGGAATTTAGGGGTCGTGTGGCAGGGAAGCTCCAGGGACAAAGCAGGTCTGCCCACCCCCCATCCTGCTCCATCTGGGCAGATGTGCCAGTTCTACCATAAAACATCCATTGAGTCTGCCTGGAACTCCCACAACCCCTCGGGGTGCTCTGACATCCCCAGCCAAGCCCCCAGTGTCCCTCCTCGGGGCTGACTGAGGGTCCCCAGAGCCACCTTTGTGCTGCTGCCAAACCAAAGGGGTTTGGTTTGTTCTTGGGTCTCCTCTGCTCAGGAACTTGCTGCTTGCTGAGTTCCCACTCTCTGGATGGTCATCAGAGCTGCAATGTGGAGATTTCCTGTTGCAGGCTGACTGCCTTCATCCCTCTACTTCTCTATCTTTCTCTCCGTCTTTCCCCTCCCCTTCCTTTTCCCTAGACCTTTTGAGTCTCAAATTCATCCTGACCCAAGCATAAAGACTCCTTTTCCCCCTTCTTTCCCTCCTTCTCTCTCTCCACCTCTTTCCCTATTCTTCCCCTCCCCTTTCTCTTTTTCAGTGCTCTTTATATCATCTTTCCCTCCTTCCTTTTTTTCTTCCTCTCCCTCCCCCTCCTTGCTCATGTGCTGGAGGCTTGACCAGATGACCTCCAGAGGTCCCTTCCAGCCCCAGCCAGTCTGTGATCCCGTGTTTTGGCTGATGTTTGTCATTTCCTCAGTGGAATGACTGAGCTGTAGGATGGAGAAGACAACACAGGGACCTCTGTGGAGTTGTTGTCACTCAATCACTGGGACTGAGAAATGGTGGCCCATTTCTCAAGCAATGAACAAAGTCCTTCAGCCCCTCTCTCTTCCTCCCTCTGGGGCTCTGCCTGTGCCCAGTAAGCACTTGTGGGGCTCCCACCCTTGCTGGGAGAAGGGCTCCCCTTGCCTTTATCCTGTTCAGTAGGATTTGGGTGGCGACTTGTCTGTGTGCGTGGGATCTGCTCGTGGAGAATCCAACAGCAGGGAGGAGAGAGCAAAAAGGGCAGCAAAGGCTGCTGGAGCAGCCCTGGGCAGCCCAGCATTCCCTGTCCAAGCCATCCCTGCCCTTATCCCAGCCCACATTACACATGCAAGCCCTGCACAGTCATTTCCAGACGCAAAGAGGGGGAAGCGGGGCGGGCGAGTCTGTGGGAACGGGGAACTCATCTGACAAACACAAAAATTAAACCACTCGGGAATAAGGCAAACACTGAGAGGGAGAAGTGGGAATGAGACAAATATTGGATTAAGACAAACACTGCTGCAGATTCCAGTGTCAATTCCGACGGCGGCCGCCAAGTTTGGGGTGTGTTGACAATCGGAGATGAAGGGCTGAGGCAGGAGGCAGAAAACCTTCCAGGCTCCGGGCTGGTGTCACTGTGTTATTTGACTCGGTGACCTAAATTACGAGGGTATAACCAAATAAACTTAAACACGAGCAGTGCACTTAAATCCATGGCACTGCAGCAGATTAACCAGTGTTTTTACAACCAGGATGTGGCAATCCCTGTCTCCGGGTGCTCCAGGATTTTTAGTTGTAATTCACTACGTGGGAGCTCATTCCAAACAGGCTCCAAAAGCTGTTCCTTGTGTGCTGACGGGGTGAGTGGTCGTTTTCTGGGGTGGAAAGCACAGGCACACTTTGTGGGAACTGCATGAGGAGAAAAACAGTAAAATCTCCATTTTTCAGAAGCATCAAATGATTAAAAAGTTATTTAGAATGTCACTGGGGCACTTTATGTGTGGAATCTGAGGATGAACAAGGTCTGGCCTTACCCAACAGTGACCTGGAATGTTCCAAAGGCAATCCCAGTCATCCAGAGGATTTTAACTTTCCCAGTGCCCTCAGTGCAGTTTGGCCAAAGTCAAGTTCTGTGATCTTTAAAGGTCCCTTCCCACCCAAACCATCCCATGATTATGCAAAATCTGGCTCATTACAGATCCAGACCGTGGCATTGTCTCATGAAGGTTGAGGACAGACAAAAATGTGAGTCCTGGTAATTGCCATTGATGGCTTGTCATGGAATTGGAGAAGGTTTTCCAGGTTTTTTGCGTTTCCTTCTCTGGAGATATTCAAACCCCACCTGCATATGCCCCTGTGCAACCTGCTTTGCAGGGGGTTGGATGAGGTGATCTCCAGAGGTCCCTTCATCCCAGTCACTCTGTTGTCCTGTGATTCTGTGCTGCCTCTTCTCCTTGGGGGGGTTAAATGTCTTTGTTGGGTGTTTTTTGGTGTGTTTGTTTGTTTGTTTGTTTGTTTTGGTGGTTTTTTTGTGGTTTGTATTTCTATATCTATATATTATTTATATATAAACAATATAAAATATATAATTATATATATATAAATACACACACACACATTTTGTACTGCCACTGAAGGTGCTGTGTCTCCCAGCACTGTGCAGCAGCCTGGTCCTGTATCACCCCCTGATATTGTAGACAAGTTTAATTCTGTTAATTCTTTTAATCAGACAGACCATCTTTTCCCTATTTCTTAAAATTTGTTTTCTTCTAATTGTTTTCGAATGAAGAATGAGTCCAGTAGGAGCATTCCTGGGCAGGAACAATATACAAATATAAAATTAAATATTCAAATCTCCCTTATTTTCTGTACAGAAACAGAAATACTTCCAACACACAGACCCTTCTGAGCTCTTACCCCAGTGGGTGTAAATCCTTTCTCATGGATTTGGGGGGTGTGGGGCCTGTCGGCTGTGTTTCTGTTTAACAGGGAAGTTTGTGTTGGAATTAGGGCAGAGGGGATGTTGAGCTCCTGTGCTCCCTTTGGTGTGAACACCACGAGGAAAAAATGAATTTTCTTCATGTGGTGCCTCTGGTTGGCTTTGCCACCCTCGTGGGGTTCAGCAGGGCGTGAGATTTTGGGTGTCAGGCACAGAAATTGATGATCTGTCAGGGCAAAGAATTCTAAATAATGGCTGAGATAGTCTAAGAAACATGATTAAAGTTCTGGGAGGCTGCAGATATTTTAGCATAGATTTTAAAAATTGAAATGTATCGTTGGGTGATAACAGAGAGTTATCTATGACCCTGCACTTCACTACAAACAGCAAATACGTCTGTCCTAAATAAAAATGTGCCCTGTAACGAAGGAAAAGACACGGAAAAAAGAGGATATTGGGCTCGTTTTGAAAAATTCTGGCAGTTGCAGAAAGGTTCAGGTGCAGCTGGGAGTCCTCAGTGTCGTTTTTCACAGGAAGGAAGATTTCCGTGCTCTTTGTGCAGGTGAGGGTGTTGTGGAAGTGAAATATGTGGTTCTGTGGATATTCCGTGACCTTCTTGGGGGCTGTGGCACAACTGCACCCTGCAATCAATATAAATAATATTAAGAAGTAGTCAAAGAAAATACCAATTCATAACCAGTTCCATTAACTACAGGGATTTAAACGAGCACTCGTGTGACCAACAAGTTGGCTGCTTTTCAGCTGCCTAAATTAGTCTAATAAGCTGTATCTTCCCATAAATCTTGTTTCCCTTTAATTAGGACATGACTGAAAAGCTAAAGGCACAAAAACTTCCGGTGCTCGAGTGCAGTGGGTTCTGTGAAAAGCAGAGACAGGCAGAAAAACCTGCCCAGGAAGAGGGAAGAGCACGTTTGTAAGAGCTCTGATAAAGGTTTGGGGGGGTAAAACTGCAGCGACAAATGTGGGAAACATCTCCAGGAGGTTCTGAGAGTGAATGAGGAATTGATGCTGTATTTATTAGACTGCAATCACCCTCCTAATATGCCTGAAGATAAATGGGAAGGAATTCTTTCAGCCCAAAGGAAGCGTGGCAGTGCTGCCTCTGACACGGCGATTATTGATAGCGATGATAAAGTTCAAAACATCCAACGGTGAGAAACCCAAAAGCAATACCAGAAATGGTGGGGTGGAAGTGGGAAATGATGGGAAGTGTTAGGGATGTTTCATTTCAGCACCTCTGCCTCATTATACCATCAGCAAAATGTAAAATACATAGGCTAGATAAATGTCTCATTAAGTATTTCCCTGCTCATTCTGGGGCTTGGAGTGAGCTGGGATAATGAAAAATGGAGGAGCACCTTCCTCACAGGGAGGGGGGCAGGAGGCAGCTCTTGGTCAGGGGGGTGTGAATTCCCTGGAGAGCCCAGGAATGTCCAGTGGTGTGAGGTGTGACTGTCACAGCTGCAGGAGAACGGGGAGGGGTTAAATATTGGGGGTCCACGCGTGGATTTTACACGAGGAGGATTAGATCTGTCTCATGGCACAGAATCCCAGAATCCCTGAGGTTGGAAAAGCCCTCCCAGCCCATGGAGTCCCCCCTGTGCCCGATGCCCC
>NW_016690285.1:2301165-2319889 GCF_001604755.1 Lepidothrix coronata | reverse complement strand
TGTCTGTTATATATTCCTTCTGGGTGCATCCAAACTGAAATTTTCCTTGGAGCCAGCAACGTTTTTAGCTTTCAGAAAAACTCAATTATTTCAAAATGTTTCGATGTTTGAAATATTCTGATGTTTGAAATATTCTGACGTTCAAAATATTTTGGTGTTTGAAATATTCCGGTGTTTGAAATATTTTGATGTCAAATTACTTTTTTTTTTTTTTTTTCTCTCAGAGGGGGTTGAGTTCTGATGATGATCATCCGGGTCGGGAAGTGCATTTAATTTTTATCCATCCGGTGAGAAAATGCTAAATTTAGAGCTGTAGGAACGGCCTGGAGTACCAGGAATCCTCCCCGGAGTTTTTCAGCACTGGATGCAGATAGACTGGATTCAAAGCCCTCTGAGGCCACAGAAAATGTTATTTCCTGGAGAGAGAGAGCTGGAGTTGCTGATGCCTGGAGATATTTAACCCCTGCCTGGATGCCCAGGTGTGTGGGGACAGGGGGATGCTCAGGTGCCACCTCATCCCACCGAGGCAGCAGCTGGCACGGGTCCCCAGCTTCCCTCCACTGGTTGGGAAGGAAGTTTTTAGGCCTTGGGAAGGCTGGCTGATACAAACATAGATCAAACCGGTACAAAAAACCTGCCTTTTCACTAATTTAACTCAAAACTACTCTGCAACACCACCTAGTGCTGCCGGCACGCGCAGCGGGGCCGGAATGGGGCCGGGAACAGCCCGGGTGGGATGTCACCTGCTCCCGCTGCCAGCACACCCCAGGGGGGCTCTGGAGTCAGGAAAGCCACCGGGAATCGCTTCAGAAATGGGCATTCTTCCCTGGGAGATAATTAGCTGGAAAAGTCAGCCTAGGGCAAAGGTCTGAGAGTCTCCCAAACTCGTTCACGCGTTGTCGGATTTAGGAGGAGGTTCTGCTCTGTGCCTGGAGGAGCAGTTCCTGTGCCCTGCAGTGTTATGTCCAGGGAGTGGTCACGCAGTCCTAGAAGTGCCAGGCACATCACCAGCATCTCTCCTGCTCTGGGAAGCTGGGGAGGTGATGGATGGACTTTTCTTACCCCACTTCCCTTGGACAGCCTTCAAAAATTATGGGTATTGAGATGAAGGTGCTGCACTGGAAGGAAACAGTGTGGGAGGGGATTTCTATAGGAACCATTTCCATCATTCCTGCATCTAACCTGGGAAGAGGAGCTGAAGGACACCACTCCACCTTTGTCTCCATCTCCATCTCCATCTTCATCCCCTCTTCCCACGAGCCTGCTCTGAGCACATCCCAAAGGAGCTCTGCTTGGACAATGGGTTCGTATCCCCTTGAAATCCCCCCAGAAAAGGTGATGGGAGTGCTGGAAGTGGAGCTGGGGAGTTTTCCCTGCTGTGGGAAGGCGTGAGGGCAGCTGGGATACCTGTGCTGCCAGTTTGGCTTCCTTTGGAATCCTGTCTGGGGCTGAGGGAGTGGGATGACACGGGAACATCGGCTGGTGTGGGCTCTGTGCCCCAAGGGGGTTGTATCCAAATGGGAGCAGATGACACAAACTGCAGGGAAATCAGGGTAGTTTTGGGAAAAGCAATCCCAGGAGTGAATGTGGAATCACAGGAGAAGAAGAAAAGCTGGAAGACCCGAAGGAGACAAGAGCAGCCTGTGGAAGTCCGTGTGGAAAAGATAAACAAGCTCCTTTCCTGCTCACAGGCACAAAGAAGTGGAAAGTTACTTATCCAAGACCCTCAAAATTCCTGTTTTAAGGAATGGCTCTGTGAAAAGCACGTGCTCCCTCCTCGGGGTGGCTGCTGAGCTGGACAGTCAGGCTCAGGCTCCGAGGAGAAGCAATTCCGAGCTGCCATAATTAAAGTGATGAGGATAATTAATCCCCCCCGTGATTGCCCTGAAGGAGAAGCGTTAATGATGTAAATATGATGAATTCCAAAGGCAGGTGGAGAAAGGGGGAGGCTCAGCCCATGCACTGGATTTCTGGGGTCAGGGGGAGTTGGGATCAGCCAAATGGTCAGGCTCCCAAAACGGTGCTCCAGGAGGGCTGGAGGGACAGGGAGAGCCCTGGAGAGCTGAGCTTGGCATTGGAGGGAATCCCACTGGGTAAGTGCATTTCTGAGGGTAAGTCTAATTTTTAGGTTAAGTTTATTTTTTTAGGGTATTTTTTAGGGTAAGTTAAATTTTTAGGGTAATCGTATATTTTTAGTGTAAGTTTAAGAAGACTGGCCATTATTATTATTATTATTAATTGTTAGGGTAAGTGTAATTTTGAGGGTAAATGTATCCTTTTAGGTTAAGTTTATTTTTTAGTGTAAGATTATTTTTTAGGGTAAGTTTATTTTTTAGGGTAAGTTTATTTTTTAGGGTAAGTTTATTTTTAGGGTATTTTTTTTTAGGGTAAGTTTATTTATTTAGGCTAAGCATATTTTTTTAGGAGAAGTGTGTATTTTTAGGATAAGTGTATTTCTTAGGTTAAATGCATTTTTGAGGGTAAATGCATTATTTCTGTAGGCTAAGAGTATTTTTGCAGCAAGTGCATCGTGCTCTAAAACCACTTAAATTTCCAGCCCCTGCATCCCAATTTATGGCCATTAACCAGGAGAACTCTTCCTCGAGTCTGTTAACCCTGATGCCACATAACAACATGTAACAACCTTCCCTTCCAGCTGTGCTGCCAGAAGGGCTTTGTCACATCAGCAGCTCCTGTTCCAAATTCCAACCCACAAAAGGAAAAGGAGGAGGAACAGGGTTGGAATTTCTTCCAGGGGAGGACACCCCACACACTCAGATTTGCCTTCAGCACAAGCAGCAGTCGGGATTAATGTGGCTT
The DNA here is from genome assembly GCF_001604755.1 of Lepidothrix coronata. Classification (NCBI taxonomy): domain Eukaryota; kingdom Metazoa; phylum Chordata; class Aves; order Passeriformes; family Pipridae; genus Lepidothrix; species Lepidothrix coronata. Next base: position 2,317,069 of record NW_016690285.1, on the reverse strand, counting down.
TGGGAGTGTTCCCAACACCCCTCCCTGCACTCCCTCGTCCCTGCTGGGTTTATTTGGGAAGTGTGTTCCCTCCTGTGGGTGCATCCCACGGGCACTAACCAGGACAGCCCCCACCCCTCCCATGGGAACCCACCCCCGGGGGGCAGGGAACACTGTGGGGCCTCAGGGATAACAATTGGGATGGAGAAACCACCCCAGCCCTGCTCTGCCCGAGCTGAGGCACCACAATGGCTCAGTTCCTGCAGCTGTGAGGGTTCCTCATTTCCACAGTGCACCATTCCAGGGGAGAAGGAAAACAGGGAATTTAAAGAATTGCACGGAGGAAACTCATTGACCCCAGGAATGACCTGAGGAGCCAACGCTGGGCAATCACAGAGACAGGGGAATATCCCTCAAATAGTCACCATTTTCCACAGAATTCCGGAATGGTTTGGGCTGGAAGGGACCTTAAAGCCCATCTCTCCAACCCCTGCCATGGGCAGGGACACAAAAACATGCATTTCTTTTGAAAATTAAGGCAAATTAAATATCTTAGATGAGGCCCTTTGTGTGGGGAATTCTGTTCAGAGGGTAAACCTGGGGAGGATTTGTTGTTATGTGGGCACAGGTATTTCAGATTATCCTGACTCAGCCCAGGGGCTTTAATGGTCTTTAAAATCATGGAATCACGGACTGGTTTGGCTTGGAAGGGACCTTAAAGCCCATCTCATCCCACCCCCTCCCCTGGGCAGGGACACCTCCCACCAGCCCAGGTTGCTCCAATCCCCATCCAACCTGGCCTTGGACACTTCCAGGGATCCAGGGGAAATCTGGTTCCAGCCACCCTGGGCAGCCTGGGAGGGAGAAAACCCCTACCCCTGGTGATGAAGACGTGTCAGTAAGGTGTGGATGTGTCTCTGTGGGACACAACGTGTAATGTATCCAACCTCAGGGGATGTGGAATGCAGGGAACACCCTCCTTGTCGCCCCGGGTGAGATTTGTGAGTATGAGACGGCAAAAAGCCCGGACAAAGGAGCACAAACCATCCCGACAGGTAATTCCACTGCTTCTGTCCCTTATTATCCTGTCTCTCCTAATGGGAGGTGTCTGGGCTGCCACCGGGCACGGATCCATTGTGAATAAGCTGTCAAGTTTAATTGGGCTACACTGGGAAAATACATAAATAAATCCTTTAATAAAGAAAGAAATAAACCCACTTCTCACTGAGGCAAAAGGCAGTGGGATGTGCCCGCTTGGATCCCAAACCTAGAAAGAAAGAACAAGTTTAAAAAAAATAATAATCCCGTTTTAGAGGAAAACCAAACAAATTTAGTGTTTTATCTGGATTTCCTGCAGCCTTGTGTGAGGTTTCTGGGTCTCTGGTTGCAGACACAGTTACTCCCAGAGCTCGGAATGATTCCCCATCTCAGGCCTGGGTGTTCCTGTGGTGTGTCCATACCTCTGTCCGTACCTGTGTCCGTACCTGTGTCCATACCTGTGCCGTGCTCAGAGCAGAGCTGAACTCTGGTCTCACTGGTGTTATGTGAGATCACAACCAGATGTAGATTTAAAAATGAAAATTTTCTTTTGAAACCTGGTCCTGTGACTCCATCCATTAAAAATGGGGTTTTTTGCCCAGCAAAACTTTTACCGTTTTCCCACATTTCATTTGCTGTGCAACAGTTTGGAAATGATGGTTTGTATTCCTGGCTGGGAGGGTGGGGAGGCCCTGGCCCAGGTTGCCCAGAGAAGCTGTGGCTGCCCCTGGATCCCTGGAAGTGTCCAAGGCCAGGTTGGACGGGGCTTGGAGCAACCTGGGCTGGTGGAAGGTGTCCCTGCCCATGGCACTGGATGAGCTTTAAGGTCCCTTCCAACCCAAATCATTCTGGAATTCTACACAAACCTTTAAGTCTATTAACATAAAAGTGCAACGTTAAACAAAGTCTGCGTGGAGGCATTTTGTCCAAAATAATTGTTTCCTCCCTTAACAGGGGCAAATAAACCAGGAAGTTCTAAACTTTCAGCTGTGGTTCGTTCCCAATGTTGTGTGCTCATCAACAGGGCTCTGAACAAAATGGATTCATCCACAGGGCTAAATAAACTTCAATGGTGTGCCCAGGGCTTGGAGAAGGAAACTCTGATGAAGACAGGAGGAGAGATCAAAGGGAAAAATTATAATCTGACTGGGCTGAAATGGGGCTGGAGTCGTGTTTAAACTCCAGGAAGAAGGAAGACAGCGAAGGTGAGGCTGTGGATGGATCTGGGAGAAGGAAAGCCTCATTTTCCTGGGTAATATCAGAGTCCCCTGATATTACCCCTCCAAGATCATGGAGCAGAATTGATGCCCTGCCTTGGTGCACAGAGGTTTGTGGGCTTTGCACACCCACCTCCTCAGGGGTTTCCTGTGGGCTTTGCACACCCACCTCCTCGGGGGTTTCCTTTGGGCCTTTATCCTAAGCAGGATTTTTTTGGCTGTGGCAATCACCTGCACGTGTGCCTTTAAATGGTCATTGCACTGTGACTGTCTGAGGTTTGTCTGTGCCCTGGCACACCAACCTCCCTCGGCAAAACCCAAACCACCGCCAGGGTTTGTGCCAAAGGCACGGAATTTGTGCTTTGTCCCCGGTTCCTTCTCCTAAACAAAGGTGATTTTGGGCACGGGGGTGAATTGCTGCCAACAGCACTGCAGCAGCACTGCTGGTGGGAGGGGATGGAGGAGCCAGGACTGCCCTGTCCCTGGGCAGGGTTAATCACTGCCTGCCCAGCTCACACACACACAGGGAGCCTCTCAGATGCTCCCTCTCCTCCTCCCTCCCCACCAGCCCTGCACTCTTTGAGTTCTCTGTGTGGGGGGAATCAAAGCACAGAACAAACGCTGCTTTGCTGTGGCTTTGAAGACGGTAACAGCCTCTAACAGAGCAAAAGAAGGCTCTGGGTCTGCGAGAGAGCGGTGATTGACACGGCACAGAGCCCAGGAAAAGTTCCCCTCCTAATGAGCAGCAGGAACTGCTCCAAGACTGCTTTGCAGGGCTGAAACCTCCCCATCCTCTCGTGCAGTTCCCCCTCTTCAAAGCAACAGCATCTTCTGAGGCAAGCGAGCAGATGTTTGGATCAAGATCCCGACAGGCAGAATCTCTGTTTGCTGGAGGTTTGTACCTTGTTCACTCCCACATGAAGCTCCCTGTGATGCTCAGCTCAGGTGGCAAAGCCTGTCTGGGTGCTCTGGGAAGTGTTCCATGAGGGAGGGAGTCAGGAACAGCCCTGGAGCTCAGTAGGGGCTCCCCTGGGGGCTGCTGACCAGATAAAAGCTCTGGAAGGACTTTGGGTGTGGAGTCTCCTCACTGGAGATATTCCAGACCCACCTGGACACACTCCTGTGCCCTGTGCTCTGGGATGGCCCTGCTGGAGCAGGGAGGGGGGACCAGTGGCCCACTGTGGTCCCTCCCAGCCTGACCCAACCTGTGGAGGTCCCTGGGCCGAGCTCCTTTGCCCACCCTGTGCTGTGGGGCTGCCCTTGGCAGGAAGGTTTTTCTGGACCATTGGACTGAAAATGCCTCACCCTCATGTGGGATGTTGCCATGTGGATTGTCCATGTGTGAGGGCACCCTGGCTCCTCACAGACAGTGTGACCACCCATGAAATCACCCCCTTCTCGGTGGGACACTGGGACTGTGGCTCCTGGGGCTGTCCCATCTCCAGCTCCTGCTGGCACCCAGGTGTGAACAAATCCATGTGTAACCAACGCCCAGGTAGGGCTATGATGATGTTTTGGATCCCAAACCTTCACTAAACATCTGCAGTGCTGTCTCCAGGCACTTCTCACGTCCCTGAGGAGGTGTCAGAGATGCTGCAAATCCCCCCTCTGGTGTTTCTCACACAACAACAGCTGAGGGTGAGCAAATGTCTTTAAGCTCAGCTCAGCTCAGCTGGATGGGTTCTTCCCCTCCATTTAAATCCTGGTGATGAAAGGAGCAGTGCTGGGGCTCCCAGAATGGGAGTCCTTGGCCTCCCAGCATTTCCTTTAGTTCCACCAGTGCCCCAGCCAGAGGACAGTGGGATCACAGGCACTCCCAGCTGGCACTGGAGCTGGGTTTGCTGTCAGAGGGAGGGCAGGGACACAACAGGAACAGGCAGAATCCAGAGATTTTTGGGTGGCCCATCACAGGTTTCTCTCTTCCTTCAGTCACTGTCTCCACCACAAACTTACCTGGTTATGCAATGGGAAAAATCTAATGTTACATTGACAGGATCAAGCAATGTAGCAAAGAAGGGATTTCCTGGATATAACACTCCTGAGGCTGGAGGTGTTGTCCAAAGGCATCCAAAAGTGTCCAGATAAGAGAAGAAAGGCTAGTGGTGTGGTTGGACATTTTACTGACATCTCACCATGGTTGTGTTTCCATCCTCCTCTGGAGGTGTAGAGAATCCCAGAATCCCTGAGGCTGGAAAAGCCCTCCCAGCCCATGGATCCCCCCCTTGTCCCCCAGCCCAGAGCACTGAGTGCCACGGCCAGGCCTTCCTGGGACACCTCCAGGGCTGGGCACTCCAAACCTCCCTGGGCAGCCCCTGCCAAGGCCTGACCACCCTTTCCATGAGGAAATTCCTCCTGATGTCCCACCTGAGCCTCCCCTGGCACAGCCTGAGGCCGTTCCCTCTCCTCCTGTCCCTTGTTCCCTGGGAGCAGAGCCCGACCCCCCCCCCGGCTCCCCCCTCCTGTCAGGGAGTTGCAGAGCCAGAAGGTCCCCCCTGAGCCTCCTTTTCTCCAGAGGATCTCCCATACCAATGTTCTTCTGGGAATTCACCTTCCTGGGCAGGTTCTCCTGGGGCAGCACCTGAAGCCACAGTTTCTGAGGGCTTTGGCTCTTTTCCCTCTGGTTTCGGATGCTCCAGCACAGGCAGTTGGATTTTGCTTTCCCAGTCCTCCTCCTCACAGTCTGGGCCTGACAGCTCTGTCGGGAGGTAACAGACAGGAGCCATAATTTAAACTGATGTCTTCTGTTTGATAGTGTGAGCCACTAAAGCAGATGCTGATAATCAAGATAATCAAATCAAGATCCTCAGATCTGAGGGTTTCAGACGTGCAGACACATTGAACTGGATGAGCAGCCCTGGCATTTATTTTGCTAACTTCAGGCTGGCTGGATTTTACAACCTTTTCCAGACAAATTATTTTGGGGGTAGGGAAAATTGCTGTGAGTAGTAAGGCTGATCCTTAGCAAGGGTCTAAACTACCTCTGAGCTGGTTAATCTTCTTTGACGTGGCTCAGTGGAGGCAGAGATTCAATTCAGCAGCTTCCTCATAAGTGCTGGGGAAAAAAAAAAGATGCTCTTCCCAGCAGCCAAGAGCCCTGCTGAGGGTCCTGGAGTGTCCCTGCAGTGTCCTGGCCAGGGTGCTGCCACCAGAGAGACTTTGTGTCATGAGCCAGCTGGGCACAACTTGCTCATTCCCAGGAGCTCAGCAATGTCCATCACACCTGTAGCTTGGAAAAAAAACAACCAAAAATGGTGTTGCCTGTGTCCTCCCATCCCTGGAAGTGTCCAGGGCCAGGCTGGACAGGGCTTGGAGCAACCTGGGATGGTGGAAGGTGTCCCTGCCCGTGGCAGGGGGTGGAATGAGGGTGAGCTTTAAGGTCCCTTCCCACCCAAACCATTTTAGGATTCCGTGATTCTTGTCCCCACCTTTATTATTTTTGTTTTTAAACAACATTTTAAGATGGCTTTAGGAGAGTTTTTATTAGGTGAACTTTGTGGTTGGACCTATAACCCAAAACCTCCTGTATTTTCAAAGAATCCCGGCGAGTGAGAAATGCAATCAAAGATCCCGTGCCCAGGGTGTGCCAGCCAACGAGCTGCAGGTGCCCAGCACTGGTGAGGGGGTGGATGGGTGCAGGGCAGCCAACCAGGTCCCTGCTCTGCCCCCTCAGGGGCTGCCAGGGGCACCATAAATGTCACAGACCCAAGGGCAGGGACAGTCCAAGCAAGATTCCTTCTGGGAGCTGTCCTGCTGGATGGAAGGTACTGTCCTGGTTTTTTCTTTGTCCTGTGGTGGTTGTGGGTGGCCAGGAGTGACCTGGCCTTTGCCATCTGAGCTGTTGGATGTCCCCAGGAGGGAGATTTGGTGGGAGCTGTGCCCTGGCTGTTCCAGAACACTTCTCTGAGCTGGTTGGAAGGCAGGGAACAGACTGGGGAGCTGTTGTTTGGGAACTTTGGTCTCAGTTTGGAAGCACAGCAGGTTTCAGGGGTGGTTGTGTCTTGATGTTTTCCACTGGGGTGTGAGTCCCAGGGGACTATGAGATGTGAGCACTGAGGCCTTCAGAGAGCTGTTTGTCCCCTAATTTTGGTGCAGTTGGTGGTTGTCCTTGTCCCAGACCTGCTCCCAGATGATGGGCAGGGGAAGGGCTGCAGAGGAGTAACTACGAGCACCCTGTTACTCTTCTCTTGAGTGTAGACAAGTGGGGTGTGAAAGATAGTTAATGATTTCTTGGGGGAAAAACCAAGATAAACATATGTAATGGCTTTAAAGAGGAGTATCTGCCATGCTGGGCCCCATCAAAGCCTGAGACTTCACTTCTTGTAAGAAATGTGCTGCTTTCTTCATGGCTCTGACAGTTTTTACTCTCTGAAGAGAAACAGGTCATTTAAATTTTAACTTGAATTAAGTATCTGGTATTCTTAAAAGGATAAAATGACTGTACATGTAAAGTTATGCCCTGGGATGTTGCTGTGAGTCAGTGCCTTCCTGGAGCCCCACTCTGGTGGTGTAAACCTCTTCCAAGATGCTGGAGGATATTGTAATATTTGTTTGTTGTTGCCTAAAGTAAACTGCAGAGTTGAGGTAAACAAGGAGTGAAAAAGTTCTACATTTTTATTAAGGTAAATAAATAGTTTCATTTGGTTTTTTTTTTGTCTTTATAATCTTTCCTTGAATGGTGGTTGAACTTGAAATGATGATTATAAACCTGCAGTTGGCTTTACCAGGCCACTCCCAGTTCTGCTGAGATCATTCCTTTCATGTTTAGTACTTCTGAAATCATAGGCTCAAATAAAGCTAAAAACAGGCTCAGAAACTTGAAGTAAGTTACCAGGAGTGGCTTATTTAAAATAAATAAACAAATCATCCTCTTGCCTGTGGACAGAATGAGCTTTGACCTGAAGTTTGCTGGAAAACACAGAATGGGAGATGGGGGTTTATTTTCCAAGGCTATTCTTTAGGTGAAAGACTGAAATTTAACAGGAACAAATCTTGGAAATTCTCTAAATGCCTCTAAATTAGTATTCCCTGGTCACAGCTGGTACTGAAGTGCATTAGCTGGGCATTGACCTTCTGTCTGGGTGGCTGCTGTGGTGTTGGTATTGATGAGAAAAGGGAGCTTGCAGAGCTCTTGAGATCCTGGGAGAGACGTGGGATTTGTTTGGAATGTGGAATTAGTCATCATTCCCTGCCCGTGGCAGGGCATTGGAACAAGATGATCTTTAAGGTCCCTTCCAACCCAAACCATTCTGGGATTCCATGTCCCTCCCTCTCTCTTCTGGAGATGAGTTGCCAGGGTGGTCTTGAAGCTGATGGGAAAACCTGTCCTGACTTAGCAGGCTTGGAATTTGGGAGTTCTCCTGCTCAGAAGTCACTCCTTGAGCCAGGGAGATCTGTAGCCACAGAGGTTATGTATTCCAAACTCATAAATATTTACACATTTCCACATGATCCCTCCTGGCTGCAGTTTGTCCTTGGGAGCTTGGAGGAGGCTGAGGCAGCTCAGCTGAGGGAGGGGAACTGCTGTGGTTCTTCTGAAGAAGGAATTCCTGGCTGGGAGGGTGGGGAGGCCCTGGCACAGGTTCCCAGAGAAGCTGTGGCTGCCCCTGGATCCCTGGAAGTGTCCAAGGCCAGGTTGGACGGGGCTTGGAGCAACCTGGGCTAGTGGAAGGTGTCCCTGCCCATGGCAGGGGGTGGAATGGGATGAGCTTTAAGGTCCCTTCCCACCCAAACCAGTCTGGGATTCCATGATTCTTGCCCTGGTCCTTTTTGTGTTTGTTTAAGAGGTTTTTGTGCATTTTGTGGAGGGTTGTTACCTGAGGCAGGTGGGCACATCCAGGGGTGATGCCCATGGCCCTGCTGAGCCCCTGCGGGGATGTGACTCATATTCATCAGACCAAAAAACAAACAAACAAACAAAAAACTAGTTGTGATTGTTTTGGGTGTGTTTTTTCCTAAAAAGCCAACTTTTTAATTCTTACATCTCTGTCTGGGATCATCCCCCGTGTGTGAACACACCTGTAGGGTTGGGAAGAGGGGTTCCCCCTGCCATGCACATCTCTGGGCACACAGATCTGCCCTCCACCTGCACAGCTCGTGGCCTTACCCAGGGTGGGTGCTGGACACAGGGCAAGGAGAAAGGGCTGGGTGACAGAGCTGCAGGAGAGGGATAAAAATAACACACTTTATTATTTTAATCAAAGCTTCCTCCGGGTGATACCCGAGCGAGGTGGAGGATCTGCTGCGTGTGGTGCTGATCCTCAGCCCTCACCCAGAGCCTGCAGGTTCTGGGAGATGTTTCAGTGTGGAGGAGGGAGCCCACAGCTTGTTGGAATTTGCATCGTGTCACTTTACATGTGGTTCTGTCTCGTGCTTAGTGATGCAACGTAACCCCCCGTGACCCCACTTGGCTTCACACAACCGGAGCAGAGCTGGGGAAGGGCTGGTTGGGGCCTGGAAATACATCTGTGGTGGGGGTTTGTCATGGTTTGAGAGGAGATACCTGCTCTGCTTGCTTTATTTTTTATTTAAAGCGTTTTGGTTCGTGTCATGATTTTTTTTTTTATTTGTTTGTTTTTACGCTGAATTCTTAAATTCCATTTTCTCAATATACTCCCTGTGCAGGATAAAGGTAGTAACTATGTTTTCTGCTTTATCTCCATATCTAATTTGGACTCTGGAATTGGATTTTTGGGGGTTTCAAACCACGGCACTAATCTATTTCTGGTGACAGAAAAGGGGGTCAGATTCTCTAACCCAAGTGTGCTGACACTGCTAACAGTGTTACAGAAAAAAAATACCTAAAAATAACTGTCTTAATTTCTTATTTTGCAATTTTATGTGTCTGCTGCCTTCGCCCTGCCTGAGAACTGGGAGTTCTGGCAGTGGGGAAGGAAACCTTGCCTTTCCCTCACCATATGATTCAAATGGAAGGGAAAAGCTCTCGTGGCCTTTCGTGTGGCCCCTTGTGCAGCCCCCACGCTGCTGCTGCCACTGCTGATGGGGTGTATTTAAAGAAAATAACCGTGTAAGGCTCAGGAGGCCCTTCCCTGGGGTGGAGTGTGGAGCACTGTCCTCACCCCCGAGCATCTCCCTCCGGCTGCTCCGGGGGCTTCTCCTGGTTCCTGCCGGGAATAACGCCCCGAGGGTGGGGGTTTAACGGGCTTCTCCCCCAGCACTCCCCGAGCCTGGAGGCTCCTTTGCCCTCTGGGGTGGTGGTTCCCCTCCTCCCTCCGGCCCCAGGCTCCCCCTGTGACCTTTAGCCAGGAAAGGTCGTGATGCAGGGTGGGAACATCCCCGTGCCCGGGCTCGGAGACACCTCGGAACAAATAAATAAATATAAAATTAGAATGGCTCCTGATTGTAAGGGACAACTGCCTGTGAATGTTAATTACCGTAATTGGTCCCGGTTACTATGGTGATGGGTGGGCGCTCCGGCGGGGTTTGATGGGCGAGGGGTGTTTACTCTCCCTGTACCGTCACTGCTCCAGCGATTTCCCTGGAATTCCTGCTCAGTGCTGGAGGATGAGCTGACTCTGACAAGACACAGATATCCAGGCTGGTGTTTCTTGCTGTAGGAGATCCTCTGTCGTGGCTCTGTCCAGTCCCTCTCCAGGGGTGGCTGGTGCTCTGGTACATCCCAAAAAAATGCCCCTCGACCCTGTGAACACAGAGATGGTGGGATTTAATAATTGGTGTCTGTGTGAACAATTGAGCAGGTGATCAAAATGAGAGATTTTGTGTGGTTTTCTTGGGAGCTACCCCTAATCCAGCTCCTGAAATAAGGAAGTAGCAGCTGGGGGAAGGCTCCACAGAAGGTCACAGGGTTTATTTTTGGAGGCTCCCACCTCAGGTATTCCTGCTGGCTGGAGTGAGGGAGTCTTCATGCTGGGATTCTTGGGGTGTCCTGTGCAGGGCCAGGAGTTGGACTTGATGACCCTGATGGGTCCCCTCCAACTCAGAGCATTCTATGGGTCTATGATTCTGTAATTTAAAGCTTTTTTACATTAAAATGACAATTCTGGGCTGCACAGGGAAGTTCCCAACCAGAGAACTTTAAAATGTTCTTTTCCTAACCGAGGATGTCCGTGTGCAACCTCTCCTTCCATCCCCCTGTCAACCCCCAATATTATTTTTAAGCAGAACAAAGTTTCTAATGAAAAGCAAACAGCTGCCAGAGGGGCCCTTCCATGCTCCCAGTTCCAAGAATTCCCTGCCCAGCTCAGCAGCAGATCAGTCCATATGTGGCTTTTTCTTTCCCCGCAGCCCATGGCAAGTGTTGAAGTAAAAATAAATATCTCGGGACTGTCTGAGCGAAACTCGTGTTTATCTGGAGCTAAACTGCAATTAATAAAGTGCCCCTGACCGGCTCTGCAGCTCGGAATGCAGCAGGAAAACTTGGATGTGCAGCATTCCATGGAGCAGCCACAGGAGGATCTGTGGCCGCTCGTGGTGTCGGAGCTGATTAATTTGTGCTCTGACCATGAAAAGCCATGGATAAATAACGTGCAGGAGCTTTTCCCTCCCTTTCCCTGGATTCCCAGAATTAACATGCTGGTTTGGGGGCTGGGAATGTGACCCTGTGGCCAGGCTGGATCCGATAGCAGCACTGGGGCTCCGAGCCCTGCGGATCCGCTCCCCCCGCTCCCTCTTCCCCTCCCTGGACTCCCAGCAAAGCTCTGGAGAGCCGGGAGAGCCACGTGCCTGGGCTAAGAATAGTCCCAGCCACTGTAATTCCCCTAAAAATCAGGAGTTTGGGGCAGGGTTTCTCGGAGCAGCTGCCTGGAAGCAGGAGCAGGCAGAGCTGCTCGGAGCCCTTGGAAGTGGTTGTGGTTTCCTGAGCCTTCGACTGGCACAGCCTGGGATTGGGATCTCACAGCAAAGCCCTAGCCTGGCACCCTCCCTCCCAAAGAGGTTTTTTATTTTTCATTTCCCTTGGGCTCTTAAGAGTGATTTTTGAAGAGCAGGGGGTGGGAGCAGGTCAGGGTGATTTTAAAGGCATTGGTTTATTTTTTTCCTGCAGGAGGAATGACAGTGGTGTTGGAGGATAGGAGAAAGTTCTGTCTGGGGTTTATGACACAATCCTTTTAAAAAGAAAGCAAAAATCACAAGTTCATTGCTGGATCATAAGATTTTATGTAAATTAAGACCAAATCATGTCTGGGGAGCAGCGAGTGATGGTGAAGAGTTCCCATTTTTATTATTCATGGATAAATCCAGCTGCAGCAGCGCCGTGCCTGTGCCTGGGATCAGCACACACCGTGCTCCTGGCTTTGCTTACAAACCCCCCAGAGGGATCCTGGCTGTCCACAGCCACGCAGGTGTCTGTGGATCTTGCTCTCTGTATTAAAAAGATTAAAATGAGGGATTTATTACTATATTTCAGTTGGAAATCCCCTTAACTGTGCTGAGCACTGCAGGGACATTCCGAGCACAAACCCCACCGGAACAGGGACCTTTATTTCTTCTGGAAATTGCAGTTATTAGCCAAGTGACAATCTCCTTTTTTTCTTTCTTTCCCTTTCAGACAGTGACCATAAATCCCAGCTTTAAGGGGTTTTTCCTCTCCAGCCCCTGACAGGGCTGCAATAATCCCCCCGAAGCCGGGCTGGGTCCTGTCCCCGCGGCAGGAGCTGCGTTCAGAGCACGGCCCGTGTTCGCCTTCACGGGAGGAGCCTTCACAAGGCATCTCTCCCTGCCCAGCACACCCTCCATCCCGTAAAAGTTTATTCCAAGGGCTCTCCTCTCCAGCCGCGCTCCTGCTGGACAGCTCCGAGCATCCCTCGGGCAGGGGTCGTGCCGCGGGAGCGCGGCGGGAACACCCAAATCCCAGATTTTGCAGCCCAAAACACGCCAAGGGGGTGCGGGGTGGGGGGGGGGAAAGCAAACCAACCCCAAGGAATGAGCAGCCGGAGAAGAGACGGGTGATGGGAATGTGCGGTCTGGGGTTGGGGGGAAAAGTGAAGGAGAAGCGACTTGCTTTAAAAATGCTGTGAAAGCACCAGAAAGGCGGCTCGGAGGGAGTTTTTGTGAGTCTCTGCCCAGCCCTGTGTGTGTCCGGGCACTGTGGACACTCTCACTGCTGGGTTTGCGGCGTGTCCGGCTCGGGCAGGCGGGAATTGCTGCCGACAGTGCCGAAAAATTCCTGCTGGTAATCCCGAAATCCCAGCCGTGGGATCAGCCCGGCGCTCACCCGGCGCTGAACTGAACCGTGAAGTCATTCAGACGTAATTGTGACTTTTGTTTTGTTTTCTTGAATGAAATAATTGAACTCCCTCCCCTGATTATTATTATTATAGGGCAGGAAAAGGATGATTGCAGAGGCAGCGCCGGGAAACAAAGCTGGGCTGTGTTTAATCCACTCGAGGCAAAGGGTTCTCAGCCGCGCTGAACTGGGCTCGCCGCTCTTCTAAAAGGATTCCTTTTTTTTTTTTAATAGAAATGCCAGTTAATTTGATTTATAATACGGAGTGTTAATGGAAGGGAATCATAAAAGCAGCCTGCTCAGAGTGCTCGCTGAGCGCTGCCTCTTTAATTAGCGTCGAACCGCCGGACGATCCTAAGCACTAAAACCCCCCTAAAAATCAACCACTTTATCCAGCACCTAAACAAAAGTTGGTTTTTTTTTTCTTTCAGATGATCACCAACACACGTAAAGATAAGAACCCTCTGTTGTGGTGGGGCTTTTTTTTTTGGTTTTATTTTTCCTCCCCCAGTAATTTTATTTTATTTCCAGAACAACGACTGCCAGAATATAGCGAGCAATGTTTTAAGGGGAAAAAAAATCCTGGCTGTAAATGTGCACAATATTCCACATTATATACATGTCATTTCTGAGCACTGTTGGAACGATGCAGTGTCAAATCTGGATGACAGATTGAGGTGAAAGCTGGGGAGAGAGAGCCTGTGAAGAAACAGCCCTGACTGAGTCAGGCACCCTATAGAATTTATCCTGCAGGCTATAAGGAACCGGTTTCATCGCGTAAAAGGAGGAGTGCAAGAGGGATAATTGTCTCCTAATTTGGGGCTGGGCGGCCGTCGGTCTAACAATGCCATCTAGTGCTGCCGGCCCCGGGGACCCTCACCCGGCCAGGAGCCCCCCCAGGCCCCAGCCCTGCTCCCCAAAAATGGGTTCTGGCCGTGCCCGGCCCCGCCGGCGCCTCCCTGAGCTGGGGGGGGGGAGGAAACAAAACTCCAAGCCCCAAAAAGTTTCCGAAGAACTGATTTCAGGGTGAGGTTCCCGCCGGGGGGGGGAGCACATACCGACGGTTCCTATGGAAATGTGCCCTTGAGGGTCAGGAGGGGTGTTCAGTGATTCCCTGGAATTAGGAGTCACAAGAGAAGGCAAAACAATGGCTTAAGTGCCATTTGGGAGGGGGCTCTCCCCCCTCCCTGTGTGTGCAGAGCTCACACGTGAGCACAGATTCAGCTGGGCAGGAAGGAATTGCCATAGGGAATAAGGAAAAGCAGGGCTGGCATTCCTGGGGCTGCAGTGATGTGCAACTTTGGGTTGTATTTCTAATTATTTTTTTTTAAAATAAAATTTCCGAATTTTTTTTTTTTTAATTTGTTCCTACTCAGTAGTAACGATCTCATGATAAATCATCCAGGCTCCAGAGCCCTGGAAATCCACTCTGGAGTGACCTCTCTTGGGAGATGGAGAAGCTCCTGGTCCCTCCAGTGACAAGGACCATTAACACCCCCCCTTCCCTTCCCTTTGGGGCTCAGCACATCCCAGAGGGATGTGTTCCAAGTGAACTGGGGTGCTGGGGGAATGCCCAGAGCTGCCAGGGACAGCACAGAGACACTCTGTGTGTTAGCCAAGAGGATGAAAAAAATGATCTTTGTTAATCAGGGCAGTACCTACGGCCCAAATTCCGGACAATTTGGGCCAAAGCTGCCAGCCAATGGTTGTATTTAGAATTCTGGGCTGTGCCCGTGGCTGGTGCAGTGGTTGAGGTGCTGCCACTGGGCATCCACGTGCAGTGACTTCTCCCATTGTCCTTTTTTTAATGACTTCTGGATGATAACAATGGATATCCGAGGCTGCTCAAGCACAGTGGCACCAGGTACCTCCTCATGGCCAGGAACATGTGCCATCCCTCTGTGCCATCCCCTCTCTCGGGGGCAGATTTTGGGAGCTCAGCTCCCAGCCCATTGGCTAAAAACCAGCCTTTCAGTCATTTTAAAACTTTAATCTTTAAAACAAGTCACGATGTTCATGTGTCTTGAAAACATAACTTTGGGGCTGGTTTGGTTTTTTTGTTTGGTTGGTTTTTTTTGTGGTGTTGGTTTGTTTTGGGAGGGTTTTTTTGCCTCAATCTGTGGTATCTGAAGCAAATATTGTGGCAGCAGTACATCATTCATCTCAGGGAGCATTTCATATCCAAACACATTTCCATACAGCATAAAAAAGGAAGTTATTTGCCTTTTTTTTGATGTAGTGTCCCTCTCACTGCATTTTGAGCTGCACCACAGGCCCTGGGACATGTGGATGCTCCAGGAGATGTGGGGGCAGAGTTGACCAGCTTGGGGGGTTTTCCTGGGAAATCTGCCTGGCTTCTGTCAGAAAGAGCAACAAAAATCAGCAGGTCCCTGCAATACATTTTGATTTCACCCAGATGGCATTTTTCTGTCGGGGAAAAAAAATGTTCCATTTAAAAAAAAATAATAATTGAAAATACTGATAAGTCCTGTAAATACCAACAGTTCTTGAGCTTCCTCTGAATTCCTGCTACTCGTGTGTCCATGAGCTGCCAAGGAGCTCTGACAGTGGATGTTGTGCAAACCCTGCTCCCAGCAGGGATGTGGCTGGATCCCAACTGCTCTTCCACGGAGCAGCCCCAGCTCAGAGCGTGGCACTGTTAGTTAAAAGCACGTTCCTGGCAGGAATCAATCCTGGCTCAGTTAATCCACCCCAGAGTCGGGGTGAGGGTGCAGGGACAGCTGTGTCTGGGGGCTCTGGTGAGGTTTTGTCTGCTCTAGAGGAGCTGGGAACAGCCCAGAGTTTGGATTGCTGATATTTATTGTTTTATGAGGAACTCCAGGTGCTGCTTCCTCAGAGAGGGGGATGGATCAAATGATGCCTGGAAGTGCCCTCAGATTAATTAATGGAGCTCTAACAACTTTATTAAGGAGTGAAAGGCTGCTCTGTCCCATTGCTGAGCTCAGGACTCTGCAGCTCCAGCTGTTATTGTGGATGGGAACATCAATCCTTGCTGCAGCTTTGGGCTGGGTTCAATTCTCCAGCTGTTTTGCAAACCAGAACCTTCAGTTCTCTGTGAATTTATTTATTCCTACTGATAATAACCTGGGGAAGGGTGACCAAGGCTAAGTCTTCCCTCTGGCCAGTGCAGCCCAGCAGCCTGTGGGTCATGGGTGGAGTGTGGCCCTGAGGAACCCCACGAGTGGTGTTTGTTGGTGTCCACAAAAGAGTCACTGTGAGCAGGGTGGATCCAGGGGGAGGCTGCCTGGAAAATATTTAATCATTTTCACAAACAATAATTGTGATTAATTTTGACATTCGAGTAGATGGACTTGGATAGATGAAGAAGCATTGAAACACGGAATGCTTTGGGTGGGAAGGGACATTAAGGGTCACCCAGTGCCACCCCCTGCCATGGGCAGGGACACCTTCCACCAGCCCAGGATGCTCCAAGCCCCATCCAACCTGG
>NW_016690285.1:2298188-2299383 GCF_001604755.1 Lepidothrix coronata | reverse complement strand
AGCTGTAACCAGCCATTCCTGGCTCCTTCCTGGAGCTGCTCCAAGCAGCAACAGAGACAATCCTGATCCAGCTGGGTCTGGGTGCAGAATTTGGGAGGGCACGTGGGATGAGCAGGTCAGGAAACTTAGGAATGAGGGTTGGGGTGAGGTGACTTTAAAGCCCAAGGTGCCTGTGCACACGGATTCCCAGGAGCCAGAGGAATGGGAAGCTGCCTGGGAGAGATTCCAAAGGGTTTCCAATCAGTGGGATTTGGTGTTAAATGCAGATAAGGGGAGATGGCACCGAGGGGGCACTGGGGGCTGAGCCCCCCAAACACACAGCCAGTGGTGTCCACCCCCCTGAGCCTGCTGGGGAACAGCTTCCCTGGGCTAAAACTGCAGCCAGAGCTCTGGAATCAGCTCTGTCCGTGCTGTCAGCAGCCCCCAGAGCATTCCCTGGCACCCAGGAGGAGGGATGTGACACTGGCACATGGCACCAGGAGGCACCAACTCTGTCCTGTGCAACCCTGAGTCAGCAACTTGTTTCTACTGCTTGAACATCCTTCCTGCACCTGTTTTATGGGGAAAAAATCGTGCTTTGGGGGCTGTTATTGCTTGGAAGTTTATTGATCTGCTCAAAGGGGCAGCAGCAGCACAAGCAGAGTCAGAATTACAGAATCACAGAATATTCTGAGTTGGAAGGGACCCAACTTGATCAGCTTGATCCCCAGAGGTGTTTCCCCTGCATGTGCTTGAGTGATGTTTGGTGTGGATATGAGCTTCCTTCTGCACGTGTTCCAAGCTCTGTTCCTGGAGATCCAGCCCTGCTCCCAGCCTGGGAGCAGCTCCTGGAATTCTGTTGCCACTGATTTTTTTTTTCAGTGCTTGTTTGCAATACGGACTTTTAGACTTTATTTTTCCCCCGAATCTTGTGTCTCTCAGCAGAAATATTTGGATTTTCTTGGGATGAGTTGCACAGGAAATTGCCTCCTGGAGCTGGACGTGTGGTCAGCTCTCAGGAAACGTTAGGTGGAGGAAGTTGTGGATGTCCCATCCCTGGAAGTGTCCAAGGCCAGGTTGGACGGGGCTTGGAGCAACCTGGGCTGGCAGAAAGTGTCCCTGTCCCCCCTAATCCCCTGGCCGTGGTGAGGGCAGGCAGGGGCTGCTGCCACCGCCGCGAGACCGCCCAAGGGGAGTCTGTCTGTCTGTCCGTATG
>NW_016690285.1:2294197-2296136 GCF_001604755.1 Lepidothrix coronata | reverse complement strand
GTGGAAGGTGTCCCTGCCCATGGCAGGGGGGGGCACTGGATGGGCTTTAAGGTTTGTCCAACCCAAACCAGTCTGGCATTCTGTGATATTTTATAAAGAACAAGAACCCTTTTTGCTTTCTGAAGACCAGATTTGACTTTCAATTGTTGTTGAGTCCAAGTAGATTTGGCCAAACCAGGGACCTCTGTTCCCACCAGGACCGGTCTCAGGGGCACATTCAAACCCTTACCTTACCTAACCTGGGGAATACCTTTCTTTTGGGGTTACCTTGTGATTTAAATATTAAATTTCCATCTGATATTTGAAAGCAGTTGTTCTCTTCGATCTGGAGGCAGCAAAGTCAGGACCAGCTCAGTTTGTCAGCCCATTCCCAGAGCACCATGTGGACAGGCCAAAGGAGAAGGAGGGTGGGCAAAAAAAAACCCATCATCCTGAGCAAATTCTCCTCTGGAAATGCTTTGTATGTAAGGATATGGTTTGGTTCTGGAGCATTTGACTATTCCAACGTTAAAGGTGGATTTTTCTTCCATTAATTTGGCTGGAATTGGACCAGGATCTGCAGAAGCTCCTTTGGCCTCTTGTGTCTTGTGCATTTTCTGGCAGCTCCCTCGTAATTAAGCCTTATCTGAACTGCTCAGGAGCCCTTCTCAGAATTATTTGTGGGGCATCACATGCCTGTGATGGGCTATTTCTGTCCCTGTTATCCAAGTGCAGGCAGTGTCCTGCTCCATGTGCAGCCCAGGGCTGGGGTGGCAGAGGATGGGTGGCAGGTGGCCCCAAACTGGGGATGGGGCACAGCAGTGGTGCCAAGGGGACAGGGAGCAGGACCCTGCCCAGAGGCCTGGCAGGAGCTCCCAGCAGGGCTAACAAAGGAGATTTCATGTCTCTGAGGCCTTTTCTTCCACGCAGGGCTGTGTCCATGTCCCAGGGTGGGATTAGTGATGAACCTCAACCAGGGCTTCGCTTTCCCTGCTCCCTCCTGCCCTTCCAAGTGACTTTACAAAGCCATTTTACAGGGAATAACAAGCTGCCCGCTCTGTCCTCAAGCTCAACCTCCATGGCAGGCTCTCAGCCTGGCAGAGGGGCTGCTCCAGCCCCCAGCCCCTCTTCCCAGGGGAACCCCTGGGTGCTGGGGGATGGCACAGTTCCCTCCCCTGTGCAGTGTGGGCACGGCCCCTTCACCCCAGAAACACGAGGCTTCCCCTTCTCCAGCTGCTCTTGCCTCTGAGGTTATTTTAAAGTTGCTCCTTTTGTTGAAAACTACTTTTAATATGTTGATTCCTAATAAGAAAACAAAAAACCCCAGAGAGCAGTCACCCAGTTCATCGTTTCACCCCATCCAAAGCTTCCTTCTCAGGGGCATGTCCCCCTCTCACTGCAATTCAGAGCAATCCATGATGGAAAAATGTCAGGACTCAGCTTCCCAAAGACACCAACACACTGGCAGTGCTTTGGGATGTGGAAGCTGGGACAGGCTGATGGCTGGGGCTGGTCAGAGTCCTCTCCTGCCTGGCACAAGGACCCACAGTCACCCCTGTGCCCAGGGAAGCAGAGCCAGCAGCTCATCCCAGTGCTCTTCCCCCAACACCCAAAATTCTGGATTCAAGTCTATTTTGCAGTGTTGTAAGTTGGCCAAATATAGTTTTTCTGTAGTGAGGAATATTGCTGGATTTCATCTGACTGTGACTAAAATAACATTTCCAGTGTGCTAAACATAGACTTGAGTTGGTAACTAGAGCAGTGATTTCACAGCACCCCAGGATGGGTTGGCTTGGGAGGGACCTTAAATCCCACCCCATCCCACCCCCTGCCATGGGCACGGACACCTTCCACTAGCCCAGGTTGCTCCAAGCCCCGACCAACCCGGCCTTGGACACTCCCAGGGATCCAGGGGCAGCCACGCTGCTGCTCCAGGAGCTGCTCCAGCCTCTCCCCAAAG
>NW_016690285.1:2282804-2293365 GCF_001604755.1 Lepidothrix coronata | reverse complement strand
AATTCCTTCCCAATATCCCATCTCTCCCTGCCCTCTGGCAGTGGGAAGCAATTCCCTGTGTCCTGTCCCTCCATCCCTTATCCAAAGCCATGATATTAATTGTGATGGATTAATAGGGAAGAGCACAGGAAAACAAAGAATTCTCTCCCCAGCTGGTGATGGGACATGAAATAAGGCAGGGAGCACATGAAGGGTGATGCACCTACAACATGTAATGTCTTGGATGGGAATATAAGGTGGATGAGATGGAACAAGGTCTCCAAGTACATCCTCAGAACAAATGCCACTGCAGCCTGGGGGGGATTTCCTAGGACAGAGTGTGAGATCAGGGACCCTGAGAACAGCTTAGCAAAGCAAATTTCCTTCATCTGTTGCTCAGACCTGCTCAATAGTTGCAGATATCGACTGCAGGATAATGATGGTGAGTGTTCAGCAGCAGCAGGAGGCTGGAGTTACAAATCCTTGGTGCTGGGTCCGTCCTGAGGGAGCCCCACTGCCCAGGGCAGGATGATCCCTCACCCACACACCAGGGCTCCTTCCAGCAGTGGCCATCACCACCCAGCCCTCTGAGTGCCTTTACAGCATTGCCTCAGTTATGCTCCTTTGTGTCTTCAGATCTATTTTGTTTTCTCCTTGTTTTGTGTCCTTGCCACGGAGCTTTTTTTAGCAGCAGGAATCACAGAGCAGCTGGTGCTGAGCCCACTTTGTGGCCATCATTTGCTGTGCTGAGATAATTCCATCCCTCCTGTGCCAGAAGAGAAACCACTCCACCCCTGGGCTGGTGCAGAGGGATGTGATTATTGTCAGGAATCATAGGAATTACTGCACAGGGAGGGACAGACAAATAATCAAGTGTTGTATTTAATGAAATCGTGGGATGGTTTGGGTGAGAAGGGATGTTAAGGATCAGCTCATCCCACCCCCTCCCATGGGCAAGGACACCTCCCACTAGCCCAAGTTGCTCCAAGCCCCGTCCAACCTGGCCTTGGACACTCCCAGGGATCCAGGGGCAGCCACAGCTTCTCTGGGAGTTGCATCCTAGTCCCTCCCCACCCTCCCAGCCAGGAATTCCTTCCCACTGTCCCATGTATCCCTGCCCTCTGGCAGTGGGAAGCCATTCCCTGTGTCCTGTCCCTCCATGCCTTGTCCCCAGTCCCTCTCCAGCTCTCCTGGAGCCCCTTTAGGCCCTGCAAGGGGCTCTCAGCTCTCCCTGGATCCTTCTCTTCTCCAGGGGAACCCCCCCAGCTCTCCCAGCCTGACTCCAGTCTCCTCATCAATAGTACAAAGATATTAAATCTGAATCCAAAATGTTACTGTTATACAGCAGAGCAATCTCTCTTTGATTGGGATTTGGTTGATTATTGCATTTCCTTAGAGAAATCCTATTAATTGCCTCATTAACATAATTTGGAATGCTAATTGGTAACATTTCCAGATTTTGAAGGCACAGCCCAAACCTGTGTCTTGCTGTCACTGCCAGCAACGGATCTCTCTGCCTTGGCAGCATTCCAGGGCTGGGGTGTTTGGGTTAAAGAAAAACAGCCTCTATCCAGTTTTTTTTTCCCTAGAAAAATGAGGTTTCTAATTGCTCTCCAAAGTAATTACCGAGCTGGGTTTATCAGGGAGGCCAGTTGACATTTTAGGTCTGGTGTTGGCTCTCTGGCTTTGACATTAATGACACCCCTGCAAATGCTAATGGGATTGTGAGGGATGATCCTGCTTGTTAAGTACATCCCACTGCTTTGCGGGGAACGTGGCTGAAAACACGGATTCCCCCAGTCCAGGGAAAATGGATTTTATGGGCTTTATATGACCCTGCTGCTTATCCAAATGGATCAAGGGCAGATCTTGTGATGAGGTGTCTTACTGATACAGCCACAATTAGGCTAAAGAAGACGCTCTGATATATTTAAGTTATGCATATTTATTTTATATAGGCCTTGGGAGGGTTGCTTTTAAATGCCCCTGGATCCATGGAAGTGTCCAAGGCCAGGTTGGACAGGACTTGGAGCAACCTGGGCTAATGGAAGGTGTCCCTGCCCATGGCAGGGGGTGGCACTGGATGGGCTTTGAGGTCCCTTCCCACCCAAACCATCCCAGTGGTTTAGGATTCTGTGGAATGTGTGGGGATTTTCCATATATTATGTTGGATTTGGGTGGGACTGGCCACTAAATGCTGCTGGGGAGTGACAACAACGCCTGAAACAATTTTTCTTCCTATTTTAATTACGTTCTTTCCCCAATTCCTTGAAAGTGCAGGAAACTCTTTAATAGGAGGAGCAGTAAATCATCCAGGAGAGCAGGTTTGCTGCCTCTTGTAAACCCAAGTTTGAGGCTGGAGAAAATGGGATGAAGGAAAGCCCAGGGATCCGGTATACTGGAGGGGGTCCTTCCCTTTGGGAAACCCCTCTGGAATCAGGGCAGTCACTTCCCTGGGGGGTGGCACAGGGACTCCATGGGGAGGGCTGAAGGCATGGCCACGTGGAGCCTCCCTGGGGAAGCTGTGCTCTGGAATTCCTGTTTATGGGAAGCAAAGCCAGTGCAGTATCCCAGGCTGTGACCCAGCCAGCACCTCCTGGCACGGGGCTGCCCCACTCAGGGTGCCCCTTTTCCACAGCACAGAGCCAAGAGCTGCTGGAGCTGTGGATTCCAGACCAGCAAGGCTTGGACAGGTCCAGGGGTGATGGAGGAGTGAAATATGGGATGTGTCAAGAGTTTAATTAAAGAGAGAATGATACCAAGTCCCTCAGATCATTTAAACAATAACTCAAGGGGGTCTTCTCTTAAAACCCTTCCCGCAGATATTCTAAAGGAAAACCAGGAGTGGGCTCATCTATCACCTGGCTAAGCCAAGGTTTGTAATAAACAGGAACGTGAGTTCTCAGGGTGAAATATGACTGTGATCTTCTCAGCTCCTCAATCATAAGAAGAAGCCTTTCAAAAACCAATCTCGTGAGGGGCTCCAAAGCAGAAACATTTAAAAATGATAATCAGCTCACCCCAGAGTGAAAATATCTGTGCAGTGAAATGGCAAAGCAAGAGACCAAGGGGCAGCAGCTGCTAAACAAGGAAGCAGCAGAGCTGGGGTGGGCCAGCCTTGCTTGTGCCAGCTCAGACCAGAGGGAACAACGCGCTGGATTTATGGGATAAAATGCATTTTTGGGCATGGACTTCCCTTCCTCAGTGACTTGTGATGTGCAACGGGTCCTTCAGGTGCTGAAACAAGGAGAGCAGGGAGGAATGTTGTTCATCTGGCCAGGAAGCCAAAGAGTTCAAGCCCTTTCTGTTCTGTTGGAAAGGTTGGAGCTGGGAGGGGGGGTCGGGCTCTGCTCCCAGGGAACAAGGGACAGGAGGAGAGGGAACGGCCTCAGGCTGTGCCAGGGGAGGCTCAGGTTGGATACTGGGAAAACTCCTGCATGGAAAGGGCTGTACAGCCCTGGCACAACTCAGGAGAGAAACTCCCCAGGGAACTCCAACCATTCCCTGGAAAGACTCTCCAAACATGGATGCCCTCCCTTGGGCTGGGTTTGCCATCAGTGCAGGCAGTGAAATCCCTCTCCATGGGGTTTATCCCCATTATCAGGAGATGGCTCCTCAGGGAAGGAGCTCTTTGAATTCCCTGGTTTTACCACTTTATCTCCCTCACAGGCATTTGCAAAGCACACACGGTGATTATGTACCTGACCCTGCTCTGTTGTGGTTTCTCACGCTGCTGCTGCTCTTTCTACTGTTTTAACAGGGGCTGGCACAGCCCACAGTGAGTTTTGCAGATCCTGGGAAATGGAGCATTGATCTCTTCTGGGGACACTCTCTGCTTCCCTGCTTTATTACCACTATGATTAAACGCTCCAAGAGGTCTATTTTTCCTATTACCCTGTCAACAGAAACCATAAAATCTATTTTAGATTATACCATTATCTCCTTATTTTACTGTTGTCTGGAGAACAAACACTTCCACGTGGCAGATGTAAATCCCACGTCTCACTGAGGTTTCCCAAACCCTGGCTTCTGTTCCCATCCTCTCCAGGGCTCAGTGCTGGAGCCTCACCCAGGTTTAACTCACCTCCTCAGTGTCCTGGCTGCTCAAGGAGATTCATCCCCATGAATCCTTGGAGAAGCTGCTGGAAAGGGAAAATGGGACTGTGCAGGGCTACTGGGGGGGCCTGCTGGCAGGGAACAACTCAGGGCTGGGCCAGCATTCTTGGGGTTCAGTGCTCAGCCAGCACCCAGGGCTCTCCATGAGGGCACAGCTCACTCTGTTAGTGCTTTAATCAGAGGAAGGTTTGGTTTATGTTCTTTTGCTCCCCATTTTGGTGCAGAGAAAGCCTAAGTAAAGTTGCCATCACCTGTGGCTGGAAGGTTCCCTTCCCTGCCTGTGGCAGAGGGTTGGAATGAGCTGGGCTTTAAGGTCCCTCCCACCCCAAACCACCCTGAGCTGCGATGGCAAAGAGTGGCCTGAACTCCTGGAGTTGTATTTGCCACGTGGCAGAGGTTGGGATGCAGCAGCTGTGCCGTGGCCAGGGGTGCTGGGAGGGGCTGGGACCCCTGAGGTGTTGCTTCCCCTCCATCCAATCCTCTCCCTCAGAGCTTTCCAATGGGATCTTTCACGGCACACACCAACCCCCTGCACCTCAGGGACCTCCATCCCCGGGGGGGCTGCAGCCCTGGCAGGGACCCCAGTGCCCCCAGCTCAGCCCTGGGAGGGACCCCAGTGCCCCCAGCTCAGCCTGGGAGAGTCCCAGCAACCTCTGAACTGGGCTGATGGAGCTGAGGGATCCCCTTTCCCAGGGGAGCTGATGGATGTGGTGTCTCCTGTTCAGAAACCACTCAGCTTCCGGGGGGTCTTGCCTGACAGCCCAGAAGGAAGTCAGGTTCTATTTGGAGCAGAGTAATTGTGCATTCTGGATGAAGGGACACACCAGGAGAGCCCAACACAGAAAGGCACTCGTGTGTCTGTGCAGGAGCTGCACTCGGGGTTGGGATCCTTGGGAAACAGGGCTGTTACTCCCTTTGGCATGACTCATCCATATGCAAAAAACCCTCTGTAATGGTAAAAACCTCTTTTGCTCATACATAGATAATGAGCAGAGAGGTTATAAATACCTAATGATATTTAGATCTTTCATATGTTCACGGTTTAGCACTTCTTAGGTCTTGAATTTTCTCCTTCCGGGCCTATCTCAGCCCGTTTTCCTTGGAGAACAGGGACTGCACTTGGAAAGAAAGGATGTGTTTAATTAATAAGTTGTCAGCTAAAAAGTCAGGCTTGCTCAGAAAGTTGTTTAATTTGGGTATCCAAACTGAAGAGCTGGAAAGAGAGCTCTGATGACTTAACAGCTGAGTCACTCCAGAATGTTTTATGGAGTAGAATTAAGTTATGGTCCAGCAGGAGAAGGATGGCAGGAAAAGTTGCCAAACCCTTGGCTGTGTGAATTCAGAGCTGTAATTCACAGATCAGCTCCCTGCAACAGGAGATGTACCTCAGGACTTCTCCAAGATAGAAAAATGTAGGAATGGCATCTTAAATCTGCCCACAGATTCTTAGGTGATCTTTGAGATCCCCTCCAGCCCAACCCGTTCCATGATTCCACGATTCCTGGGATCTGACTGGGAGTGATTGGTTCACACAGGGATAATTTGTTCTGGAAAACACTGAGTGCAAAGAGGTTCCCAGGCTCTCCAAGGCCACCACTGCCCCATGGCCCCCAGTGCCACATCCAAAGGGCTTTTTAGAGCCCTGCAGGGATGGGGACTCCAGCCCTGCCCTGTCCCCAGGGAGGTCCCAGCCCTTGGGTCTGGCCTTGCTGCAGAACTGCCCAGAATCACCCAGAAAACCCTTCCAACATCTCTCTTTTCACCTCCTGTTTCAGCTCAATCCGTTTCCCACCTGTTTGGATGGAATGTGCACGTGCCAGGCCCCTGGCACAGCTGCCCCTGGGGTTAGGATAGGGCACCCCAGCTGTTTTGGGTGCAGGAGGAGAACAGGGCACAGGAAAAGCCCTGGGATAGTGTGAGACCTGCCTGGGGAGGGGGTGTCAGGGCTGCAGAGTTAATCCTTTCAGCACTGCAGAGCTTTTGTGGCTCTCTCAGCTCCTCTGCCGGTTGAGCTGAAGCCCTTCCAGCGACTCTCTGGTGCTGGCCATGGTGCTGAGGGTCTCACTGCTGCTTGGAGGGGCTCAGGAGACTGAGCTCCAGGTGGGAAGTTGTGCTGGAGCTGAGGCTTGCAGCATGACTTTATCTGTAACTCAGCTCAGCTCTGAGGTCACAGATCACTTTATAGCTCCACTGAATGTGTTTTTTGTGGTGATTTGTGCCGTCCTGACCACGACTGAAGCTCTGCTGCCAACTGAGTCAGCTCTGCCCTTGCAGGGGAGTTGGGAGGTTGGATGGGAGCTGAGGTTGAGTCATGGGCATGAGGGGCCTTCTGAGGGGCAAGATGGGAGCAAAATCTGCCAGAGCTGTGCTGACATCCCCCAACTCTTGTGCCCTGGGCTGGAGCAGGTGCCCAGCCCTGCCCTGCCCGTGTGAGGCACCTTTAGGGTGGTGTTTGCTACGAGTCTGAGCAAAGCCATGGTGGGAGGGAAGTCTGGGCCAGGGGAAGGTGCTGCCCACAGTGTTGATGTGCTTGTGCCAGGAAACACAAAACTGAACAGCTCAGCTGTGGGAGGGGGCACGTTTGGGGGGTTTATTTAAAAACAAAATGGTACAGACACGGTTCAGTGGTGGATGTGCAGTGCTGGGTGAAGGATTGCACTCGGTCTTGGGGGGCTTTTCCAACCTTAGTGATCCTATGAAATGTTTTTTCTTAGTGTGTTCAAGTATCACAGAATCCCAGGATGGTTTGGGTGGGAAGGGACATTAAAGCTCACCCAGTGCCACCCCTGCCATGGGCAGGGACACCTCCCACAGGCCCAGGCTGCTCCAAGCCCCATCCAACCTGGCCTTGGACACTTCCAGCTTCCACAACTCCTCAGGGCAGCCTGTGCCAGGAGGTTGTCCTGGTGCCCTTCCCACCCCATGGGCTCCTTGGCAGCAGGATCTGCTGCTGGTTTAGTTTCACCAGCTCCTTAGGAGCTAAATGTTCATGTAGATGCATCCCTAGAAACCCTGAGGAAGCTTGGCTGGATTTTCTCCTGTTGCCTGGCTCAGAACTGGGCATCTGGAGGGTGTATTCCTAAAACCTTGAGCATTTCCAACCTCTGGGACCAGATAAATGTGTCTCTCCATATAACTATCCCAGCCTACACTGACAAATTGCTTAATCTTCACATAAACATCTCCCAAAAACTGGGAAATCTCGTTATTTTGTAGCACATGGAATCATTCCAATCAGAAATGGCTTGTCTAGAATATTTGCTGAAATTTCCAGGTATAAGTGGAAAACATAATTAGGAGGCTCGTGTCAAAAACCAAAACACTGTTTAGGCTGGAGGAGATTCAATCTGCTGAAGTACATTCCAATCTCCAGCTGATGGGAAATGCTCCTGCATTGCAGAGGGAGCTGGATTTGCATTCAACCCCGGGGGCTGACAGCTCCCTGTCTGCAATTGTTTGGATTGAGGTCCTTTTGTGCAGCCCCATCAGGCTCCTGGAGTGTTCCAGCCCTGAGTGCCTCTCTGGAGGCACATCCAACATCTCTGGAGGACTCTGATTATTTCACACAAGTGTTTTTTCCTGCTTGGATGGAGCTCATTGTCCTGGTCACCTTGATTGAGTCTGAAGTGAATGCAGTCAGTGTAAATGGGGAGTGGGGAGAAGGGGATTGATTGGAGGCTTAATTTCTAGGCAAATAGAAATTATATATGCCCTGGGAATGGGAAGAGGAGTCCTTTGGACAGTTTACAAGCTTTAAATAGAAAAAGAAGGACCACCCCCTTCTTCTCTATGGGAAATATTAAGCTTTTTATCCCGTGTCCTTCATCATTTTTTATTTGTAAGAGTCCAGAACACATTTGGACTGTAATTACTTGAGCCCTGAAGAGTTTAACCCTTTTCTGTTAGGCCAGGCTGCTCCTGAGATATCAATATATACAGACAAGCATTTAGTTCTAATACTAAAATGGGAATTATGGAGTGTTTTTCCTATTTCTGCAGCAGTATTTGGTCCCTTGATCTCAGGATGCCCTTACAAGAACAGAGAATTTGGGTTTGGACAAAGCTCCTCTGTTAATCAAGTTTGATCCTCCCCTGGGAGGGTGGGGAGGCCCTGGCACAGGTTGCCCAGAGAAGCTGTGGCTGCCCCTGGATCCCTGGAAGCGTCCAAGGCCAGGTTGGAGCAACCTGTGCATGTGGAAGGTGTCCCTGCCCATGGCAGGGGGTGGCACTGGATGGGCTTTAAGGCCCCTTCCCACCCAAACCATCCTGGGATTTTGGGGCCTGATCTTGGGCTGTGGCAGCAGCAGGACCTTGGGAGCCCCAAATGCTCCACTCTGCTAAAAACAGTGTGAACCAAACACACAGCAACAGAGCCAGCCCAGTGCTCCCCAGCCCGTGCTCAGGGATGTTTTCCACCCCCATTCCCTCCCCTCCTGCCCCCACCCCAGCTCTGTGTTTTCCAAAGCCATCAGAGCCTGGCACTGCTTTTATTTTGCTCTGAGCACAACGAGCTGGGTCCAGACCCAGGGAGCGTGGGAGGCTCTGAGCAGCCTGGCAAGGGTGTGCAGAGGGACTGGGCTCAAACACTGGGAATTTGGGGTAATCTGCTGTTATTTACTCCCAGCAGAGCCAGTCTGCATGGACAAAGTGAAGGCAATGGGCCTGTCGTGATGGGCTGGAACTAATGGACCCCAGAAAGGAAATGGGATTTTTTTGCTGCCAAAGAGCTGTTACCCTTTAGATTAAGAGCAGCCAGTTGCAGCTAATGAACTATGTCCCACATAATGTGCAAGATGAACTCTTACTACCTCTATACTGAGAGCTTTGCTTAATCTTCTAATTATTAAATGGATAAAATTATTCCTAATAGCCTGTAATTTCGTGGCCAAAGCAGATAATTACCTTTCTTGCACAAACCAGCCAAAATCTTCTTTGGTGTAAATCAGCATGTGCAGTTATTGACTTCAGGTCTGGATGGCAGCTGGTTTATCTTGGTCCTTGCTTAACCCTGAGCCCAAACTCGGGTGGTGAATTGGGCTTCTCCATGGTGAAGCTTCTCTGATCAGCCTCAATCCTGTCTTATTTGTCCTATTCCTGATGGCCCCAACCCTCCTCCTTCCCTTGTTTGTTGTTTTCTAAGCAGCCATCTTCACCTAGACTTAAATTCTTTAAATTACATATTTACATATATATATAAAATTAAAGTCTTAAAATGTGTTACTGGCTCTTTCCTCCTAAACCTTGTTGCAGAAGTTGCTCACCATGAAGTTCTGACACCACCAAATCCTACTGAGATGCCTCGAGGCTCCAAGTGCTGGGGAACCAAAAATGTGCTGCTGAAATATAGAATTAACTGACAGAAGGGAGGGGGTCGGGCTCTGCTCCCAGGGAACAAGGGACAGGACAAGGGGAAATGGTCTGACCCAGCTGGTTTGGCTTTCATTAGGCAACTGCTGACTTTATCCTCATTAACATTTTATGCCTCTTGTAAATAAGAAATGAGTTTCCAATAATAATCGCTTTCTCTGCTTAATTAAGGTATTTTCATTTAACGACTGCTGAGTGTTTTTGTGCTTCCTGGTTTGTTTTTTAACACCTTGTCTTAATGATGATGGAGTTTGAGGGATTGCACTCAGGAAGAAGAACTTCCCTGCACAAATTAGGGAGTCTCTGGAGAGCGAGCCACGAGTGGTGACACATCGGGTGGAACCCAGGGCTCTGCCATTAATGACTTCCAGATGTACCCAAGGAGCTACTCAGGGAATATCTGGAACAGGTAGGAGAGAAAATAAAGGCAGATGATCATAGTAAATATGATTTCTGCGGGCAGCTCCCCTTTCCTCAGCAAACAGCCCAGGAAAGGATGGAGCTGGAACACATGAATAAATCAGAGGGAGAGCCATGGAAGGAAAACCAGCAGCTTAAACTGAGCAATGAGAGCAGTAAAACACTGTGGGCATTGCCTGGTGTCTTTAACAGCCCTTCCCACGTGCTTTTATTCCCACTCCCTTTAAAACATTGTGTCAAAAATAAAACTGCCTTGGAAATAGAACTTTAAGGTGGCATTTTTATGAATCTCAATATAAGCACTGAGAAAGCAAAGGCGAGATTTAAAATAAAACAGATGATGATATTTGCTCTAAAACCTGCAGCCTGGAGTTATTTTCCTGTGGAAAATAACCTGGAAGAGGTGCAGGTGCTTCCCATGGACACTGCTGTGGTGGTGGCACATTTGGGGAACGTCAGCTCCGGTGCCCATGTGTGTGGGGGGATGATTCTCTCCTTGCAGGATGCCAGAGGTGCCTGTTGGGACAGGACAAGGGGAAAAGGAGATTTAGACTGGATAGAAGGAAGTTTTTTATGATAAGGATAGTGAGGCCCCGTCCCAGGTTGCCCAGAGAAGCTGTGGCTGCCCCTGGATCCCTGGAAGTGTCCAAGGCCAGGTTGGAGCAACCTGTGCATGTGG
>NW_016690285.1:2273512-2281799 GCF_001604755.1 Lepidothrix coronata | reverse complement strand
GACAAGGGGGGTATCGGGCACAGGGGGGACTCGGTGACCTTGGAGGGCTTTTCCAACCTAAATAGTTCTGTAATTCCTTCCTATATGGAAGAAGATCATCTACTAATAATCTTCCCTTGGCCTCTGAGCTCAGTGCAGTGAGCACTTCATCTTCTCTGTGTTCCCACCCTAAATTTACTCTGTGACTTAAAACTTCACAGATCTATTTGCATTACACTATTTTCTATATTAAAACAATCCTGCAAACGATGCAGGTGGGTGTGAGGGGACACTGTGTACTGCTGTGACATTCCCATTTTGTTCCAGTGGGTGTTTACCCACGTGATGCCCAAGGAACCTGGGCACTGCTGAGTGCAAATGTTTTCAGCCCCTGAGCCAGGAAATGTCAGTGTGAGGAGCCTTGTCCTGCCAGACCCCGCAGGAGAACCGCCCTTCCCTTTCCTGACTGTCCCCACCTGCTCCAAGGTGTGGGATTTTGCTAAAAATACTGTGAATTCAGCGTTGCTCTGTGCGTCAGGCGGGGCTGAGTGACAGCCCAGGGGCTGGGGGGGCTCAGGAGCCCCTGTGAGGCCACAGAAGGTGCTGCCAGGACCTGCTCACGGCTGGGCAGGTGGTGCCCAGCAGTGGGGCATCAAAGCACAGCCATCCATGTGCTCTGAAGACATTTGCAAAGGGAGGAGGAAGGTGGAATATTCCCCCTTTGGGCTGGGGGCTGGGCAGGACGGTTTCCCAACCAACCTGGAGCGTGGTGAAGGGCACAAATAGAGGAATGACAGCCCAGATGGAATGACAGCCCAGCAGAACCTGCCCAGACGAGCCCAGTTCACTGCAGAGCCTCACGTTAAGGGAACGTTCAGCACTGTCCTTTCCGTGCAAGGTGGTTTCCATGGCAACCGGAGGGATGGTTGGGACCGGGAGTGTCTCTGCTCCAAGGGTGGGAATTCTGCTCTGCCCCTCTCCCCAGTTAAACAGGCAGGTGTTGCAGTCAGTGCAGGGGATGGGGACAATCCTGGATCTCCAGAACTTTCTCCTTTGCTCTGTCTTTGCTCACTGGAGAATTGCTCGAATTTTAGATGTCAAAACCTGCAGCCTCGTGCTGGGCTGAGGGTCAGTCACGGGTTTGGGGTCTCTGTGGCACCTTGGCAGGCTGTGTCCTATGGACAGGGACTGGGAGAGCTGGGGGGGTTCATCTGGAGAAGAGAAGGCTCCTGAGAGACCTGAGAGCCCCTTCCAGGGCCTGAAGGGGCTCCAGGAGAGCTGGAGAGGGACTGGGGACAGGGATGGAGGGACAGGACACAGGGAATGGCTTCCCAGTGCCAGAGGGCGGGGATAGAGGGGATATTGGGAAGGAATTCCTGGCTGGGAGGGTGGGGAGGCCCTGGCCCAGGTTGGGCAGAGAAGCTGTGGCTGCCCCTGGATCCCTGGAAGTGTCCAAGGCCAGGCTGGATAGAGCTTGGAGCAACCCGGGCTGGTGGAAGGTGTCCCCGCCCATGGAAAGGGGTGGCGCTGGACGATCCTTAATTTCCCTTCCAACCCACACCAGTCTGGGATTCTGTGTAAGGTTTTTTGGTGGTCTTCTGTAATTTTTTTGGCAAATGCATTTCCCTCAGTGGTCCCAGGCAGTGCTGCTCTCCCGTTCCATCAACCCTCCTCCATCCCCGTGGTGTCCCAGGGGAGCAGCAGGAGGGGGGACATGGGACACTGCCCTGCTCTGCAAATATTTATTCACTAATTAGGCTCATCTGTAAGTGCAAAATGTCCGTGGGTTGCAATTATCCCGAGTGTTTAATCATGGAATAATAGAACCATGGGCTGGGCTGGGTTGGGAGGGACCTTAAGGACCCTCTAGAATTGCTGCCCATTGTCCTCCTGCCTGTCCTTTTTTCCTCCTCTCACAGAGCTCCCCGTGAATCCAGGCAGACCTGTCTCTATAGAAACAGGTCCTGGGGTTTTCTGCACTCACTTCTCAAGTGGTTCATTTATTAAATGTTCTGAAATTTAAAGGCAGAAGGGAGATAAAACGAGGGGTAAGGAATGATCAGCTGTGGAGATGTCGAATTTATGGATTTAGGGAATGTTTTACCCTAATGCAGGGGGGAAAGGGGAAGAAACATGGTGGGTAATATATATTTAATCAACATTTTAATATACATGAAACAAGCATTTAAATAGCTTTTGAATCAACAACAGCCATATCAAATAACCAACATTCGTTGGAAAATAAACACAAATTCAAAAGAGTGTCAGTCGCTGACAGATTTATCTCCCTGTTATCAGTGTTTTCCCCTCTCTGAAGACAACAGTGAAATGTTTCTTTGGCTAAATCCTCTACTTATTTATATATTTTTATATATTTATTATTCTATAAGGTTTATTATACCGTGTGTTGTTTGGAGTACCCTCAGTCACAGAATTCCTGCTCCATTCCCAGCCAGGGCTGCAGTTTATTTCCATATTGGCTTCACTTCACCACGGGGGGGAGGACACAACAAACTCTTATTTCCCTTGGAAAAACTCAGTTAAACCAATCAGCCCTGGAACATCCCCCTGTCTGCAAAGGGAGGCTGGAGGGGAAGGCAGAAACCCAGACATGTCTTTGGTTTAAGTTCCAAGGATATTATTCAAAAGAGCGACTTGACTACGTTTTGGGTGAGATTAATCTTTTTTTAGTGCATAATTTAGCAAGTGATGGAAAAATCTAATAAATGCTTGTAGAGTCTCTGGTTGAAAATACCCTGGAACAAGAATGGAATGCAGTGTTGCAGCTCTGCCACGGGCAGGGGCTGTGTGGGCAGCTGTTGTACAGAAACAGCTCCACTCTCTTTAATAGCATGAGGAAAAGAAAAATGAAAATTAGGGCTTTTTTTCCTGCTGCAAATGACTGATTTTAAAGAGCCTTTATGTGCTGCATTGTCTCCTGCACGAGGCCAGGGCTTCTCCTCAGAAGGTTTTATGTTAGGGGCAATAATATCTTAAATAAACCGGGGGGTAAATATTGAAGGTGTTCATACAAAGTTCACTCTAGAGGGTGATTTCACTTGAAAGTTGTGCTGTGTGGGCTGTTTCCTTTGGAGTCACGTGTGTGCCTTGTTCTGGATTCTCCAGGAAGGGGCAGCTCTTGTCCAAAATGCCTCGTGGGGAGCAGAAACACTCTGGCATTCCTGGGGTGAGGAATGAGCAGCTCTTTGTGCGTCCGTGGGGAGCTGGTGCTGCTGTTGGGGGACATGGGGGGGTCCTGAGAAGGGATTTTCCAAAATTTCTAGGAAATCATAGAACTCCAGAATGCCTTGGGTTGGAAAAGCCCTCCAAGACCATCAGGTCCCCCAGCACTGCCCAGGCCACCTCTAACCCATGTCCCCAAGTGCCACATCCACACGGCTTGGGAATCCCTCCAGGGATGGGGAATCCACCCCTGCCCTGGGATGGACAACCCTTCCCATGAAGGAATTTTTCCTGCTATCCGACCTAAACCTCCCCTGGCACAGCTTGAGGCTGTTTCCTCTTGTCCCGTCCCTTCAGAGAACAGCAGACCAGGGAACTCTGAAGGCACAGCCTGGAATTAGTCGGGCTGAGCTATTTCTCCAATTACTGTTATTCCCGGGATGTGAGTTGATGATGTGGCCATCAAAGGCTGGTTCTGGGAGGCTGCAGGGCCCCTCTCAGGCCCTTCCTGCCTCCCAAGTGCCAGCCCAGGGAGCCACAGGCTCTTGGGATCCAGCCACATCTCTGCCCGGCTTCGCCACCTCACGTCTTCCCTCCTGGAAGCTGCAATTTCTCTCTGAGTGAGTGAGCTCAGAGGGAATAAACTTTCAGCTTTCACTGAAGTGTCTTCTCTTCAGACAGCTCTGCTTCCATCAGAGTAATTTACCCAGAGAAATTCCCTTTGCTCCCTCACTGGCACCTGCATTTCAGACACGACAGTCTCTGCTCAGAGCCGTCACGTTGCCTTGGCTTTGTCTGCACAACCAAAGGGCTTTTCTTCTCCTCTGAGCTCTTTACTTTCCCTTGGATGAGATTTTCACAACAAAGACGGGTTCTGTAGGCTTAGAACTCATTCTGGAAGCTTCCTGCTGGCCCCCTTTAGGTACCTCCTCTTTTGTTATCAGGCAAAACACCTGCAAGCTCCTACACTTCAAACCCTGATCTTATTCTCTGGGAAGGAGAATGGGCCTGGTTTGCTTTGTAACCTCTTTGAGACTCTCTCAGACTTTGGGTGCAAACCTGCTGAGGCACAGCCTGCAATTGCTTCTGCCCGAAATTCTGTGGTTCTGTGAGTAATTTGGGTCTGTTTCTCACATCTGGAATTTAACAGCAACTTCAGACACAAGCAGAGTTCTCTCAACATCTCCCACGGTGGTCAGAGCTTTTCTTTCTAAACTAGATTTTCAAATATACATGTTAAAAACTCCTTTTTTTTTTTTTTGGACACTTTCAGGCTCTGTTAGAATTTGCAAATTAACATTTCCTTCCTCAAGGAGGCACGTTTTGTTTGTGTGCTTCTAACAGAGCTTGAAATGACAAATAAACAGGCTTTGGCCTCATATACATTGGTACCTTTTAATATTCCAGACATTACCACATAATAACTTCATAAAATTCTCTCAGTTAGGTGTAATTTGTGCAACTGGAGCAGGCAGAGCAAATGCAAATGACCAATCGAGCAGAAGATTTAAGATCATCCTTTGCAGTGATGGATCTCGTGGAGCTGAGCTCAACAATTCATCACTTGTAGGAGGGAAAAACCAAGTGGTTAAAGTCATGGCTCCCTGGAGAGAAGGGAATAGGTAAAGGGAAAATAGAAAGTTAAGTGAGTCTTATAATAGGCTGGGTTTAGTAATTCTTGTTTTGACCAAAATGCAGATTCTACCAAATTTCTCCCCACCCTGCAATTTGCATTCTTTAGCCCATAAATAAAAAGAGGAGTGATATAAATTACCATGCCCTGGGAGCCAGGGGCAGCGGGATTCAGAGCAGAGGTGTGTGCAGTGGCAGCCCAGGCTGTAGATCTCAGTTTAAGTGTTTATTGCAGGTGTGAGTCAGGGCACCTGCAGTGACAAATGTCCCCCCACGCTCAGCCATGTCCCCGAAGGAGGCTGTCACAGGCCCCTTGCAGGAGGCCCCAGCTCGTAAAGTATCCATGACAAGACCTTAAGTCTTGAATTTTCCAGGTAACAGACCTGCTTTGAGCAATAAAACTCCTTTAAATGTGTTTTTATTGTGCTCCAGTTCCCTGGGGATGCTCAGCCCGACGCCTGCTCTGCCCCGGAACTGCAGTAATTAAGATGTCCTGGGCAAGTGGTGGAGAGAAACCTTTTAACTTGAAAAAGTACCTGTATTTTTAACAAATGGGTTCTGTTCTGGCCACCAGCATCAATTCCCAGTTGCACCTCCACACTCCAAATACAACTCACATAAAAACTGCAATTAACTCCTCGCTCTGCTCGAACCTCGTGTTCCTGCCCCGGGTCAAGAGCTGTAAATAGAGAGGGAAATCTCTCCTGGAAGTGCCTGATGCACAGAAAGCCATGGAGGAGAGAAAGCCAGGTTTGTAAGGGCTCCCTCAGGGCCACATCTTTGTTTCTGGTGAGGAGGAAACAAATCCTCGGGAAGCTCCGTTAACCTGAACCTTCAGCCACCAAGGCCTTGCTCTGCTCCCGGGCTTGGTTAGTCCTGTCCCAGCACCCAGACCCTCCACTGGGGCTCCACTTGCTCTGGTGGTCTCCTGGTCACACCAAAAGGATGGTGCTTTCCCTGAGAAATTCCACCCCTGTGTTTGCAGCCTCGCTGGAAAACAGGGAGGGCACAAGTGGGAGCTGCTGCCCTGGCAGGTGGATGGATCCTTCTGCTGCAGGAGATGGGACAAGGGGGATGGTTTGGAAGGAAAAGAGGAGAGATTTAGGTGGGATACTGGGAAGGAATTGCTGGCTGTGAGGGTGGGGAGGCCCTGGCCCAGGTTGCCCAGAGAAGCTGTGGCTGCCCCTGGATCCCAGGGAGTGTCCAAGGCCAGGTTGGACGGGGCTTGGAGCAACCTGGGCTGGTGGAAGGTGTCCCTGCCCGTGGCAGGGGGTGGCACTGGATGGGCTTTAAGGTCCCTTCCCACCCAACCCATTCTGGGATTCTGGGATGATTCTCTTCAGCATTTTTCAGTGAGAGGCAGTGAAAGCAGGAAGGTCATTTCCCACATGACTGGATTTCAGAAGCAGACGTCTGAATGCAATATTGGATAATAGTGGAAAGGAAAAGTTTTTTCAGCAGCAATGTGGCCCCTCCTTCCTGTGCTCAGCCTTGGGTGCAGTTAGTCCCTGTTGTGACCAGTTCTGGCCAGGCCTGGGGATATTCAGAGATTGAGGGTAAAATCCCTCTATTCCAGCTGCACCACCTATTCCCTTTCCCTAGGTCCTGCTGCTGAATCCTTACCAGGAATTCCTTTGTGTGTTTGGACATGAAACTCTAGAAATGCTCCTTTGTAGAGCAGGACTGGGACCCAGCCTGGCTGCCTGGGCTGGGCTTGGGGTCCTTCTGAGCCTTGCAGAGCAGATGAACAGCAAAGCCCAGACTTCACTGCTGAACTGCTGCACAAAGTGAAGTCCTGATCTCGCTGCAGTCGGTGGCCAGAGCGTTCCCTGGCAACAAGCCTTCACCTCTTCCCTAGGGATATTTCCTGCGGGGGATTTGGAGGAGATTTTGGGCCATGGTTTCCCAGGAGCCTTTTCTTCTCCAGGTGAACCCCCCCAGCTCTCCCACCCTGGCTCCAGAGCAGAGGGGCTCCAGCCCTGGGAGCATCTCCGTGGCCTCCTCTAGACTCGCTCCCACAGCTCCATGTCATGGAACTGATATTTTCCTGCTTTTCTCCTTTGCAAAGGATGTTCTGGACACAGGACCTGGGAGCAGGACAGTGTTGCAGTGGGAATGTGCTTCCTTTGGGAGCCCCAGGAAAGGGAGGAAGGGACACCTGCAAGCACCAAACCCACAATTTCTGTCCCTCTGATGCCCCTGCTCTGCCACGGAAAGGCCCATCCCGTGCCAGGAGCACTCGGGCTGCAGCTCCAGCAGAGCCCCTAAAAAGCACCATTTCCAGCCCATTGAGCTGAATTAATTTTCCATTATCCCTGCTAAGTCACCTGTTGGATGGAGAACCTCCCTTCTTCGGGAGGGATGGGTTTTCTTTCTGCCCAAGCATTTGCAGCTCAGTGAACTGAGTGAATCTCCAATTTTGGCAGTTCATGTGTCCTCCAGCTCTCAGGGAAGGGAAAAAAGAGCTTATTAAACTTAATGGGGTTTTAGGGTTTTGTTATTTCTGCTCTAATAAACACAGGGAAGCACAGGGCAGGAATGCAGGGGCTGGGGAGGGGGTTGCAGGGAGGGTGGAGAGGGCTCTGCCATCCCAAAGGAGGGATGATCCCTGTGGATGGGATGATTTCCCATCATAACTCTGAATACTAAATACCAGAGTGATCCCAGTGCAACCCCTGCTGCTATGCACAAACCCATATATTTATGGGTTTAGATATATATACATAAAAAAATAATCATCACAGAGTCATGCATTCATCAAGCTTGGAAAAGACCTCCAAGATCATCAAGTCCAACAGAAAACCATCATGCCCATTAAACCATATTGTTTTTAATTACACTTGACATCATTATACTAAATATACAGAGTAGATTTTATCTGTATCATATATCACATTAACAATATGTAAATCCATATACATGTAAAAGTTTGGGGCTGTTTATCAGCATCACTCCTTTCCCAGCAGCTGTCGGTATTTGGGATCTTGCTAATTAGTCTCACAGTCAGAGCTGAAGTTAATTGGCACTCGGTCAGATATTTTACATTCTCTCTGCTTCTCTGTTGGGTTTTTTTTTTCCCTCCTTAAGCATCTGATGTGTTGTCCTAAGGTGAGAAATTCGGGATTGTGCCAGGGCTCTGCTGCCCGGTGTGTGGGTACCAGGGTGGTCCTGAGGGCAGGCAGGGGCTGTGCCAGGGTCATCATTTAGAGTCACTTCTCACACTGACCTTCTGGAGAATGACTGAGTGTTGTCACCTTGGAGATGGTTGGGATTGATCACCCTCAGGGACCTGCAGCAGGGCCAGGGCAGTGCCCACCCTGTGCTGGCACTGCTGGGGCACCTCCAGGGCTGGGGCAGTTCTGGGACCTCAGACAGGACACGGAGGGGCTGGAGCGTGTCCAGAGAAGGGAACGGAGCTGGGAAGGGGCTGGAGCAGCAGGAGGGGCTGAGGGAGCTGGGGGGGCTCAGCCTGGAGAAAAGGAGGCTCAGGGGG
>NW_016690285.1:2262398-2272454 GCF_001604755.1 Lepidothrix coronata | reverse complement strand
GGGGCTTGGAGCAACCTGGGCTGGTGGAAGGTGGCCCTGCCCATGGCAGGGGGTGGAGTGGGATGGGATTTAAGGTCCCTCCCAACCCAAACCTTTCTGTGATTCCATGATTCACTGGCTGGTGGTGTCTGGTGTTAGTCAGCCAGGAATATCTTAAACTTCAGTGGGTGGATCTGTGCTGGAAACAGCGAATAAAAACATATTGTGGGGTTTATTGGGGAAAAAATAATTAAAACTAATATTTTCATATAATGGTTTAGGTCCTCTCTTGGCAGCAAGACCGTTGACCTTTCTCCTGTGTGGAGGAAGCAGAGACAGAGAGGAACATCTTCTGCAGCATTCCCGTGAGGAGAGATGTGATACTGGAAGGGTCTTGAGCTCAGGGACTGAATTTCCCAGTGTATTTCTCAGCTGTTTGCATTTCTGCTCTTCCCATTGAATCCCTTTCCTGCTGCCAAAAGGCAGAGGGAATATGTGTGAGCCCTGTGGCTCATGGAGATAATTCACTGAGGGACGCTGGGCAGCTGCTGATGGTGTTTAGGGCTTCCTGTGGCAGAGAAATGAAATTGTTCGTGTGCAGCAAAGGATGGCAGGGGTTGGAATGGATTTGGGATCCTCCTGGAATTCCCTGGAATTATTCCTTATCAGACACTGCCCTGAAGTCGCTGTGCTTTTGGGAAAAGATTAGCAAACAGCTCTTTTAGCTCAGTCACTGTTCCTGTGTCCCAGAGATTCTCCTTTGCCTGTTCCAGTGGGAATTTTGCATTTGTGAGGAAAGTCAACTCAGCCATGGGATGTTGCTTTGTTAAAAATACATTTCTTGTGAATATTCTTAACTAAAAGGAAAAGAAATATGTTGAACTCAGGGATTCTTTTTTTTTTTTTAGAAAGAACGTTTGTAATGCAAATGCTGAGTCTGAGACCTCTGCAGACCCCACCACTAAAAATGGTTTGTTCTCCTGGGAGTTTTGATCAGTGAAATGTCCCCAGAAATGGTGCAAGAGCAGTGTTCTGGTTTCCTATTTCCATCCTCACCTATCTGCCAGGGAAAACAGGAGCAAATATTCCACATTTGATGACTCACTCCACGTACTTCCCACTTTTTCCTGCTCCCAAGCAGAACTTCTGTCGGGGGCCTCTCTCTGTGCAGCCAGTTTGAAGTGTTGTCTCTATTTGTGCCAGAGCTTTTCCCAGCGTTTTGTGGGATTGTGTGGGAGGCTGTGAGTCGGGTTGACATTAATTAGAAGGATGTTAATGCACCAGATGGGTTGTTTAAAAGGCCTCGTGGAGGAGCAATTGTGGAAAAGTAGGAGTAGGACCTGTTAGCTGTGTGTGTGCAGCCCACATGGAACAGCAGAGGGGAGAGCTCCGGGATATATTTGAGAGACTGGGATAATGCACTTTATTAATAGAGCTGAATTTGAGCCCAGATCCCTCCCTTGTGGTGGGAATTTCTCCTCCTGTGGCACTGGCACCCTGCCCCTGCCACCCCACAGGCAGAGCCTTCTCCGGGGGCACAGCTGAAGGGAAGGGAGAGGGATTCAGAAGGGAGAATTCCAGTGCCAGCCCTGGATTCAGTGGATTTGAAGGTGTCTCCGGACTGTTGTGGAGCTCTGGAATTGCAAGGGAGTGGTGGATGCAGCACAGCTTGGGTTTATGGCGAGGCACCAGCCAGAGCTGCATCCCACCGATCCAGCCATCCCTGGGAATCTCACCGGGCCTGGGAATGTCATCCAGCCATGGGATGTGCAGCTCCCAGCCCCTCACAGCTGCTCCTTTCCCCTGGAACCCGAGGTCCCTCCTGCCCGGAGCCGGTGCCGGGTGGTGGGAAGGGCTGGAGCCGGCCCATCCCGCGGTGCCATGGAAACGCCTCCCCTCCTTACCCCGGCTTTTCCCTCTTGGCTTTCGGGAGTTAATTATTCAGCAGAGAGCAGGAACAGAAAGGAGATGACCCACCCTGGGCCCGCAGGTGTCAGGGAGGAAAGAGCTTCCCGGGATTTCCAGGGGAGACCGGGATTAGGGAATGGTTTGTCTGTAGCTGTTCTCCTGACAATCAGCTCTGAGCATCCAGTCACGTCCCTGTGAATCCAGGGATTTAAACACCACACAATTTATCCTGTCTTTACTATGTATTTGTTTTCCCAGACATCTCTGGACCTTTGGGAGTTGGATTTCCAGGCCCCTGAGGTGCCTGTGATGATCCTCCAGGTGGCTTCCAAACCCAGTGGGATTTTGGGATGTGCAGGGAGAGTTGACCATTGGATGGGCAGGAAGTTTTGGGGGGAGGAGGTTTGCCAGCTTCCCTTTACTCTTTCCTTTTTCCATTCCTTATCCCATCCCTGAGGAATATTTTAGGGAATGGCAGCATAGGAGCCACTGGAAATGAACTTCCTGAAGTGGTTTGGGAAACACATATATATAATATATGGGGTATATATTATACCATGGAATGGCTTGGGCTTGGAAGGGGCCTTAAAAATCATCTTGTTCCACCAATATCCAGAGCAGAGACGTTCTCTTTTGAGGCCTTTGGAATTCCATCAAGGGAATTGTGTAAACCACGGGAGCAGCCTGTCCCCAGCTGTGCCCCGGGGTGTCCCCAGTGGCCCCTGGGGATGGTGAGGTGGCCTTTGGTCCTGCAGCCAACGGGAATTTTAATTTTTTTTTAATTTTAAATTTTTTAATTTTTAAATTTTTTAAGTTTTACTTTTGTAAATGGCCCAAATATTTCAGCCCTTTACTGTTCTGTAAGTTTGGAACTTGAATGCTTTTTCACTTTTCACTTTGTGTTTCCACCGACGTGTCCATCGAAACTGTTCCTGGACCCACAAACCCTCTTTTAACCAATATTCTTTTACCAAAATCTCACCATTTTTTCAGTTTCACTGATATGTCCAGACCTGATTTGACAATAATTTGAAAATATTTCTGATAGATATTTCACTTAAACCACTTTTCTTATTTCAATACATCATTTTGAATAACGGCAGCTTTGCCAAACATTTTGGAGGTTGAATTATTTTAGGAGTGAAAATATTTTTCTCCTGATTATTTAAAAAAAAAAGTAAAGATAATTTGAAGACTTTTAAAAGCAAACTGAGCTTGCCCAGGTGGGAAGGGAGGATCCTCCCTGTCCCTCACCACCCCCAGCCCCCAGAAGTGATGATGTGGCAATTTTGAGGTATTTAATGGGAAAAAGGTCAAACTTCATTTATTTTACCACTAAAAAAAAAAATCAATGACCACTGAGATTTTCTCTTTTCAGCCTTCAGCCCATGAGCAGGGCAGGAACTCCTTCAGCTGACAGGGTTCATCTTCGTCCCTGACTCCAGGTGAGTGTGGACACTTCACACCCAAATCCTGAATTCTCCATCATTTTCCACTCCACGCCATTATTCCTTCAGGGACTGAATAATCACCCAATTCCTTTTTCCATTATTGATTTCTCATTTCTTCAAGCCAGGCAAGGGCTGAGCCAGCATTTGGGATAGTCCCAGCTCACTTAAATATTCCAACTCTGCCTCAATCCATGGGATGATCCTCCCAAGTGCTGAGCTGGGGCTTCTCCTCTCAGGAGAGAGGGATCTAAACAGGCATTTGGGATATCAAAGACGTAGAGAGGTGTGGTGAGACCCTCTGTGGCTGCCAGTTGTGATGGGAACTGTGGGAGGAGAGCAGGACCATCATTTGGTTTTTACTCCAGCAGAATTTATATTCCAGGATTTTAGGTGTTAGGAACGACTTCAGCCCCCAGTGGTGCTCACAGGTAGAAGGATTTCATGATATTCCCATCCAGAAACCTCTCCTGGAGGGTGC
Source organism: Lepidothrix coronata (assembly GCF_001604755.1). Lineage (NCBI taxonomy): Eukaryota > Metazoa > Chordata > Aves > Passeriformes > Pipridae > Lepidothrix > Lepidothrix coronata. The sequence continues at coordinate 2,268,638 of NW_016690285.1, read as the reverse complement.
AGAGCTCCCACTGGCAGCACTGGCCTCTCCTGTTGATGTGGGAGCCAAACTGGAAGCAGCTGATTCCAGATCCAGGGACAAAAGGGGGATATTTTCAGAAATATTTTCAGATATTTTCAGGATTTTTTTTGATAACTCCCCCTCAAATAATGTTACAGCTTTTAAAACTCATGTCTGCCTTGGTCTCCTTTTTTATGACTGTGTAGGGCACCTATGGCTTTTCCAGTCCCTGATTTGCCCGTGCCAATGGGATATTTCTGGCTCTACAAGCCCCAAATTGAAAAACATCTTTTATTTATTAATTTTTTTCTCTCCCTCCCGGTAATTCCTCCGTCCCTGCCATCAGGATGGGGGATATTATGAACTGCTCTGGTACAGCCTCCATCGTTCACAGGAGGTGCTGCCACAGTGATTTTTCACGGCCACATGCTGTGATCTCATCCAGCAGTCAGTGGCTGATCCGGGGGGAATTCGAGGCTGTATTTTTAGTGTTGATAAGGGAGACCTTGCGGAAAAGCAGCAGCTGAAGGCAGCCAGGGCCACACCACGTTTATTCTGCTCCATCTCCATAGAAACAGATAATCCACAAACGGCCCATGGCTACAAACCCAGTTCCCCAGGCAGAGCAGCAGCAGGATCCTCCTGGAACAGCCCTTTGTGCTCTTCGTGGAAAGCACCTCCGGGGGAAAATGTGGGAAAAGGTGTTGGCACACCCAGCTCACCCCAGGACTTGTGGGTGGGTGGGACAGGGCAGTCCTCTGAGGGACCAGGGGGGTTTTATCAGCCACTGGTGACGACAGGGACAAGGAAAATCCCTGTGATGATCCCGAATATGGAATCATGGAATCATTTAGGTTGGAAAATGTCCCCAAGTGTGGCACTGTCCCCAAGTGCCACATCCACAGGGATTTTAAATCCCTGCAGGGATGGGGACTCCACCACTGCCCTGGGCAGCTATGCCAGTGTCTGAACACTCTTTCCAGGAAGGAATTTTCCCAATATCCAACCCAACATCCCCCCGGCTCCCCCCTCCTGTCAGGGAGTTGCAGAGCCAGAAGGTCCCCCCTGAGCCTCCTTTTCTCCAGGCTGAGCCCCCCCAGCTCCCTCAGCTGCTCCTGCTGCTCCAGCCCCTTCCCTGGACACGCTCCAGCCCCTCCGTGTCCTGTCTGAGGTCCCAGAACTGCCCCAGCCCTGGAGGTGCCCCAGCAGTGCCCTGGGGCTGGGACACGCCAGTGCTGGGACAATATGAATTTCCATGTGGAATCCAGGAAACTCCCCCAGGAGAGGGGCTGTCCCAGCCCAGGCCGTGCCAGATCCCCGTCCAAGCGTGTCCTGCTCTTCTCCTGCAGGCTTGGGGCTGTCACCCAGAGCTTCACTCCCAGTTCACTCCGGGCTTGCAAAGCCTGAGGGCTCCTCCAGGAGGAGAGTTCACTGCGCGGGGATGGAGGGACCTTTGCAGCCTGCACGGGCTCTCAGCTGGAATAAAGCCACTGGCAACCTTATTAAAAAGTCCAAAAAATAGAAAAAGGCAGGTCTAGAGCAGGCAGAAGGGTCAGAAACGAAGTTACAAAGTCTTTTCCTCAGCCCTGGGGGACTGTTCTGCAGAGAAGGAATAAGATGGAAGAAAGGATGTTCTGCAGGAGCAGATTTGGCTGCAGGACCAACCCCCCCATCCCTGCAGCCCCTGGGCAGGGGATTCCAGAGGGATTGTTTGGAATGAGCTTTTCCCACGAACAAATGAGCTCTGGGCACCTCCTGGCTCCAGCTGGGGCCCTGGCACAGGTTGGGCAGAGAAGCTGTGGCTGCCCTGGATCCCTGGGAGTGTCCAAGGCCAGGTTGGACGGGGCTTGGAGCAACCTGGGCTGGTGGAAGGTGTCCCTGCCCGTGGCAGGGGGTGGCACTGGATGGGATTTAAGGTCCCTTCCCAACCCAAACCATCCCAGGATTCCATGGATGGAAGCTCCCAGTGTGTCAGGCTGGACGGGGAGTCAGCAGAGCCCGGCAAACATCGACTGTCTCCCTTTCCAGCCTGAAGAACTGGGATTTTTCCAATTATTTTTTCCTATGCCAGTTCCTAAAAATTTGGAAAGGCGGTTGAGCTCTCATTAAAAATATCTTCTCCATGTTCCTGCTCCTTCCTGCCTCCTCAGCAGCCCGTGTGCTCCCAGCTACGGAAAACACACGGAAAAAAAGCGGAGCTGGAAATGGGAGTCAAGTTTCCAGCCCTTCAATCCCTTCCCTTTTAATCCAAAAATCAGATATTTCTGGGAGCAGCAGCAACCTGCCTCTGCTGGCACTTGGCCTGACCAGAATAACTCAGCTTTTTGCCACGGCAATAATTACACTTATATTTGCTAATTAATAGAAATATAATTTCGACAAATAATACAATTCAATAATATAATAATATAATAATAATAATATAAATTCTACAAATAATTAATATAATATACTAGTAATATAATAACATAATAATAAATAATAATAAATATAAACTCTACAAGTAATTAATATAATATAATAATAATATTATAATAATATAACATAAAATAATATACAATAATAATAGAAATATTTATATAATATATATAAATAAGTGTTAAGCTGCCTCAGAGACGCTCAGACTGGTGTGTCCTGAGAGTGGGGAAGCCCCAGTGGCTCTTTGTCTTGTTCCTGCCATGGGAATATGTTTTCTTTCATTGTAAAAAAATAAAGATTTTAATGAAATCCGGTTTCTTTTGTGCTCTGTGCCTGCCTGGGGTGGCTCAGACAGGACAGAAAATTGACCCCCACCTTTAGGACACACCAACCTGGGTGTCTGAATCCTCGTCACCGAGGAGGTAACAAGGAAAATGTAAAAATGGGGGTTTTTTTCACTTAAGAAATTTGGGAATTGGTAATTCCTAGAACAAGAAAAATTAAATAAAAAAAAAATCCCAAACCAGAAAAACCAATGAAAAATAAATAAATATTTACAAAATTAAAAATCAAAACAAAACCCAAACAAAAACGAACAAACAGATCACTAAAACAAAAACAAACAAACAAACAAACAAAACCCCCCAAAAAAACCACAAAAAAACCCCAAAAAACCCAAACAAAAAAAACAACAAACAAAATCCCAACAAAACCCCAAAACTAAAACAACACCCCCCCCCAAAAAAAACAACATAAAAAAGCCCCAAAACCTTCTCCCAGAACATCCAGGGTTCTCTATGGAGGCCTCATGGTTGGGGCAAATATCCTCTGTGTGTGTGCAGGATGGTGAATGAGTGCTTAGAAAATACAAAATAGAAAATAGAGTACATAAGATATAAAATAAAAAATAAAATTTAATAAAAAGCAATGACATAAAAATAAAATATAAAATAAACATAAAGCATGAAACGAAAAATATAAAATATAAAAGATAAAATGTAAAATCTAAAATAAAAATATAAAGATCATAGAAAACACATAAACTGTGCAAGAGTGTCAAGGGTTCTGTATGGAGGCCTCGTGCTTGGGGCACATTTACTGTGTGGGAGCGTGAATGATGGTAAATGAGTGCTTAGAAAATAAAAATAAAACAGAAAATATAATATATAAAATAAAATATAAAATGTAATAAAAAAATAATGGCATAAAAATAAAATATAAAAAAACCATAAAGCATGAAACGTAAAATATTAGATGTAAAAGATAAAATGTGAAATCTAAAATAAAAGTATAAAGATCATAGAAAACACATGAACTATGTAAGAGTGTCAAAGGTTCTGTATGGAGGCCTCGTGGCTGGGGCACATTGCCTGGGTGTGAGTGTGAATGATGGTAAATGAATGCTTAGAAAATACAAAATAAAACAGAAAACCAAAGATATAAAATTAAATGTAGAATTTAATAAAAAATAGTGAGGCATAAAAATAAAATATAAAATAAATATAAAGCATGAAACGTAAAATATAAGATGAAAAAGATAAAATGTAAAATCTAAAATAAAAATATAAAGATCATAGAAAACACATCAGCTGTGCAAGAGTGTCAAGGGCTCTGTATGGAGACCTCATGGTTGGGTCAAATATCCTCTGTGTGTGTGTGTGCAGGATGGTAAATGAGTGCTTAGAAAATAAAAATAAAACAGAAAACATAATATATAAAATAAAATATAAAATGTAATAAAAAATAATGACATAAAAATAAAATATAAAGAATATAAAGCATGAAATGTAAAATATAAGATATTAAGATAAAATGTAAAATCTCAAATAAAAATATAAAGATCACAGAAAACACATCAACTGTGCAGGAGTGTCAAGGGTTTCTCTGGAGGCCTCGTGCTTGGAAAAAGGTGGGTGTGGGTGCAGGAGGGTAAATGAATGTTCTGGAAATACAAAATAGAAAAGAAAACAGAAGATATAAAATAAAAATTAACATTTAATCAAAAGTGATAAGACATAAAAATAAAAGATAAAATAAATACAAGGCATAAAATCTTAAATATAAATATAGAAAACATCAACTGTGGAAGAACATCAAGGGAGGCCTCATGGTTGGGTCACATTTCCTCTGTGTGAGTGTGAATGATGGTAAATGAACACTTAGAAAATGCAAAATATAAAACAGAAAGCATAAGATATAAAATGAAAAATAAAATTTAATAAAAAATGAAAAAAATAAAATATAAAAAAATATAAAACATGAAACATCTTAAACATTTACATCTTAAATATAAGATGTAAAAGATAAAATGTAAAATAAAAATATAAAGATCATAGAAAACACATCAACTGGGGAAGAACATCCAGGGTTTCTATGGAGGCCTCGTGCTTGGAAAAAGGTTGGTGTGGGTGCAGGAAGGTAAATGAATGTTCTGGAAATACAAAATAGAAAAGAAAACAGAAGATATAAAATAAAAATTAAAATTTGATAAAAAGTAATAAGACATAAAAATAAAAGATAAAATAAATACAAGGCATAAAGCATAAAATCTAAAATAAAAATATAGAAAACATCAACTGTGCAAGAACGTCAATGGTTCTGTATGGAGGCCTCGTGCTTGGGGCACATTTCCTGTGTGGGAGTGTGAATGATGGTAAATGAGTGCTTAGAAAATAAAAATAAAACAGAAAATATAATATATAAAATAAAATACAAAATGTAATTAAAAAATAATGACATAAAAATAAAATATAAAAAAATATAAAGCATGAAACGTAAAATATAAGATATTAAGATAAAATGTGAAATCTAAAATAAAAATATAAAGATCATAGAAAACACATCAACTGTGCAAGAGTGTCAATGGTTCTGTATGGAGGCCTCATGGTTGGGTCACATTTCCTGGGTGTGAGTGTGAATGATGGTAAATGAATGCTTAGAAAATACAAAATAGAAAATAGAGTACATAAGATATAAAATAAAAAATAAAATTTAATAAAAAATAATGACATAAAAATAAAATATAAAATAAATGTAACGCATAAAGCATAAAATATAAAAAATGTAAAATATAAAATAAAAATATAAGGATCATAGAAACCACATCAGCTATGTAGGAGTGTTAAGGGTTCTCTATGGAGGCCTCATGGTTGGGGCACATTTACTCTGTGAGTGTGTGTGCAGGATGGTAAATGAATGCTTAGGAAATACAAAATAGAAAATAGAGTACATAAGATATAAAATAAAAAATAAAATTTAATAAAAGAAGTAAGACAAAAAATAAAATATAAAATAAAGCATGAAACGTAAAATATAAAATGTAAAGATAAAATGTAAAATCTAAAATAAAAATATAAAGATCATAGAAAATACATCAACTGTGGAAGAACACCCAGGGTTCTCTGTGGAGGCCTCGTGCTTGGAAAAAGGTGGGTGTGGGTGCAGGAGGGTAAATGAATGTTCTGGAAATACAAAATAGAAAAGAAAACAGAAGTTTTAAAATAAAAATTAACATTTAATCAAAAGTGATAAGACATAAAAATAAAAGCTAAAATAAATACAAGACATAAAGCATAAAATCTAAAATAAAAATATAAAGATCATAGAAAACATCAACTGTGTGAGAGTGTCAAGGGCTCTGTATGGAGGCCTCGTGCTTGGAAAAAGGTGGGTGTGGGTGCAGGAGGGTAAATGAATGTTCTGGAAATACAAAATAGAAAAGAAAACAGAAGTTTTAAAATAAAAATTAACATTTAATCAAAAGTGATAAGACATAAAAATAAAAGCTAAAATAAATACAAGACATAAAGCATAAAATCTAAA
>NW_016690285.1:2243164-2262178 GCF_001604755.1 Lepidothrix coronata | reverse complement strand
GTGTGAGAGTGTCAAGGGCTCTGTATGGAGGCCTCGTGGTTGGGTCAAATATCCTCTGTGTGTGTGTGTGCAGGATGGTAAATGAGTGCTTAGGAAATACAAAATAAAAGAGAAAATATAAGATATAAAATAAAATATAAAATTTAATTTAAAAAATGACATAAAAATAAAATATAGAATAAATAAAAACCATGAAACGTAAAATATAAGATGTAAAAGATAAAACGTAAAATCTAAAATAAAAATATAAAGATCATAGAAAACATCAACTGTGTGAGAGTGTCAAGGGCTCTGTATGGAGGCCTCGTGCTTGGGGCACATTTACTGAGTGTGTGTGTGCAGGATGGTAAATGAGTGCTTAGGAAATACAAAATAAAAGAGAAAATATAAGATAAAAAATAAAATATAAAATTTAATTTAAAAAATGACATAAAAATAAAATATAGAATAAATAAAAACCATGAAACGTAAAATATAAGATGTAAAAGATAAAACGTAAAATCTAAAATAAAAATATAAAGATCATAGAAACCACATCAGCTATGTAAGAGTGTTAAGAGTTCTCTATGGAGGCCTCATGGTTGGGCCAAATATCTTCTATGTCCATGTGTGTGAGTGTGCAGGATGGTAAATGAATGCTCAGAAAATACAAAATAAAACAGAACACCAAAGATATAAAATGAAATATAAAATTTAATAAAAAAATAATGACATAAAAATAAAATATAAAATAAATATAAACCATGAAACATAAAATATAAGATGTAAAAGATAAAATGTGAAATCTAAAATAAAAATATAAAGATCATAGAAAACACATCAACTATGTAGAAGTGTAAAGGTTCTGTATGGAGGCCTCGTGCTTGGGTCAAATATCTTCTGTGTGTGTGCAGGATGGTAAATGAGTGCTTAGAAAATACAAAATAAACCAGAAAACATACGATAAAAAATAAAATATAAAATTTAATAAAAAATAATGACATAAAATAAAATATAGAATAAATAAAAACCATGAAACGTAAAATATAAGATGTAAAAGATAAAATGTAAAATATAAAATAAAAATATAAAGATCATAGAAAATACATCAGGTATGTAAGAGTGTAAAGGGTTCTCTATGGAGGCCTCATGGTTGGGTCAAATATCTTCTGTGTCCGTGTGTGTGAGTGTGCAGGATGGTAAATGAGTGCTCAGGAAATACAAAATAAAACAGAAAACACAAGATATTAAATAAAATATAAAATTTAATAAAAAATAATGACATAAAAATAAAATACAAAATAAATAAAAACCATGAAACGTAAAATATAAGATGTAAAAGATAAAATGTGAAATCTAAAATAAAAATATAAAGATCATAGAAAATACATCAGGTATGTAAGAGTGTTAAGTGTTCTCTATGGAGGCCTCATGGTTGGGTCAAATCTCTTCTGTGTCCGTGTGTGTGAGTGTGCAGGATGGTAAATGAGTGCTCAGGAAATACAAAATAAAACAGAAAACATAAGATTTAAAATAAAATTTAATAAAAAATAAAATGTAAAATAAACATAAAGCATGAAATGTAAAATATGAGATATAAAAGATAAAATGTAAAATATAAAATAAAAATATAAAGATCATAGAAAATACATCAACTGGGGAAGAACATCCAGGGTTCTGTATGGAGGCCTCGTGGTTGGGTCACATTTCCTGGGTGTGAGTGTGAATGATGGTAAATGAATGCTTAGAAAATACAAAATAAAACAGAAAACATAAGACATGAAATAAAATATAAAATTTAATAAAAAGTAATAAGACATAAAAATAAAATATAAAATAAATATAACGCATAAAGCATAAAATATAAAAAATGTAAAATATAAAATAAAAAAATATAAAGATCATAGAAAATACATCAAGTGTGCAAGAAAGTCAAGGGTTCTGCATGGAGGCCTCGTGGTTGGGTCCAATATCCTGTGTGTGTGTGTGTGTGCAGGATGGTAAATGAATGCTTAGAAAATACAAAATAGAAAATAGAAAACATAAGATATAAAATAACAAATAATACTTAATAAAAAGTAATGACATAAAAATAAAATATAAAATAAATATAAAGCATAAAGCATAAAATATAAAAAATGTAAAATCGAAAATAAAAATATAAGGATCATAGAAAACACATCAACTATGTAGGAATGTTAAGGGTTCTGTATGGAGGCCTCATGGTTGGGGCAAATATTCTCTATGTGTGTGTGTGTGTGTGCAGGATGGTAAATGAATGTTTAGAAAATACAAAATAGAAAAGAAAACAGAAAATGTAAGATATAAAAAAAAATAAAATTTAATAAAAAGTAGTAAGGCAAAAAATGAAATATAAAATAAATGTAAAGCTTGAAACTTAAAATATAAAATATAAATGATGAAATATAAAATCTAAAATGAAAATATTAAATAAATATAAAACATTAAAATATAAAATATAAAATATAAAATAATATAAAAAATAAAAATAAAATATAAAATGTAAAATGTAAAATATATACATAAAATATAAAATAAAAATATAAATAAAATAAATATAAATTATAAAATATGACATATGGAATATATATAAACATAAAAATTATAAAATATGAAATATTAAGATGAAATATAAAAAATAAATATGAAATATAAAATATAAAATGACTGTAATGGAGCTGACACACGACACCTCAAATTTATAACAGCTACATTCAGAATATTATATAAGAATTAAGAATTGGTCTTGTCAAAGAAAATGTTGTTTCTTGCTTTTTTTTCATATTAAATGCTCAATTATGCATTAGGAAGGGGCCACTGGGCTGTCTGAGTGTTTATCAATAATGCCTGGAAGGCATTTGCAATGGTGACGTTCCCTGCGAGGTGAGAATTCCTTCCAAACCATTCCACGGTCCTGTGGTTATCCAGAATTCCATTCCCGTGCTCCTGGGATGCACGGCTGTATTTCTGGATTTGATCATCTCAGACGGGAAGGAGGAGCAGATTTGGGGGGAAGCTGGAAGGGACGGACACGTTAATGGGGTTTCTGTTCCCGACCCCACCTCTGCTGGGATTCCTTGTCCCCATTGCTCCCACGTGTCCCTCATCCCCTCATGGGGCCACCACTAAATGGGAATGAGAGCTGGAAAAACCTGTGGTGACTGCAGGCATCCCACATTTGTCTTAAATTGCCTCAATGTACAACCACTGCCACTTCTGCTTATTAGCAGGGACGATTTTGGGACTAAAGGAACGACGGATTATCCAACAAAATATCTGAGTAAACATGTTGACATTTTCTGCCAATTTGCATGAAAATCAAAGCATGAGTTCGTAGTGTACTGCCTAAGAGAAGAACAAAACAGTTTGCTTTTATTGTCCTAAACGGGAGCTTGGCTAATTTATTTAAAAAATTAAATTAATTTTGTTTAAGAAGTGTGGATTTATCCATACTGTAAACAGGTATGAATTATGTGATGCAATTCCTCCCTGCAGTGGGGAGCTTGTGTTCACCCTGAGCATCATCCTGACAACGCTGGGACGGGCATTTATTTGGCTTTTTCACCTTTTTTTCCCAGGAACACTCAAGGAAACGCTGCCCGGAGCCTTCCCAGGCCCAGGCGGGAGATGCCAAGGGAGAAGTCTCCCGGTTGTTCCGTGCCCGCCTGGCCCTGCTCCGCCCTGGCCCATCTGTCAGCGCTTCCCTTCGCACGCAGCCGCCCTGGAACCAGGCCAAGGCCCCCCCAGGCTCGGCCCAAAACGCTCGGATAAACCCACAGCCAGGGAGCTGGGGACAAAATATAACTCCAGGAGCCGGAGTTTGGAGAGTGGGAATGGGGAATAAGTGGGAATGAGCAAAGCCATGTGCCCAGTGGCAATGCCCGCCCTGCCCTGCTCTGGGACACACACACGGCACAGGGGGGGTCGTGGGGTCTGGGCACCCCCAGCAGTGCCCCCTGGTCTCCTCTGCTCCAGCTGGACAATCCCAGTGCCCTCAGCCCCTCCACACCCTCCCCCGTCCCTGCATCCCGCCCTTGGACACTCTCCAACAGCTCCATGGCTGTTGGGCACCGGGGTGCCCCGGAGATGTGTTCAACAAACCAAATCAGGGGGAATCCAGCCCTGGGCAGAAGGAAGCCCTCCCACCTCACTTCAGGGTGTTTAAATTCCCCTCCTCCTTTGCCTCAGCACGTGGATAAGAAGAAATTCCCCTTGGAGCTCTTATCCCGGGAATGCTCCTCTTCCCTCCCTGTGTTTCCTACAGGGGCATTTCGAATCTACTCACAATTCCACTTCCACATCTCCCCCAACCACAAAAATTCACTTTATTTCAACCACGGCCCCACCACCCTCCGAGTTTTATACTATATTATATTATATTATATTATATTATATTATATTATTATTATTATTATTATATTGCTATATTTAAATATGATTATATTGTATTATATATTATTATATATTATACATTATACATTATATATAATTATATTATATTGTATGTTATAGTGTATATATAATACTATATTGTATATATCATTGTATTATATATCATTATATCTTATATAAAATTATATTGTATGTTGTAGTGTATATGATATATACAATATATTATTATATTGTATTATATATCATTATATCTTATATATTATATAGAATTATATTATATTGTATGTTACAGTCTATATTATATATACAATATATTATTATATTATATATAATGTATATAAAATGTATATACATTTAAAAATATATATATATATATACAGTATATATACCTACATAGGCATATATATAGATATATAAATAGTGTATCTATACACACTAGTATATACTATATACATACATATATTGTTATAAATATATAGTAATAGAAATATTATTTAATAATATCAGTAATGTATATACACTCTATACATGATAATAATAATTATAAAAATAAATAATAAGAAGTAATAATAATAATAATAACCATCACATTTTGCTCCCTGAGTGCTGGTGCCCAGCCACCAAGGGGGAATTTGTACTAAAAACCAGAGGAAGGGCTGCTCTGCTGCTGGGGGGAGCTCTGCCAGCCCCCCTGGACTGGGGAGACAAGGCTAAGAAATCCAAGCTCTGTGTAAGGGAAATGGCCCTTCAGAAATGGGTGTAACCACCCTGAAAACGCAGCTCAAGCCCACTCAGCTTTATTTGGGCTCATTCAAGAGCCCGACTTTCAGCACACACCAAAGGTGAGATCAGGAACTGGAGCAGCTGCAAGTCCTTTATTAAGGTGCTAAAAAGTGGAGGAACAACAAACCCCTTCCAAGCCAGCAGCTGGTGGAAGTTCAACAGAGCTTTCGATCAAACCGAGCTGGCAGCACTAACACAAGAGTTCCTTCTTCTGGATCAGCGTGTCCATTGATACAGGGAGAGGCTGCATGCTGAAAAGGCATTTCTTTATTTCTTTATTTGATCTCAATATGTACAATTTCCAGGAGAACTCAAGCGTAAATTCCAGCAGGAAGACACAGACCGGCTGTGCAATCAAACAGGAGCTTTAATTAGCAGAAGCGTCAGGACTGGGCTCAAATGCTAATCAGTTTAAACAAAAAAAAAAAGTGGTCACACCAATAAAAACCAAAATATTAACCACAAGTGACTTCCTAAAATAAATAACTAAAGACAGTTTTTGGCCACGTTTGTACTTTACCTCTTATTAAAAATTACCTTAATCCAGGCCCCAAACCTCGGGAATTTTGTATTCAGCAGGGATGGCTGAGAGTTTTGAGTTAAAAAATCAAATCATAGCTTAGTATTTTCATGGCATTAATTTAATAAAAACGAGGCCCCTTCCCCAGTGTCTCACACACTTCCAGGGATTTTTCAGAGGTTGCTGAGTAGCTCTGGAACTGCCAGGAGTTTTCCAGCTCCAGCTCTGCTCCCTGTCACCTGTTTTCAGTCCAATTTGGGGAGCACATCCCTGTGGCTCCTCCTTCATTCACTCTGTACACACATTCAGCACAAGGTTTCCCAAAGGAAAAGGCCACTTGGCTCTCCTGCTGCAGCCATGGGAACCCATGGATTTGGGCAGGGAGGATGCAGGAGAACCCATGGATTTGGGCAGGGAGGATGCAGGAGGCCCTGGGACACGGTGGGTTTTCCATAAGGAAAAGCCAAGGGGACCATGAGCCACCACAGGGCGTTGGCAGGAGAGCTCAGCAAAGGTGGGACACCCCAGGGGACCCCAAATTGCACCTGAGCTCCTGTACCAGCCACAGAACTGCAGCAGGGCAGGGGTGGAACAGAACAGAACAAACCAGAAGGGAATAAAATGGAATAGAATAGAATAGAATAGAATAGAATAGAATAGAATAGAATAGGAGACTAGAACAAACATAGAATTAATATAGAATTAATATAGAATAGAATAGAATAGAATAGAATAGAATAGAATAGAATAGAATAGAATAGAATAGGGACATAATTAAAAGGGAATAGAATAGAATGAACATAGAACTAGAATTAATAAGGAATAGAAAATAGACCAAGAATAGAGAATAGAATGAGAATAGAACAAGAATAGAATTAATAGAATAAGAATAGAATATAGAATATAATAAGAATAGAACAAGAATAGAATTAATAGAATAAGAATAGAATATAGAATATATTAAGAATAGAATAAGAATAAAAATAGATCAAGGATAAGAATAGAAAACAGAATAAGAACAAGAATAGGTTAAGAATAAGGATAGAATAGATTAAGAAAAAGAACAGAACAGAATATTTTGTTTGGCAGGGCCCTGCAATGCCCACCCAGCCCAGTGTCACACAGTCCAGTGGTTGGTGGGCTCATGCTCTGACAGCCCCCAGGAAGGAGCCACTGCTCCCCACCCACCCCAAATAAACCAAAGGAGCTTTGAGGAGGGGTCAAGCTGCTGGAGACCCTCCTTTCCCAGGCAGAGCCCTGTGCCCAGGCTGCTGGGGGTGCTCCCTGGCTGGTTCCCAGGCTGGGCACTGCTCTGGGCTCGCTGGGCTGGGTGGTGGATCTGCTGTGGACACCTGGCAACTGGACATGGCTATTCCTGGTGCCAGCCAAGGACTGGGAGAACAGCCACAAAAGTCAGGGGTATTTTACAAGACAACCTGAAGAAGGTTTGGGAAAAGGGGGAGCACAAGCCCAGGTTTTCCCCTGGCTCAGCACATGTGGAGCATGGCTCAGCCCTGCCCTTCCACAGCAACGTGCAGAGCGCTGAGGGGCAGCCACAGCTGTGAAGAACATGCAGTGCCACTCAAAAAGGGTGAGAAACCGTGAAAGGAACTTTGGAAGTTCATACAAAGTTCATACAAAGTTATTCATACAACTGCCAGGTCATACACTGCAACTTCCAGGGAAAGTGGTGGCTGAGCCAGCCCCCAGCAGTGCTGGGCTTCAGGGTTCTTGCTCCATGCCAACATTTATAACAAACCCCATTTTCCCCTCCAAGACCATCAGATCTGTCACCACTCAGGCAGCACGTGCCAGCATTTGTGCAGGATGGGCCGGGGCCCGTGAGCCAGAAGGGCCCAGCCATTAGTGAAGCTGTGGGTGCTCCTCTGACCCTCACCTGGCCATGCCTGGGACCACCTGGATGTGGTCCCGAGGGTTTCACACACACAGAGGACATCCCACAGAGGACATCCCACAGAGCCCTTCTCCTGGTGCTCTTGGCAGCAGCTTTCCTACCCAGGGCACTGATGGTGCTGCCCATCGCTCCATCCATCCCAGACCTCCTGCTCTGAGAAGGAGACAACAGGAAGGCCCCAAACACAGCCCACAGGATCCACGGGCACCTCAACAGCTGACCTTTGGAATTCCGGGGAGGGTGCTCCCCTAGCAGTAGCCACGATGATGGGGCAACCACACAACACTCAGCCCATCCCGCGTTGACTCTGCTGCCGGAGCCAAACGGGAGGGGTGAAGGAAACCCGAACACAGAGGACATCAACCCCAACATTTACAAACAAAGTATTACTCATTTTGAAACCCACAGGGTCAACTTCAGTCCAGAACATGGTTAAACATCATTTTCACCTTAGCAAAAGCAGCAAGGAGCCTCCCCGGGCTCGGGACCACCATGGCCTGCAGGCTGCTGGCCCAGCTGGCCACCACAGCCAGAGGAGGGAAATCCAGGCCCGGTGGGACAGGGAGAATGGTGGCTCTGCCTTTGGGGTGCAGTTCATCCAGCAGAAGAGCCTGCGTGGCTTCGTGGAGACATTCAGCTTGTTTCACGTCCAGCTATTTTATCAACATGAGAAAGCAAGCACATCCTGCTTATTTAAAACAGTTTTCTTGCACATAGATTATAAATCACAGAGGTTTAAAAAGTTTTTACTGATCGTATCTAAAGTGTGAATTTTATTCATTTATTTATTGTCTTGCCTAGACTTATAAATACAAGTTTCTTCTCTAAACAAAGCCTTATGAAATACAGATTTTTTTTTCCCAGTAGCCTCGACACAGGAAACAAACCCCCCGAGAAAACCTTAAAGCAAACTAGAAACCAGCAGTTAATTTAAGGCCAGCAGAGTCGGTGTCAGGAATTCACTAATACACCTCCCTCAAAGAAGAAAAAAAAAAAAAAGACATGCACCAGAACTACTCGGTTGAACAAATCATCACGACCCACACCAGGAGAGAAAAGACCCAAATGGAGTTATAACTTACCCTGAAAGCTCCCCGCTCGTGTGTTGGCCCTACTCCTTCAGGGGTACGGGGGGGAGGGCGGCCCCTCCCCGCTTTTGGGGCTGTACAGTGTCACTACAGTGGGAGTCATGCCACAGGACTATATGCAGGGGTTGCACACTGGTATTGCATGCGTGGTGTGATGGTACATGCCAACGGCCCCCGGCCCGCCGGCCTCCCGGGGCACCTCCTGCCTCCAGAGCTCAGAGTTCAGCACCCCCCGGTGCCGGGGCCCCTCCCGGCCCCGCTCCCTTCCCGGAGCAGTCGCAGCTCCCCCGCGGTCGCCCCCGGCCCCCTGGGTTATGTGAAGCGGTCGGAGTTCATTTTGCGCAGTTTGGGGGGCAGGTTCCCCTCCATCCTCCCGCCCCCCGAGAGCTTCTGCAGCTTGGGCGGGAGCTCGGCCACCGACTGGCTCATGGGATCCGACATCATCTTGGTGGTCTTAGAGCCCAGTTTCTCCTCGGAGTTGCCGGGCACCGAGCTGATGCGCTGCAGTTTCATGGGCAGGTCCCCCATGCTGTAGGCCTTCTCCGACGTGGTGGAGCTCATCCTGAGGAGTTTTTTGGGGAAGTCCTCCCTGCCGGTGATTTTCTGCAGTTTGGAGGGCAGCTTGGTGCCCACCTCGTCCAGCCCGTCCAGGCACTCCACCGAGCTGTTCCTCTCCTTGCTGTTGCCGACGGCGGGCGCGATGAGGGGCGAGGACATGAGCAGCATCTCCTCCTGCTCCTTCACGCTGTAGGGCGGGGTGGGCACCTCGAAGGTGGCGTGGAACTGCGAGTAATCCACCTTGAAGAAGCCCTCCTCCAGGGAGATCACGGGGAAGAAGCGATGGCCCCACAGCACCTCGTCCTCCGTGTAGGACGTCCTGGCCTGGCACGTCATCCCTGCAAGGAGCAAGGGACAAACACTGGCACCAGTCACGGATAACTGGGGGTGCACAGAGGTACTGGGGTTTTTAACAGGCCAGTGGAACGGGGTTTATGGTTTTAAATGCAGAAAAGAAAAGGCATGGGCCTGCCTTACCACTTAATGGAGTTAAATAGCCCCAAGCTGTGCCAGGGGAGGTTTAGGTTGGACTTAAGGGAAAATTCCTTCATGGAAGTGGCTGTCCAGCCCAAGGCAGCGGTGGAGTCCTCGTCTCTGGAGGGATTTAAAAGCTGTGTGGATGTGGCACCTGGGGACATGGGGCAGTGGTGACCATGGTGGTGGTGCCAGGTTGACAGTTGGACTTGATGATCTCAAAGGCCTTTTCCAACCTTAACAATTCCATGATCCTATCATACAGTAGCTATTAAATTGTCATCCTCAAAGTGAAAAGGAGTGAGCAACAGCAAGGAGTGGAACTGAATAATTCCCATCTACTATTCCAGACACTTTTGACTCCTGAAGGTGCTGGTGACAAAGGGACAGGGCTACCTGATAACCCTGGTAATTAAACCAGCAAGAGCTGCTAATGGCAATGGACAATTGGACAGGGCAGATCTTAAAGTCTTACTAAGTTATTGCATATTTTCATCATATCAACGAATACACACAAAGCCAGACCCCACATGCACAAGCCAAGCGCGTTGTGTCAGCACGTTCCAACCCATCAGCGAGCAATAAGTCCTTCAAAATACATTTATTCCTCTTTAAAGGCTTCACCAGCACCCTGCTCACAGATCCACCACTGCCAGGATGAGATCCAGGCTCCAAAAAATTAGCAGGGGGAAAAAAAACATGACTAAGAGCACGACACTGCCCTTCCTCTTCCTCCTCCACCTCCCACTGTGGAGAAAAGTCTTTTACAACACCCAGACTTGGCCACCCCACCCATCCAACCTTGGAAACCAGGGGGAGATGATCATGGCTTGCTGGAGGCTTCTAGAAGAAATCCTGCTGCTTCTTTTTTTGAGTATTATTTTTTTTTCTTGTAGCAATCTGTAAATAGAATTACGCTGCCATTTTATACAGCCAAGTGGAAATGTGACATTTGGGTTTCAGGAAGCTAAATCCACCTCTGCAAACACATCCTCTGCCTTGCTCACAAGGATGCCTGCAAGCATCCAGTGGGAAAGGAAAGGAAATTTTGGAAAACATGAGAAAAGCAGCAGTGGGGCTGCAGTGAGGGGGAGAGGGGATGGGATGGGGTTGGTGACACACAGCCAGGAAAATTCCAGTTTGTTACACTTTATCTGCCCGTTAATGTAATCAGAGCATTAGTTCTGCATCGTGATTGCTGCTGATGATCCATCAGAACAGATCACAAGGCAAAACGCTCCGTTTTCCACTTTATCTCTTTGGAGAAAAACAGGATTCCAGTTTCTTTACCACTGGATGCTGCCCCAGCACCGGGGAGGCCACAGACGTGCAGGATCGTGCCCAGAGCCCCAGACATCCCCCAGCCTCATCCAGGACACTATTTATACTTCCCAGTGTGTTTCCACCCAGTCACCATGTGCTCCTGCTCCCTCAGTGAAGCAGAAGCAATCCCATACCTAATGGATTTAGGGAAAAACCTGCAATTCAAAGAAAAAAGGTAATTTGAGCGAGTTCTTGCCCCAGCTGTGCCCTTCCCTCTGCAGCTGCTCAGCAGCAGCTTCCCCAGCAAAGCCAGACCTGTCCCCTGTGCTGCCTCAGCCCTGACCCTGCACAGGGACCTCTTTGGGGACTGGATGTGTCCAGTGGGGGATCAGCCTTGGGAAGGGGCTGTGTGCTGCCTGTGGAGCACTCGGCTGGGCAACTCTGCTCACCCCTGCTCCGGGTAACAAACTGCTTCAAATGCAAATCAAATCACTCTGCCTGCAAAGGACAATTATTTGTCACCCTGGCTGGTTCTGCTGAGGGGGGAGGCACCGGGGCCTTTCCCGCTGCATCCCACTGTCCTGCAGAGTCCAGGGTCGTGGGGGGGGATCCCCCCATGGCTTTCTGGGTGTGTGGGGAACATCAAATAAAGAGCTGGGGTTTAGTGGGGAAGGTGTGTCAGCAAAGTGCCTTTGGGGGTGTAACGGGGGCGTGGGGGGATGTGTGGGTGAGGGCTGGGAAGGGGAACTGGGAACAGGACAGGCTGGCATCTGCATCCATAGCCACAGCTGCATCTGTACCCACAGCTGCATCCCCATCCACATCTGAATCTGTATTTCCATCCTCATGGCATCCCCATCCTCACGGCATCCCCATCCCCACACCCTTCTGCATCCGCATCCTCATCCACATTCCAGTCCCATCCACATCCATATCCCCATCCCCATCTGCATCCACACCCCTGTCAGCACCTGCATTCCCATTCACATCCATATCTGCATTCCCATATCCACATCCCCATCTGCATCCACATTTCCATCCCCATCCCAGGCATTCCCATGGCCAAGGGAAGGTCTCTCCCCTCCCCATCAGCTGCTCTTCCCCAGGGCTATTCCCACCTCCCCCTCCCCCATCCTGCCCCCTCCCAGCAGGATTCCAGGGGAGGAATTTTATACCCCCTATTACCAACGAAAAACATATCAGCTGAATGTCAGGAAAAGCAGCCTCATACTCTGTTCCACTCCTCTGGAAGCTCACTGGAGGGATAAATATTGCAGGAATAGCATTTGTGCTTCCAATCCGTGTATCTCATTCCCCAACAAACCCAAGGGCACAGATGATCTCAGAGCCTCTGCATGAACAGCAGCCACTCGTATTCCCGGGGTTCTTGGGAATACCTGTCAGGGAACAGCTGGTGCTGAGAGGTGCTGACATGATCAGCCCCCGGACAAGAAATCAATTCCTGGGTTTTCTTCCAGCTCTGCTGCGTTTTTCAGCTTTTCCTTCACATCCCATTCCCTCAGCAAAGCCTCAGTGCCCAGCTCGGAGCTCACAGTGCTGTTCTGCTATTCCAGTGCTATTCCATGCTTGGAACAGCAGCTCCAACTGCCTGGAACCATCTCCTGGGGAGCATTCCAGCAATAACAGAATCCCAGAATAGTTTGGGGTGGAAGGGACATTAATGATTGTCCCATTCCAGCCCTGCCATGGGCAGGGACACCTTCCACCAGCCCAGGTTGCTCCAAGCCCTATCCAACCTGGCCTTGAACACTTCCAGGGATCCAGGGGCAACCACAGCTTCTCTGCCCAACCTGGGCCAGGGCTTCACCACCCTCCCAGCCAGCAATTCCTTCCCCATATCCCATCTATCCCTGCCCTCTGGCACTGGGAAGTCATTCCCTGTGTCCTGTCCCTCCATCCCTTGTCCCAACTCTCTCTCCAGCTCTCTTAGGGACTCTTTAGGCCCTGGCCCTCCTGGCTGCCAGTTTTCCTTTCCTGCTGTTGCTGTGAGAGGTTTTCCTGGTTTTTTTGTGCCCTCTTGCCCTCAGTTCTCCCCCAGCAGCACCCACAGCCCTCACACCCTGCGCTGCCTCCATCACGTTCATGGGCCTGTTCCCATCTCACCAAGTTCCCTGGATTATTAATATTCATTTGCAGTATAAATGTTCAGCTCTGGTTTGGAAGCAAACAGGTTGCAAGCAGAGGAATTATTTATTATGGCATTAACCAGCCATGGGTTTGTCAAAGGAAAAGGGTTTGGTGCATTTTGTCCCTCACTCCCAATGAACTCCCCCATCCCAGAGCTGTTCCCAACACCAGCAAAGCTCTGCCTGCGCACAAATCACCTGAGAGAGGCACGAGAAGGTCTCTATTCCAAAAAAACCCCAAAAACATCTTCGTTATGTCAAAACCAGGGAATGTTGGTTTTGTACCAGGGGCATCCAGAGAAGCTGTGGCTGCCCCTGGATCCCTGGAAGTGTCCAAGGCCAGGTTGGACGGGGCTTGGAGCAACCTGGGCTGGTGGAAGGTGTCCCTGCCCATGGCAGGGAGTGGAATGGGATAATCCTTAACTTCCCTTCCAATCCAAAGCATTCCATGATTTTACAACTTACTGTCAGCCCAGCTCAGAGCTGCCTCCCCGGATTAATAAGGGCCAGATGGAGGCCAAAGAAATCTGTAAATAAATGCTTTGACTAATTCTACCCTATAATAACCCTCCAATTATTCCCAGATTTCCAAGTACCCAGATGGAACTGGCTCTTTTCAGGCAATTTCTAGAGCTCGTAATAAATTGCCTTGAAAAAAAAAAAATCCCAGCCCTGCTGTTATTTATTCCATTTTATTCCAGAAGTTGGCTGATGGTTGGGAAATCACAGATCACTAATAAGCTTTTAACAGACCCCCTCCCCACCCCCACCCTGTGAGTCTTCAGAACCAATTTTGGCACACAAAGGTTCTGTGGCTCCTTTCCCTCTCCAAAGAAATGCCAGAAACTTCCCCTTAAATCTTTCTGGGTGCCTGGAATGCAGTTTGCTGGCCAAGGGTTGGACACAGGGACACCAGGTGTCCTCTGAACATGGAAGAGTTAATCAGTGGGGAAAGAGATAATTCATTTGGCTTCACCATGATCCAACAGCACATGGTCCCAAGGGCCCCAGAAAGGGCATCTTGGAAGGAAGAGGAATCTCTCCAGCATTCCTGGCCAAAATGCACAGATAGGATTATGTTTTGTCAGACTTTCTCCTTTTTCCCTTTGAAGAGCTGCAGGTGAAACCCCTGGAGCTGAGCTGGGTCCAAGAGGCTGCTCCTGGTGATTTTGGGGGGTTGGCCTCCCTTAAACCTGCAGTTTAACTCTAAACCCCCCTGTTAAAAGTCAATCAGACAGCAATGCTTAACGAAGGGCTACCAATTAAGCTAATTTACAACTGCAATTTCAGGCCCACGAAGGGAAGAGTAAAGCTGGATGTGAGACTTGATATAAAAACACCCCACACTCATCCCCTACCCTGGTGGGACTAAGGCAGGATTTACTGCTGCAGGGAAAAGGAGCTGCAGGATTTCCATGGCAATCTCTCCACGTCCAGAGGAAACCACAGAGTCCTGGAATGGTTTGGGTTGGAAGGGAAAATAAGGATCATCTCATTCCATCCCCCTGCCATGGGCAGGGACACCCTCCACCAGCCCAGGGTGCTCCAAGCCCTGTCCAACCTGGCCTTGGACACTTCCAGGGATCCAGGGGCAGCCCCAGCTTCTCTCCAAACACAGGGAAAGCAGCTGGTTTTATCCCATTTAGCCAAGGAATAGGACATCCTGATGGCCACCCTGTACCTGGAATGGGAACTACGCCTGCATTTTTGGATAAGCCAGAACATGGGGACAGAAATGGGAAGTCAGCACCCAAACTGGGAGGAAAGGAAGCTCTCAACCTTTTCCTTTCCACCTTCAGTGCCACATTATTTTTCCAGGGAAGTTCAGATGCCAGGCTGGGAAAGGCACAGCCCGGGAGGGCTCCTCCCAGACACCGTGTGGTGTCTGAACTCCACCCCCCCAAACTATTTGGAAAGAACAGCTATTTTTAGCATTAACATTTCCCCATCACAATGTCAAGGGCTGTTTATCAAAGTGATGACGGTTTGAAGGGCACCAGAACCTTCTGGCAGCCTGTGGTCAGAGAGCTGGGAAGAGAAGGCTCCAGGGAAACCTTGGAGCTCCTTCTGGGGCCTAAAGGGGCTCCAGGAGAGCTGGAAAGGGACTGGGGACAAGGCATGGAGGGACAGGACACAGGGAACGGCTTCCCAGTGCCAGAGGGCAGGGTTAGGTTGGATATTGGGAAGGAATTCC
This sequence comes from Lepidothrix coronata, assembly GCF_001604755.1. Taxonomy (NCBI): domain Eukaryota; kingdom Metazoa; phylum Chordata; class Aves; order Passeriformes; family Pipridae; genus Lepidothrix; species Lepidothrix coronata. Next base: position 2,246,844 of record NW_016690285.1, on the reverse strand, counting down.
TGGCTGGGAGGGTGGGGAGGCCCTGGCACAGGTTGCCCAGAGAAGCTGTGGCTGCCCCTGGATCCTTGGAAGTGTCCAAGGCCAGGCTGGATTTGGAACAACCTGGGCTAGTGGAAGGTGTCTCTGTCCATGGCAGGGGATGGGATAGGATGAGCTTTATGGTCCCTTCCACCCCAAACCAGTCTGGGATTCTGGGATTCCATGACTGAATGTTTAAGTTGGAAAAAAAACCCCTAAGATCACCAAGTCCACCCATCAGAAGGGAGATGGGGCAGCCACCTTGCCATCTATACATTTAATCCCTTTGATTAAAATAATTTTTCCATAAAAACCCATTTTGGTTAAAGAGAAAAAAAAAAAAAAGCATTTCCTGAAATACAAGAGACAAAAAGAGCCTTCAAGGTACCAACCATAAAAAGGTGCTGCATGTATCATGACAATATCATGGAACCTCAGGCTGGTTTGGGTTGGAAGGGACCTTAAAGCCCATCCAGTGCCATCCTTGGGCAGGGACACTTTCCACCAGCCCAGGTTGTTCCAAGCCCCGTCCAACCTGGCCTTGGACACTTCCAGGGATCCAGGGGCAGCCACAGCTTCTCTGGGCAACCTGTCATTTTAATCCCCACTTCTTCCTGGGACCCAGAAGTCGCCCCAACACCCCAAGGTCAGAGATTTAACAAATTCATCACGTGTGCAGGAGGCACCCAAAGGATGAGATGATCATTAAGGTCCCTTCCAACCCAAACCATTCCACTATCCCATGATCCTGTGGCTCCAGGAATGCCAGGCACACACTCATGTCAGTCAGACACCAGCCTTATGCTAAACACTTAAATTTCTGCCAGGTTCCTGCTCTGCTCTGAACTCAGCCCCATTGTTTGGGCTCAGCTCAACAAATACTCCTCCTTTATTCCCACTCTTCTCCCAGGAGCTCTCGTGACACTTTAAAAACAGCAGTGACACCAAAGGTATTTCCTTATCAGCCATCCCTCTTCCCAGGGCCATTTCCAATCCCTTAGACATGCACAATTCCCTGGCACCTTGCAGGCAGCTCATCCTGCTGTTTGCCAGGAACACAGGAACAGAGCTCCCCTCCTGATCCCAAAAATGCCATGGAAGCAGCGTGGAAAGCACATCCCGACCCTGCTCCATGCACAGGGATCCAAGAGGTGAGCCAACCTCCCCCCTTCTGGAATGGCCACCAAAAAAAGGGGGGAATCACTTAAAGCCTGGCAGCCTTCAGTGCTGCCCTGCCATGGCTGCAGCAGGGTTTTCCATTCTTTGGGAAAAACAGAGCCAGGAGCACAGTTATCTGAACCAAACCATCAAACACACATTTAATGCAGTGATACAATTTTATACTGAGAATCTGGCCTGGGATTTTTGTTCTCTCTCCATTTTTTACCCCAAACCCTCAGACCATCCCAGTTCTGCTCCATCCCTTTTCCCTCCGTGCCGAGTGCGTCAGGGCTCATCCAGCCCCTCCAGCTCCCTCCTTGGAGCAGGTTTTTTTTCCCTGAGCCATCTGCCACATTCCCAGTTTTGCATCATTTCCCTCCTCCCGGGATGTTATTGAATCAGCAGCACCAAACGGGAAGGATTTCATTCCCTGCTCCACGCAGCTCTCTGCCAGGAGGCAATGCTGGCACTGGGAAGGGAAAGGGGGGAAGGGCTGGAGGGAGGAAAGGATGGGAGCAGGGAGAGGCAATGCTTTCCCTCCCCATGGATGGGGATGTTTACAGGGTGAGCCTGGGGACACGGATAAAGTGGTTTTCTGCCATGAACATGAGCTGCCCATCCATGCCCTGACAGAGCACAGCTCTGCTCCCCAGGGCTCCCTTCCAGCCTCAAGTATTCCCAGATTTTTACTGATAACACAATCCTTTGAAAAGCTTCCTCATGCTAATTATAGAATACTAGAATCCCAGACTGGTTTGGGTGGGAAGGGACATTAAAGCCCATCCAGTGCCACCCCCTGCCACAGGCAGGGACACCTTCCACTAGCCCAGGTTGCTCCAAGCCCTGTCCAACCTGGCCTTGGACACTTCCAGGGATCCAGGGGCAGCCACAGCTTCTCTGGGCAACCTGTGCCAGGGCCTCACCACCCTCCCAGCCAGGAATTCCTTCCTAACAGCTGATAATGGTTTAAAACCCTGCAGCAGATACTGAAGGTTTTCCACAGGCAGCAAAGGGCACCAGAGCCCTCCCACCCCGAGGAGCCAGGGAATGTTGGATGTCCTTGTCCAAATCCTCCTCCCTGCCTGGGCAACACACTCTGCATGGAGTCTCTCCAGGGTAGGTTCAGGTTGGATATTAGGAAAAATTCCTTCCTGGAAAGGGCTGTCCAGCCCTGGCACAGCTGCCCAGGGCAGGGGGGAGCCCCTGGAGGGATTTCAATCCCTGTGGATGTGACACCTGGGGACATGGGGCAGGGGTGGCCTGGGCAGCACTGGGGGAACAGTTGGAGTCAATGCTCTTAAATGGGATTTCCAACCTAAAAAGGAAGAAATAAAGTTGGTTCTGCTTTTCATGGAGTTTGGGCTCTGAAGTGCAGCCTGAAATCAGGGGGTTTATCTGCAGCACAATGTCCATTGGGGGTGGTGGGGAAGAGACAAGGGGAGAAAGGAATATTCTGTTAAACCAGAGAACACTGAGGTCAGAGGGGGCCTCAGGAACACACAGACAGAGCAAAACCCGAGCAAAGTCTGCAAACCAGTCAGAGAAGGGGGAAAAAAAAGACATTTAAAATAATTTATGCTCTTTGAACGAGAACATTTTAATCATGAGGCAAGAAACACCAACCCAGAGCCCAGCCCTTCCCTCTGAACACACGATTCCCCAGCAGCTCCAAACACCCACCCGGCCATATGCCCTGAGCACCAAAATAGAGCTTTCATCTGCAGGGCTTTGGCAGCCCTAAAAACACCCCATGGAATTCACACTGCCTTCCTGGGATGGAAAAACCAGTTCTCTCCATACTGGGAGGAACAGTTTGCAGGGCTGTACAACACAGCCACACAGTCAGGGTGGTTTTGGGGCTCCAGGATTCATGGATGCTCCAAATGCTGCCTGCAGAGAGTGGAAGGAGCACAGCACCATCAGAGGGAGACCTGCTCCATCCCTGCATCCCTGCCTGCATCCACCCTATGGAAAAGGGCTCTCAGGATGGCTGGGAGACTGATTTAAATATCACATAAACTCAGCAGCACCTTCTGAGCTGCAATAATGTGCTATTTGATATGAACTGTGTCAACAGCAGGATGAGACAGAGAAGGATGAAACATCTCTGACTGCCCAGGGAAGCTGTGGATGGATTCCCCATCCCTGGAAGTGTTCAAGGCCAGGGATTGGAGCAACCTGGTCCAGTGGAAGGTGTCCCTACCCATGGGACAGGGGGTGGGATGAGATGAGCTTTGAGGTCCCTCAGAGATCACAGAATTCCCTTCTGTGATTCCAAGATTCTGTGAAATACAGCCCAGAGCTGTGTTTGGATATAAACTCTCCTTATGTAGTGTTTGGTTCAACATATGTATTAATTGTTGAATATCTTGGCAACACCAACCATTTGGAGGCCACCAATTCATCCCAGAGCTGCTCCCAACAAACCTGCTCCCAACACCTGCCCTGTCCCTCCTGCTCCTGCCCTGCAGCCCCGGGTGGCCCGTGGCCACTCCAGACAG
>NW_016690285.1:2222173-2242699 GCF_001604755.1 Lepidothrix coronata | reverse complement strand
CTCTGAGGGACAGGGTGGGATTGTTGGGGTGTCTGTGCAGGGCAAGGAGTTGGATGGATGATCCTTGTGGGTCCCTTCCAGCCCAGCATATTCTGTGGTTCTATGAAACCCTCATTCACCATCCTCTCCTGGGGTATAATATTTAAAATCCATGGAGGTCACTGACTCCCCTCACGTGTTCCCAGGGGGATCTCAGGGCTGGATCCAGGGTTGGCAGAGGGACTCAGCTGCTGGGAACCAGGAGGTGACCCCCCAATAGAGGGGAGATGGGCACCAAAGGACCTCCTGCTTTGGGACAGGAGCTGCCCACAGGAACCCAACACCCAAGGAATGTGCCTGCCCACCCCTGGCAGCCCCAACAACCCCAAACCTCCTGTTTTGAGGGGCTGTTTTGTCCCTGTCAGCTGCTGACACTGTGTTTAAACCAGCTTTAGCAGCTCTTCACCTGCATCCCTCCCGGAGTGCTGCCTTCCCCTTGGAACATCACAGCTCCCAGCTCCATCCCCAGCATCTCCCAGCCCGGAACAGCTCCTGTCATGTATTTAAAATTAATGCACAGCTTAACAGCAGATCCCTGAACTAAACATAGCGTTTGCTGCTCAGGCACCGGCTTCAGCTGACAAACATTCCCTGCAAACACGTCAGGAGCACAGAACTTCCAGGGAAGAGAGGCATCAGTGCTGTCAGTGCTGGGGGGGACACCTGTCAGCCTGGATTTGGGGCTCTGAAAGGCTCTTCAGCAAACCAGGCACACCTTATATATAAATATACATATAGATACCAGTATCATCCAATTACAGAATCCCACAGTGGTTTGGGTGGGAAGGGAAATTAAGGATCATTTTTTCCCACCCACTGCCATGGGCAGGGACACCTTCCACTAGCCCAGGTTGCTCCAAACCCTGTCCAACCTGGCCTTGGACACTTCCAGAGATGGGGCAGTGCAGGTCTCCCCCTGCCATGCAGTGAGTGAAGCATCTTTGTGGTACCTCCCCAGCCTTCAGAGTTCTGCCTCTGCTCAGCTCGAGCTCTCCCTGGAAAAACTTCTAAACCAGCATCTTCACCCCTTCAGCAGTTCCCTGCTGTGTTTTTCCCCCTGGTAACACATCTCCTGATCTCTCCAGGTGACCCAGGTGGAACCCTGTCACTGGGTGCCCAGCTCAGAGCTGCTCCTTCCTTTGCAGCACCAGAGGAAACTAAAAATCCCAAAATACAACCCACCCAAACGTTTCCTGGTGCAAAGGCAGGAGAGGCAGACAGAGCTCAGAGCTCCTGGCTGCTGCTCTCCTCCTCTGGCCCCATTCTGGTTCAGCCCCAAAGCATCCAGGAGATAATACAGAGGCAAATGATTTCCTGCGGTGCGTGCGGGGGGAGGCCGTTCCAGCAGCCAGGAAGGTTAATTAGTGACAATGTCTCTGGCAGTGTGATGTCACACAGCACATTCATTATTTCCATGTGCACCCCAGGAGGATAAATAAGCCACAGCTCAGTGCTGAGCTGCACAAACAGCCATATGCCTATGAGGGGTTTCTAATTTTATATTCAACCCCCTCTCTCCTTACGTTGCAACCACGCTGATCTGAGCTCTCACCAGGCTGAAAATCCTCGGAGTCTGGAGCATCTTTGCCATTTTAGGGAAAACTGTGACTTTTCTGTCTGAGGATTTGAAGAGCAAGTCAGTATTTTTGACATTCTGAATTTCACTCCAATCCTAAATGTCAGGGCACTGCTTTGCTTCCAGGGAAAAGACCTGTTGGGCTGCAGAGGTGCCTCCCCACCTTCAGGGACTCACAGAATCACGGGATCATTCAGGTGGGAAAAGCCCTCCAAGACCATCAAGTCCAACTTTGGACCTCGTCAACTAAACCTTCCCACAGGCTGGCACCAGAGGAATCAGTGAGATGTGGTGTTTTGAGCTCTTTAGGTGAAAACCCCCCCAAACCCCAGGTTCAAACCCAACAATTCACCCCTTCCCACCACTTGTTCAGTTTTAGGTTAAACGGGAAAAATGAAACAAATGCAAGAAAAAAGCCCATGCAACAAATACACCCTTTTCCAGAGTGATTTAAAGCCAAGTGAGCCCAGACAAACACTGCTGGTTGTCAGCCTGGGATCTTCAGGGATCAAACTGTAATTGCCTCTGTTTTGGTCCAAACAGCCAGAAAACACAGCACGAGGCTCAGCCTAAAAAGCTGATTTTATACTCCCAGCCTGAGTTACAGTGAGAGCAATTCTCCAGAGGTCTCTGTGGTTCAAAAGGTGCTGGGAGGAGGGAAGGAGCAGGATGAACACACATCCCCAAGGCCAACTGCTCCCACCTGGCACCACACTTGGAATAATCAATATTTCACCCCAGGCAAAGCTAAAGCCAAAGTATTTACCTGGATTTGGAAGGTTTATGCTCAGCCCCCGGAGGCTGAAGTGTAGAACACTCGACCCTGTAAATAAACACTGAATAATTTTGCCCTTGGCAGAGTTTTCCCCCCCTCATCCCTCCAAGGAAAAACATCCATCCCCATACAGGTGGAATGATATCAGGTAGAGCAACTCATGTGTTTATAAAGTCCAATTTGCAGCTCTTTTATTCTAAAGAAAATGCTGTTTTCCAGGTCTAACAGAAAATACACATTTTACTGAATCACCACTAACCTGACAAATAACAAAGTCAATGATGTTTGCACATCCCATTCCCATTTTTCCCCCCTTCCTCTTCTCCCATTTTACCCCCCTTCCTCTTCCTCCCTGTCATTTCTCCCTGTATTAAAAGGGTACAGAACTCAGGTACGGACACTTTAGGAACAGTCACTTTATTCCCCTTTTACTCACTTCTCTGTGCAGTGAGGTGTGAAAAGCCATTTTGGGCATTTCCAAGCTATTGTCCTCCTCTTCCTGGAAGATGAAACATTGGGAAACCAAAGGGAGAGATGGGATTGGCAGCTCTGGGGCTGCTGCTGCTTTTCTGGTCCAGCCCCTGCCCTAAACCAGGACATGTCCATTCTCCACAGTCCCCTTCCCTTCCCTGAATTATCTCCACCAAATTATCCACATACACAGTCCCTGTCTCACACAGGGTCCCTGAGAGCCCCTTCCAGGGCCTAAGGGGGCTCCAGGAGAGCTGGAGAGGGACTGGGGATAAAGGATGGAGGGACAGGACACAGGGAATGGCTTCCCACTGCCAGAGGGCAGGGAGAGATGGGATATTGGGAAGGAATTGCTGGCTGGGAGGGTGGGGAGGCCCTGGCACAGGTTGGGCAGAGAAGCTGTGGCTGCCCCTGGATCCCTGGAAGTGTCCAAGGCCAGGTTGGACGGGGCTTGGAGCAACCTGGGCTGGTGGAAGGTGTCCCTGCCCATGGCAGGGGGTGGCACTGGATGGGCTTTAAGATCCCTTCCCACCCAAACCATTCCAGGATTCTGTGATCCTAATATTTATATTTTTACATCTTTCTGGGTAGCAGCCACTGCTGCTCATTTCATGTTTTTACCCAAAAACCACCTTATCCCCACGGACCCACTTTGGGTCGGAGAGGAAGGAGGCACCAAAGCAGGAGGCCACAACCACCCCACCCCATCCCATCCCATCCCCTCAGCCCTCCCAGAGCCCCAGGGGCAGCAGCAGAGCCAGAGCCCCCCAGTCCCTCTGTCCCAGCCCAGACCCACCTCTGAGCTCACAAGGAACCAGCACAGACCCCAAACAGACCCCACTGTGGAACAGGACTCTTACTGTGTAATGGGAGATCCCACTCTGCAACAGGGATCCCAGTGCCTGCAGGTCCTTCCTGACCGTGTCTGTGTGGGTGCTGCTCTCAGGGGGATGTGCCCAACCCTAACGAGCCATTAACTCCAATTAGAAGCCCCTGTGGGAGCAGAGCCCCGAGCCCAGGCAGTTGTGCTGATGAACTAATTCCTCCCCTCAGAGCCAGGTCCCCTGAGCCACAGCTCCCAGGGAACAGTATTTACCTTCATCTTACTCCTGGAGACACATTCCTGGGGGGATATATACACCCCAACATGGCATTCCATGGTCTGGGTGGGAAGGGACCTCAAAGTCCATCCCATCCCACCCCCTGCCATGGGCAGGGACACCTTCCATCAGCCCAGGTTGCTCCAACCTGGCCTTGGACACTTCCAGGGATCCAGGGGCAGCCACAGCTTCTCTGCCCAACCTGTGCCAGGGCCTCACCATCTCAAGCCACCAATGTCCCCCGATATCCAGTCTGGAGTGGAAAGATGGGACGGTTTCACTGGCACCACGGATCAAACAACATCCCCAGGCGTGCTTTTTGGGGAAGGTTTTAAAGTCTTAAGCAATTCCAGGTGAAAAATAAATGAAAAATCCACTTTTGTTATGTATGAGGTGCTCGGTACAAAGCAGTATATGAATTTTTCAGAGCTTTAAAGACCTGCCCAGGTCTGGCTGCTGAGCAAAACTGCACAAAACAGCCACGAGCAGGGAAATCTTGCAGGGCTTGAAAGGAAATATTAAATATAAATCTGTGCTACTTCATCACATTAAGCAGTGAACATTAAGTCAGCAGCATTAAGTCAGCAATGTTCCACTGTGGGAAATTTCCTCCCCATTACTGGGGGAATTTAAAGCATCTGCAGCATAATGAGGAGGAGGGAAAGAGCTGGAATGCTGGGAATGTGCTCAGGTCTGTGTCCTGTTGGATGACTGCAGGAAAAATATGGGAAGTGTCATGGTATGAAATCAAAGGGCAAAAAAAAATGAATCATTAACAGGGCTCTGAAGGGAAGTTTGGGAGTTTGGTACATTTGGAGAGTTCTATCTGGTACCTGATGGAGCAGCTGGAACCAAACACACTAGTCAGGAACTTGATCCCAGAATCCCAGAGCCATTTAGGTTGGAAAAGCCCCCTCAGACCATCGAGTCCAACCTGTGACCCATCCCCACCTTGTCACCCAGCCCAGAGCACTGAGAGCCATGGCCAGTCCTTCCTTGGACATAACTTGCTCCATCCATTTATGACAGAAGCTGTGGCTGCCCCTGGATCCCTGGAAGTGTCCAAGGCCAGGTTGGACGGGGCTTGGAGCAACCTGGGCTGGTGGAAGGTGTCCCTGCCCATGGCAGGGGGTGGCACTGGATGGGCTTTAAAGTCCCTTCCCACCCAAACTGTTCTGTGATTCCATGATCTTTATTATCTTTGCACTCCAAGGACACAATTTTAACTTCCAAGTTGTTCCAGTTCTTGGTTACTCCAATCCCAAAAACACTCCAGAAGCCAAAATCAGCCCAGTCCCCACATCCAGCCCCTGTTAAAGCACCGTGGGTTCCCTGGAGAAACCCAATGCAAGGCCCTGACCCAGCCAAAGCCATGGACAGGAGGGAGACAGAGAGACCCCCCAGCCCAGCCCTGGCCTGACACGTGTCCTTAATCCCCAGCAATTAGTCCTGCCCTGTCCTGGGTTATTCCTGCAGGAGCTGGGAGCCTCTGCTTGGTCCTGACTGATCCTGCTGCACACACAGGTCGATACCTTAACGAGGAGCCCAGGAAATCTCATTAGAAAAATCACTGCTCCAAGAGGCCACCTCATTTTGACCTCATCTATCTCTGCATTTCCCTGCTCTCCCTCCTCAGAGCCATCCAAAGGAAACAGGAGGTGACTCCTGATGGGATTGGAGTCCCTGACTGACACTGCAGCAGCTGTGGGACCTCACAGCACCCCAAAGTCATCACCCCCACAGAATCTCAGCATGGTTTGGGCTGGAAGGGAAATTAAGGATCATCCAGTGCCACCCCCTGCCATGGGCAGGGACACCTTCCACCAGCCCAGGTTGCTCCAACCTGGCCTTGGACACTTCCAGGGATCCAGGGGCAGCCACAGCTTTTCTGGACAACCTGTGCCAGGGCCTCCCCACCCTCCCAGGGAAGGATTTCTCCATAATCTCCACTGTAAATCAACCCTCCTGCAGTTTGAAGCTGTTCCCCTTGTCCTTGTCACTCTCCCTGAATCCTCATAATTTCTCACCAAACCTGAGCAGGGAGAATCTTCCCAGGAAATAAATGGAATAAATCTCCAACAGCAGGAAGGGTCCGAACCCAACAGGCAGGGCAGGGGCACGGAGCAAACCCAGGGGGTGATTCCCAGCCCTGCCACAGCCTCAGCCAGAGAGGGGCTGAGCCAGCTCCCACCCCACAGCCAATAACTCTGCACAAATCCACTTCATGCACCATTTTACTGTCTGGGGGCAGAACTGGCTGGTTCTTTGTTGGGGTTTTTTTTGTCCTGCCAGTTCTAATGTGCTTGGAAAATTTGTGTATTGGCAGGAAGTCAACTCCTTGGCATAGGTAGGATAAAAAAATAGAAGAGAACACAATATGCAGTAAAAAAAAATATTTAAACTGACCATGATATGAATTAAAAAAAAAAGAAAACTGCCCAAGATATGCATTAAATATCAGTGCCATTCCAGGGAGGCACGTGCTGCTGACAGGGAATTAATCAGGGGGGTGATGTGTGTGCTAAGATCCTGCAGCCCAGTGTGAGCAGAGGGAACATCCCAAGGGATGCAGATCCACAGGCCAGTGCTGCCCCTGCAGCAGCACCTCAGGTCCCTGTGCCCACTCAGGGGGTGATCCTAAAACTCCCTGGCAGGAGGGGGTTCAGGCTCTGATCCCAGGGAACGAGGGACAGGAGGAGAGGGAACGGCCTCAAGCTGTGCCAGGGGAGGGTCAGCTGGGACCTCAGGAGGAATTTCCTCATGGAAAGGGTGGTCAGGCCTTGGCAGGGGCTGCCCAGGGAGGTTTGGAGTGCCCAGCCCTGGAAGTGTCCAAGGCCAGGTTGGACAGGGCTTGGAGCAACTTGGACTAGTGGAAGGTGTTGGCAGGATGGGCTGAAGCAGCCTGGGCAGGGGATGCAAAGGTGCCACGTTGGAGTTTCTTTCCAAAAGGAATCCAAAATAATAACTCCTATCAAAACTCTTCCACACCGTGGCCACTGGATGCTGAACAAGCACAGTTCCTCCTAACTTTCACTAAGAAATTCACTGTTAGATCCCAGACAATTATTTTTTTTAAAAAAAATCAAACTTTCTGGGACTTCCGAGGCAAATTCCATGAGCTCCTCAACATCTTTCCATGGAAATACACAGAAATTGTGCTAAATACCTCTCAGTATTTCGGGATCCTCAGCCCATTAAGAGACACTTCAGCAAGTCATACGTGAGAGGAGATGGAAATCTGGTAGGACTAAGAAAAAAACGTTCTTTTTGCAATGTTAATTCCCCTTCTTTTGCTTGGATTTCTCTCCCCACCTCCCAGGAGCGCCGGGAATGCACAGCTGGGGATTGGGAAAGCAGCAGCCACAAAAAGCAAAGGGATTTTTTTTTTTTTTGTCTACCAACTTGCCGAAATATATTTTCCTCCAAGCAAAGACCAAGCATGAAAAATTGCAGTCTTAGGAGTTAATTGACTGGAAAGTTATAAATAACTGGAAGGAGAGAATTAGAGCTGAAGTGCAGAACTGACCCTGTCAGCGGGAACAGTTGGGAGTGAGAAACTCCTGACAGGAATAACAGAGCCAGCCCTGATCCTGAACTGCACAGGGCACTGAACAGGGTAAAACCCAGGGAATCATGGAACCACAGCATGGGTTGGGTGGGAAGGGACCTCAAAGTCCATCCAGTCCCACCCCCTGCCATGGGCAGGGACACCTTCCACCAGCCCAGGTTGCTCCAAGCCCCGTCCAACCTGGCCTTGGACACTTCCAGGGATCCAGGGGCAGCCACAGCTTCTCTGCCCAACCTGTGCCAGGGCCTCCCCACCCTCCCAGCCAACAATTCCTTCCCAATATCCCATCTAATCCTGCCCTCTGGCAGTGGGAAGCCATTCCCTGTGTCCTGTCCCTCCATGCCTTGTCCCCAGTCCCTCTCCAGCTCTCCTGGAGCCCCTTTAGGCCCTGCAAGGGGCTCTCAGCTCTCCCTGGATCCTTCCCTTCTCCAGGGGAACCCCCCCAGCTCTCCCAGCCTGGCTCCAGAGCAGAGGGGCTCCAGCCCTGGAGCATCTCCGTGGCCTCCTCTGGACTCTCTCCAGCAGCTCCACGTCCTTGTGCTGCTGTTCCCAGGGCTGGAGCAGCTCTGCAGGGGGGTCTCACCTGAGGGGGCAGAGGGGCAGGATCCCCCCTCCCCTGCTGGTCACACTGAGTCCAGAGGCACCTGCACACCCTGATCCAGTGCCCTGCTCTTGGCAATCACATCCTACCCCCCTCCCATCAACTCCCCAGGATCTGGTCTGAAATCATAGAGGTTCAGACCCCACCACTCGAACCAGGAGGGCTGAGTTTCTCTGCAGTGAGGTTTGGGATTTGTTAATGTGCTGCACAATATGTTCAAGGGCTGCAGAGAGTCAGTAAGGACGAGAAAAAAAGACAATGAGCCTCTGATAAATCCTGCAATTGGAGGAGGAAGAGCTGCTCCAGCATCCCCAGCACCCTCTCCCAGTGCTGTGATGACACACACAGATAAAAACCCTTTGAACCCCGTCACGGTCACTAATGAGCTTATTTTTGACTTCAAGATTAACTCAGTGCAAAGAGCCAAGATAATGATCTGAACTGGATGCCTCCAATAGCAGATCAGTCCTAAATAACTTGGACCTTGTCCAGTGGGATGAGTCCTGAGCGCAGGCAGGAGCCGGGACTGGGCAGGGGCTGCAGCCCCCAGCCCCAGGAGTATGGTGCCCACAGGGCTCAGCCCCACCCTGGGGACACACAGCCTGTCCTCCTCACCCCTTCCTGCTCCACCTGCTCCCCCCAGATCCCACAAAACCAACCCAGCCAGGGAAGAGAGGTGGGAGGATGAGCCCCCCCCCACCAGGGAGGGTGTCACAGCCTCCTGCACTGCAGGAGCCTCCAGGCTGTTCCCAGCCTGGGCACGGTTTCTCCTCCCTAAAATCCTGAACTCCTGATGACATTTTGGATGGCTCCCCTGAAACATCACAGCCTTTTACCCACGAGTTCTTCCCCTTCTCCTGCCAAAGGATTTTATCGTCATTTATTTGGTTGGAAGGAGCACTAAGTGGAGGTTTGATTGTGTAACACACAAAGAGCTAAAGCAGCCCTTTGCTTCAGCTTCAATCTCACCTCAAAAAAAAAAAAAAAAAACCAAAGAAACAGCAGCAGACACACAACAAGGCTCTGAACAGAAACCACCACTATTTTATGTCACCCATAAAAACCCTGAGCCCCCAGCTGGTACCAAAACCTTCAACAACCACCCCCCCCCCACCGTGTCACAGTGCTGTAAATAAAGAACAGGGAGCACAAAGGTATCCAGGACAAGGAACAGGTATCCATGGAAAAGACAGCTGGGCATTTTCTGGCAGGTTTTAACAGCCAGCACATCTGCCAGAGGCAGGTACCCTGCTGAAGAGTATTTAAACAAAAGATAAATAACACTTCAGAGCCATCAGTTGGCTGCTGACAGAATCGACAGTACCAGCAATAATTCATGGAGGGGAAGTGGCCAGGGAAAGGCTGGATTTCCAGGTGATCCAGGGTGTTAAATAAGGAGTGGAAATAGGCTGCTACATAAAAATAATGGCTCAGGCTTCAATACAATAAACAAAACAGGCTGGTTTGGGTTGGAAGGGGCCTCAGAGATCAGCTCCAACCCCCAACACTCTCCCCCCCAGCACAAGCCAAGGGCTGGGCCAGGCTGGAGATCCCCAGTGGAGACAAGCCCATGATTAATAAACCCCAGCCCTCCAAGAGACAGAGTCAGCAGGTCATTCCTCATCTTCCCAGAGCTTAATGGCTGTAATTCCATTGTTCCTGCCTTCTCCCCTGGTTCAGCATTGTTCCTGCTGCCCTCCATCCCCTCCTCCCTCATCCCAGAGGACTCTTCCCTCCACTCTTCCCACCAGGAAGGCCACATTCCCTTTTTGATGTTTCATTTACAGACCCACACGGGGAGGATTTAGTCTGAATTTCCAAAGGGTGAAGTGCAGCTACTTATTTCCATTTTTTTCCCCTCAGAATTAAACAATTTCCAGCTACTGGCCACCCATTTTCCCACCAAACAACCTGTTTCTCTGTACCTAAAGCAGCAATTGAGATGCATCCACATAATACCATAAAATTCTGGAATGGTTTGGGTTGGAAGGGTCCTTAAAGCTCATCTTTTTCCAACCCCCTGCTCTGAGCAGGGACATTTCTCCTGGAATGCTTTATGCTCCAGCTCAGGGTGAGCATTTGGTGTCTTCCCAGCCAAATTCTCAGGCAAAAGAGTAAAAACCTTTGGGTTTGTGACAAATGAGATTGAAGAGCAAGAAAACCACCTGAAAACTGAAGGAGGCTGATGCTCAGCAGTGACTGCCCAGAATTTCCAAGTAATGAAAAGGTAGAAGGAATTTTTTAATTTTGAAGACAATGAACATTTCTGATCATGTGGAAGAAAGGAACAAAGTACAAACTGCTCTAACCCCTTGTTTTCATCAATGCAATACGAATTAATCCTGATTTACAAACTGAAGTCAAGCCAGAAGGGCTTCACTGAGCTGCTCAGCAGCTGCAAGCCCTTCCCAGGAATTACCAGTATTTCCAACTTCAATTTTTGACCCTTGATGTTAAAAATATTTGCTGATTTCCTCCCCCCATCACTCCCCTGCTGCCTCAGAAAGGGACAACACCGACACTCCCATCACATGGAGCAGCTCCTGGATCCAGGGATGCTCCAGTGAGGAGGAAGAGGAAGGGGACAGGTCATTACACCCCATCAGGTTCACTCCACATCCCAAAAAAAACCACTGCACAAAGCAAGAAAACAATTTTCATCAGCCAGAAGAGAGCAGGGTTGAAGCAAGGGCCAAAATGGATTTGTCAGAGCAAATCAGGTCAAATGGGCCTCATTTCCTTCCCAGGCAGAGGGACAGGGCTGCTGAGGGGACAGAGCTGGGCTGCTGCAGGGATCCAGGGTGTTTAAAGTGTATTTTGCAGTAAAATTGAAAAACTGGAGGAAAAAAATGAGATATATGCAAAATATCAGGAAATAATACAAGTGCAGCTCTTGGAAGTAGGAATTTATCTGCTACACTAATAGAAAAGGGAAGATTTTCCTTTTATCTCCCAGTTAGTTCCATTTAAAGCAACAGCCTTGCTGGGAACCCCAGCCTGGTCTCCATAGGATCATGGAATGGTTCAGCTGGAAAAGCCCTCCAAGATCACAAAGTCCAACCATCCCCCAGCACTGCCCAGGCCACCACTGACCCCTGTCCCCAAGGGCCACACCCACAGGGCTTGGAAATCCCTCCAGGGCTGGGGACTGCACCCCAATTCCATGAAGGAATTGTCCCTGACACTCAACCTGCCCCTCTCCTGGCCATTTCCAGGCCATGAGCCCCCAGGTGAGTGAGGATGTGAGGAACCTGCTGGGAGCTCAAATATTTAGGAACATGCAAAACCCATCACTCAAATCGCACCAGCAATTAAAATGCTTCCTGAATTCAGCCCAAATCAGCCATCAACAGAGGAGTATTTTCATCCTTGGTCCAAAGTATTCTGCAGGACCTGTTTATTTAGGATGTGCAGTGCCCCATTTCCACATGTGGGAAATAAAATGCCCCTCAGGTTCCTGCTGGCTCAAACTCAGATTCTGGCACAACCCACAGGGGTTGAGCAGGGCTTTAAGCTGATGTTGTCCAACATCATTGTCCTGCCTCCAGCACTGGGGCCATTGCAGACAAAGAAATATGAAAAATCCCTAAATCATTTATCCAGCTCGGCAGAGAGGCAGCAACGGTGAGAGAACAAGAAAAAAATGAAGATCTCCAATTTATGGTTATTAACAGAAAAAACAAGTGGTAAGAAACTGGTCCAGGCTGCCCAGAGAAGCCTCTGAATCCCTGGAAGTGTCCAAGGCCAGGCTGGAAGGGGCTTGGAGCACCCTGGGCTGGTGGAAGGTGTCCCTGCCCGTGGCAGGGGTGGCACTGGATGATCCTTAATGTCCCTTCCAAACCATTCCCTTATTCTAAGAAACAGCATGACCTGAGCACTGCAGAGTTTTCTTTGCTCCTGGATTTCTCCAGGAGGAGCTGTCTGGGTCTATATTTAGGCAGCAGCACCCCCCCATCCAGCAGAACCCCCACAGCCTCACCCCCAGGAGACACTCAAGCCCTTTGCCTTCACATTTCCACCTCCACCAGTGACATCCCACCCCTGTCCCCCCACCCCAACCCCACACATTCCAGCTGCAGGACACAGGGAACGCTCACAGGAACTGGATATTCCTATTTCCCCTCCTATCCCACTCCAGTTCCTGCAGCACAGGGCAGGTCGGTGTCAGAGATCCAGGTTTAGTGCCCTGGATGGCTGCACGTGGCACTGACCTGGAGATCAGCTCCTGTTCAGCCCTCCAGCACTTATCCATGGAAAAAAATGGAGCTACACGTGAGGACTGCTGGTCCAAGGTCCCCCTGTGGCAGCACAGGATCAGCACAGGGAGCTCGTTGGAGCAGAAGGAATTCTGGTTGATCAGGTGTGAACAAGGATTCCTTGCACAGACGTGACTCCTGAGGAATCACCTGTTCCTGGGGTTATCCCTGGTGAAAGGAGAGCTCCTGCACAGCTCCAGGTTAAACCACTATGGATTTGCTCTCCTAGATCTCCAAAGAGATCTCAGGGAAAAAAGGGAGAGAGCCAGGAAGGCCACGGGCAGGGACACCTCCCACCAGCCCAGGTTGCTCCAAGCCCCGTCCAACCTGGCCTTGGACACATCCAGGGATCCAGGGGCAGCCACAGCTTCTCTGCCCAACTTGGGCCAGGGCCTGCCCACCCTCCCAGCCAGCAATTCCTTCCCAATATCCCCTCTATCCCTGCCCTCTGGCAGTGGGAAGCCATTCTCACCTTGTCTCTTGTAAATAGTCCCTCTCCATCCATGAAAAGATGGAAAGTTCTGGGAAAATGCAGGGGAAGTGCCTGGGTTTGTGTGTTGGCTCTGAGGAGGCACAGCTGGGAGAGAAGAGTTTTGGTAACAACATCCCAGAGAAGCTGTGGCTGCCCCTGGATCCCTGGGAGTGTCCAAGGCCAGGCTGGATGGGGCTTGGAGCAACCTGGGCTCATGGAAGGTGTCCCTGCCCATGGCAGGGGGTGGCACTGGATGGGCTTTAAGGTCCCTCCCAACCCAAACCATTCCAGGATCACAGTTCATTAGCATTAAAAATGCTTTCTTCCCCTTTTCTGGCTGATGGTGGCTGTGCTGCCCCTGAGCAGCAGCTGCAGGAGGGCAGAGGGAAGCTGGTGCTGAAGGCCCCAGGCCCAGCTCATGCCCTCTGGCTGTGCCAAACCTCTGACTTTGCCCACACCACCAACCCAGATTGGTTTTTCCACTGAGGGATTTTACGTAACAGCAGCACTGGAAAAAGAGCTGCTGAACTGCCAAGATGTGGGATTTTTAATTGCTATCTTATCGTGCTTAGGTTATGCCTAAAAAAATATTAAAAATATAAATAAGTAAAGAGAGAGATAAAAAAGCCACTTTGGTGATGTGAAATTGCTGAGTTGCTCTTTTCCTGTCACCTTCCCTCTCCCAATGTCTCAGCACCCAGAGGTGCTCCTGGGAAACTGGGTCTAGGTGGCCCTGCTGGAGCAGTGGGGCTGGGCCACGGGACCTCCAAAAGTCCCACCCAACCTCAGGCATCTGTCAGTCTGTGGGATTTGGCAGAGGAGTGGTTTGGAAAGGTGGATTCCAGGAGATTCAGCCACCGAGTCACCCCTGGGGAACCACCCCGGTCCCGTCCCACCAAGGCAGGACACAAGGACTCCCCCACCAAAGACCTCGACCTACAGGTGACTCCACACTCCAGATCCCTGCTCCTGACAGATTCCTGCCATTCCCAGGCCAATAGAGGCCTCCAGAGTGATCCAAGGCAAGGCATCCCCCATCCCTGGGGGAGCAGCACCAGCACAGGGGATGCTCTGCAAGAGGCAGCTCTGGACTGGGAGCTCCTGAGCCACCTCTCCACCCAAACTGCTGCCCTCTCCACCCAATGAGATGGGTGATTCCTTAGGAACACCAAGAGCTGGTCACAAAAACTGCTGTCAGACAGTGGGGAAGGAGAGGATGAAGATGGACAACCCAGCAGCTCTCAAGTGATGAAATATTTGGATACCACTCAGTTCCTCCACCACCTCCAGAGGGTTTTCCCTCTTCCATCCTTTGCCCACATTTGTGCAAAAAGAAAACAAAACAAAACAACCCAGAATCTGAATGGCAAGACAAAACCAAAATAAGTATATTGACCTTTAAAGGTCCCTCCCAACCCAAACCAATCTATAATTCCATGATACTTTACACTCCACATTTAAAGCTGTACATTTGTATCGAGGTTTCTTCAAGGCAAAGCAACCCTGAGAATGGCACATGAGAAGAACACTTTGAAATGGTTGTAGAAATGATCTAAATGCTGTTAGTTCTCAGATCTGTGTCACAGCTCTTTGTTCCCTGAGTTGTTGAGTTCTGCCATCACCCCCCTGTATCTGTTGCTGAGGGAAACCTTCCTGTGGAGACCCGTGGCTCCATAATTCAAATTACTCATGTTTTTAAAAGTAAAACCAGTGGAATAAGCCTTTGATGCCATCTCTATTTATTTAATTAAAAAGCCTGGCAGGCTGTTTGATTTCTTTAATCAGAAAATGATGTTAAAAGGTTTCCAAAGTAGCATTTAATGAGTTTGGAGAAGGGATGCACATTCCATTCCTGCCAGGTTTTGTACACTCCAGGTTCTTATCCAATGCTCATTTTTTAGCAATTTTAGAGGCCTACTGATAAGTCACAGGATAATACAGGAATTGTAAAGGGCTGTGTAATCCTAAACACATCCAGAAGGAGAATCCAGGGGGAAAGTCAAAGCTTGTTCTCCCCATGAGCACCCCCAGGAAGGTTTGACAGCAGAGCTTCACGTTCCCCATCACAATAATGTGAGATGAGAACAATGGGTTGGAAAATAAACACTCTGTCCTTCAAAATTACATGTTATCAGAATAACAGAGGGGTTGAAGATCTATCAAAATAAATCCCAAATGATCAGCAATTACCCTTGTGAATCACAACCATCCTTGGGTCCTGAAAAGCCATTGGAACATAGCTGGGAAACGCTCCAAAAAATGGGAACAAACCCAATGGTAGAGCCAGCACTGAGCATCCTCCAGCATTCCCAGGGAAAGCTCCTGGACCTGGTGTTGGGAGGACCTCAGAGCACTCCCCATACAGGAGTTTTAGGTCACAGAATCCCAGACTGGTTTGGGTGGAAAGGATTAAAGCCCATCCAGTGCCACCCCCTGCCATGGGCAGGGACACCTTCCACCAGCCCAGGTTGCTCCAAGCCCTGTCCAACCTGGCCTTGGACACTTCCAGGGATCCAGGGGCAGCCACAGCTTCTCTGCCCAACCTGTGCCAGGGCCTCCCCACCCTGCCAGCCAGGAATTTCCCCCTGATATCCAACCTAAATCTTCCCTCTTTCAGTTAAACCCCCTTGTCCTGTCACGAGGAGAGGCAGGAGCCCCCCTCAGTCACCTCAGGCATCCTGGGCTGTGACCCCTCCTGTGACCTCACAAAAAATCTGTCTGCTGAGATATTTTGCCAAAAGAAAGGGCTGCTTGGAAAGGGCCAAGTCCCCCTGGGAGGGGAAGGAGAGCCTGGCTTTGCCCAGCACAGCCCTGATGCCCCAGGGAGGTCCAGGAGGGGTCAGAGGCCCCAGGTTCCTTCCCTCCCTCCCTCCAGGGATGTGCTGCCTCTGCTCCCCACTTTCCACATCTTATTATCCAAACAACCTAAAACCTGTAATTAAGGAGGGTAAGGAAAGCATAAAGAAATGTTTATATATCCAGAAATTAAAATTTCAGTGATGAGGCAGTAAATTAACTTAATCAAGTTGGGAGGCATCTATGAGAAATCATTTTTATATGGTTTAATGAGAGAAGGCATTGGAAATGGTGATTTTAATCAGCCAACTGGGATTTATAAGCAAGAAGATCCTGCTTAAACAACTCATTAGACAGCTCCAAAAAAATCTTTACTGCCTCTGCAGACAGTCAAAACAAAATTTATTGTGTGTATTTACTAATTCCCTAAACCCCTTGGCGGTGCCGCAGATCAAAAGTCAACGGATTAAAGCAGGAAAGAAAGAGGGGAAAAAATCTCCATAAGCACCTGCTGGAGCAAAGCAAGAAGCTCCAAGTCCAGATGAAAAGACAGACATGGCTCAAACCAATGATATCTGGCTCCTAAATCCCTGTTTACTATAAATATAGAGAGGGAGAAACACTCGACACCTTCTAATCCTTGTAATTTGTGAGGGACTTGCACCCTGGTGATAGTGCAGGACTGGAATGAGAATAACATGGAAAATGGGGAAGTTAATGGGATCCTTCATCCTGGGATTCTGTGATTCCCTGATTTATCAGCCCCTCTGCCTGGCTGTCCAGCCAGGAGTGGTGGCACAGGAGCCAAGGGGCACATCCAGTGCTGGGGAAAACTCCTCCTAAAACTGCTGCTCTGCTCAGCAACATCCCCTGCTTGGGAAGGCAGATCCAAGTGGAATTAACTGGTTTTATAAGGAAACATTAGAGCTGAGTCCAATTCTAAACACAAAAGGTAGTTTCATAAGCAGCATTTCACACAATCACAGAAGGGTTTGGGTCAGAAGGGTTCTTAAGGATCATCTGAGTCTCAAAATCCAACACAATTTCAATTCAACTTAATGGCACAGAATGATGAGGATTTTTTCCTGCAGTAACTCATTTGAGGGGATTGAAAACCACTACAAAGGCAGCTGTACAGGCTGAAAGGTAAAAGTTCTTCCCTCTGCACTAAACATCTGGTTTCCTCGTGGGATGCAAGAGAAAACCCCAGTAGGAGCAGGGGTTGGAGCAGACTCCCCCTCCAGGGGCTGCTCTGAGACCTGCACAGCTTTCACTCCCAATTAAATTCACTTTGCTCCCAGTAGGACCCACAGAACGTTGTGATTGTACCTCAAAACTCAAAATCAAAGGCAACACAGCGAGGTCTGGGACAGCAGCAGCGGGAAGGGACCTCTGTGGGAAGCTGGGAGGGCTGGGAGGCAGCAGGAGCATCTCCTGAGGAACCAGCTGGGCTGATCTGCAGCACAACACCCCACACAACCCCACCTTCCTCTCTGCTCAGCCTGGGCTTTGACCTCAGGCTGCTTCTGCTGGGCTTGACCGGACCAGACACAAAAGGACCCCTCAAACCCTCCTCCCACCCTCTTCCCATGGGTCCCCACCTCAAACACTCCCAGCTGGAACTTCAGCTGCAAACCAACCACAGTTTATCAAATCTTCCTCCAACCTGCTCCCCACAGGACCCTCCTGATCCCTTGAGGTGGTCCCTGGTGGGACCCAGGGGTGCCCCCAGCCCTCTCCCACCCCTCAGAACCCACCAGAAAAGCCTTCCCGCATGCACGACCTACTCACTGACTTTCCAAGATAAAAAAAACCACCAAACAAGCCCTGTTTTCACACCAACCCAAAAATAGCTCCCTGGTTCCCAAACGACTGCAAGTTATTTCTGTTCCTTCCACGCCAGCAGAGATTGGAGGCTCGTGTGGCACCGCTGGCACCACGGGACACGGGCACGGGCGGCTGTGACAGCCAGGACAAGGACACACAGCCCTGGTCTCCCAGCACCTCCACCTCCAAAACCTCCCCCAGAGCCAGCTGCAAACTGTTGATCCTATTCCCAATAATCCCAGACCGGAATCACCCTCAGCAGGTCAGAAGGGGCCTTGAGGACGATCTGCTCCAACCTCTCCTGGCAAGAGCCCGGCCTGGATGAGACAGCCCAGCTGAACCTCCCCAGATCCCTGCTCTGGCTGTTCCACAAAGAGGAGAATCCTGGGGGTTGTGACCTTTTAAAAACACTGTCAGTGCTGAGGCTGATGTGTCTGGACCTCCAGCCCAGCTGCAGGGCTCACACTCCCAGCACCACACTGACCCCACAGACAGTTCTGAGTCAAACCCCTCCTTCCCTTGGCAGAGGTGTCCAGGGACACAATCCATGGGAAGTGTTTCCCACATTTACAAACACGGATTGCACACGGATTACTGGCTGTTCCCAGAGCACAACCTCTGCCTTGCCAGATGTTTGGGCTTTAAGGTGACCGACAGGAGAGGTGGGAAGTGAAATAAGGAATGTGCTGGGAGAGCACCAGGATAGAGGTGGGTCCTGCCTTCCTGCAGGTTTTAACCCTCCTGAAGTGTCCACTTCTCCTCTCTTACAAAAACCCAGCATCCTCAGATGGGATTGTCCCTTGCCTCACGTCCTTCTCTTCCACACCCCAGCCAGGCTCAGCACAAGGGGCTGCTGGAACCACCCATGGAAGGCAGAGCCCTGGAGGAAGGATTTTCCCCTCCTCTCCATCATCTTCACCCTCTGACCCCCTCCTGCCATCCCTGGTCCTCCTCCAGCCCTGTCCTCTCCTCCTCCCTCATTTTCTCCCACTGAAAGGTTTTTTTCTAACTTTAAAACCCTTTCATCCCTTCATGTTTTATCAAGATAGAGCACATTTTGCTCTATTTTGCCCAATATTCAGCTCATCTCACAAAACTAGGTCACGAAATTCGCAGCTTATACGAATTAGGCTTTAAAGACCCAGAAAATCCCTCTTTTGGGCTTTTTTTTCCCTCCTTTCTCTGTACAATTTCCAGGTCTAAAATATTTACCAAAACAAACCCAAACACACCACTTTGTTTTAAAATTCCAAGAGTTATTTACAAAATAACTCGTCCTCCGTCATTTTGTTTGAAAACTATTCTGCAAAGAATAAAAACAAGCCACGTGCATGTTCTGGGGGGCAGGTGAGCCCTGTAAAGCTTCCACCCCAGCAGGGAGTTTTTATGGAAATAGCAGGGAATTTTTGTGGAAATATCAAGGAGTGTTTATGGAAATATCAGGAGGGTTTTGTGGAAATATCAGGGAGTTTTTATGGAAATATCAGGGAGTTTTTATGGAAATATCAAGGAATTTTTATAGAAATACGAAAGTTTTTATGGAAATACCAGGATGGAAGAGCACAGAGGATTCCCCTGTGCTGTCCCAGCCTCCCTGGGACCAGGCTGAGCTGCAGCCTGAGGCTCTTGGATGTGCAAGGAAAAGAGGATGGAAACACTGGAACACCAACATATGGACCCAAAAAATGATCAAAGCTATTCTGAACATTCCCTGGGGCAGGAAGCAGGCTGGGAAATGAAGGCATGGACTCGCTGGCTGCAGGAGCATCACAGCCCAACCTGGGCTGAGCTGGGGGCACCACGTTCCCAATCCCCCCCCAGAGCATCACCACAGCACCAGAACATCCAGGGAGCACCAAAACCCACCACCTTGGTAACACCCACACTGCCAAAATCCCTCCAGGGGCCACAGTTTGGAGGGAAACACAACTTTGGCTGCCCTTCAAAATTCTGTGCTACGCTGAATTACTCCAAACTTCATCTTTTTTTTAAAAAAAAATCAGGATTAATGAAATTTTGGACCCTATTTTCTTGTTACTAGACCTCGTAGGAGCCTGATACACCAACTCATCCATGCATAGCAAATTTGGTCCAGATAATCCAACAGAATTAATTATCTGAAAAAACAGCCTTCAAAGATCAGGTGTCCATAAATCACCCAGGACAAAGCTCAGAGTCAGGTGTGATGTTCACCTGTTATTCTGATGGATAGGTGATTGCTAGTTGCACATTTAATTCCATTTCTAACCACACTTTCTCATATTCCACCATTTATTGCACAACTGAACACGTATATTCCAAAAGGGATGTTAATGGCAGTGATTTGCCACAGAAATGTGGGGTTGGAGTCTTTCAGGAATTGGAACAATCAGCTCAGCTCTTCCAGCAGTGTTAGTGCTGAGGTGACAAACAAATGGCACTTTTTCACTCTCTGAATTTGGGACAGGTTGGCTCCTCTCCAGTTTGGACACTTTCAGAGTATTGCTTTGGGAACATCATTAAATAAAACCTCCTTCTGGGTAAAATCCAACCACCCCTTGAACTTTTTTAAAAGAACAGGTGATGCCCATGAGGTCCTGGGGAATGTTTCCTGCTTTAGCTCCACACAATCCCAGAACATGCTGAGCTGGAAGGACCCACAAGGGTCACGGAGCCCAACCCTTAACCCTGCACAGGCCCATCCCAAGAGTCACCATGTGCTGAGAGGATCATCCAACTCGTAATTCCCATGGTTGTGTCACCACACAAATGCTGAAAAGCATTTCAGAAGGATACCTGTGAGCACCCGGGGGTGCAACACCTGCACAGGTGAGATGGGAACCAGGACAGGAACACTGAGCCAGGAATTCCCCCCCATCCCTGTTTCCTGCCAGCTGGGAACAGTGTCCAGGCCTGGCAGTACCTGGGAAGAGGGGCTGGATTGTTCTCCCTTCTGCAATCCTTGGGGGTTTTTATTTTGTTTCCTTCCCCCCTGCTTTTTGTTCCTTCTATTTGCCTTTTGTTTCCTCTTTTTTTCCTCCCATTTTTTCCTGTCTATTTTCCCTT
>NW_016690285.1:2218289-2221571 GCF_001604755.1 Lepidothrix coronata | reverse complement strand
GTACCTGGGAAGAGGGGCTGGATTGTTCTCCCTTCTGCAATCCTTGGGGGTTTTTATTTTGTTTCCTTCCCCCCTGCTTTTTGTTCCTTCTATTTGCCTTTTGTTTCCTCTTTTTTCTCCCATTTTTTTTCCCTTTCCATTTTCCCTTTTTGCCCCCCTTTTTTATTTATTTTTTTTCCTTTTCTTTTCCCTTTTATTATTTTCCTCCTGCCGGTACACAGCCAGTGTCCCACCCAGGCAGTTCCCCTCCCTGCCCCCAGGCCCTGGAGCCCCCCTTTCCCAGCCCAGCCCCGGGGGCTGTGCCCCCCACACTCACCCGTGGTCTCCACGATGCCCTCGAGGATGACGACGATCTCGAACTGCTCTGTCTGCATGCTGCGCTGGGACAGGTCGTAGAAGGGGCTCTTGGAGTCTATCACGTGGCAGATGGTGAGGGGGGACACCAGGAACAGCTGGTCAGCCCCGGTGCTGAAGCCCACGTCCAGCTCCAGCTGATCCAGAGGCAGGAACTCGCCCTCCGGGGTCTGCCGGGACTGGGGAGGGAGAGGCAGAGGCAGGGAAGGGGGTCAGGAGCAGGCTGGGAGAGGGAATGGGCTGCCCAGAGGGGTTGGGGACATCCCTGGAAGCGTCCAAGGCCAGGTTGGTGCAACCTGGGATAGGGGAAGGTCTCAGGGGGTGGGACAGGATGGGCTTTAAGGTCCCTTCCCACCCAAACCAGTCTGGGATTCTGGGATCACTGCTGGGATGACCATCACCGAGACACCCCTGCAGCATCCCACATCCCATACCCCGTATCCCACACCCCATATCCCACACCCCACACCATCCCACACCCCATATCCCACATCCCAGTGCTCTGCACCACCCACCTCACCAGGCAAACCCCGCTCCAGCCACGGGGCCGTGCCAGAGGTGGGAGCCCAGCACTGGCAGAGGAGGGGGGGGATTATTTCCAATACATATTTTACTGCAATCACAGATCCAGGCCCTGGAAAACCACTGGCCACCCACAGGAATGGTGGCTGTGCCACCAACCCACTGCATCACCCACCAGGAGAGGGTGAAGCTGGAGGGACCTTAAAGCCCATCCAGTGCCACCCCTGCCATGGGCAGGGACACCTTCCACCAGCCCAGGTTGCTCCAAACCCTGTCCAACCTGGCCTTGGACACTTCCAGGGATCCAGAGGCAGTGCTGGGTGGACAGTTCTGGGTGTCCCTGATGCCCCAGTGTCACCCACAGTGTCCCACCATTAACAGCCACATAACAAAGCCATAAAATGCCATCTAGAGCTGAACCCTCCAATCCCAGCTCACAGTGCCACACTTGGCATCCCTAATCCATAAGGAGCCCTGCTCAAACACCCCCTCTCCAGCTTTTATTCCTTCTCCCTGAGTTATGAATAGGCAGGAACAGAACATTACAGCCCATCCTGGTCATTACTTTTATTGCAGAATTTCCCGTTATTTCTGTTCAGATTTTAAAAAGGAGCTTTAGGAACTGCTGTGGTTGTCGTGCAGAGCCAAACCCAGCACTAAATCACTGCCTGGGATGCCTTTCCATCCTTCCCCACATCTGGAGCAGAGGTGAAAATTCCCACATTGAGCAACTCCACTGATTTAATGGGATTTTTTACAATCTCAAGGCATCAGACAGAGCCAACAGGATTATGAGCCTCGCTCAGGACTCGGGTTCTATTTTTAAACCTTCCCCTGAGTGGTGCTGGGCTGGGAGCAGATCAACCCCCAGACAAGCAATTGGGTGTCTCGCTTAAGTCTGGGCTCCCATTTTTGGGTGTCAAAGTGCAGATTTGCCAGCCCTGCCCCCGTTATCCCATCCCAGCTCCCACAGCCCCAAAGGAGCCCAGCCACAGCCAGGGCACAGCTGCCCAAACATCCACCTGCAGGGCTGGGCTCCTTCCCTCCCCACAGAGAAGGTTTCAGTAAAAAGGCAAAAATCCCACGGGAAAAGCAGCAAATAACTGCTGGGAGCTGAGCAAGGAGCAGCTCCAGGCAGGGAACTGCTCCCATGGACAGCCCATGGTGGGACAACGCTGATCCAGCACAGGGAGGGAGGGCTGGGGTGCTGTGGGTGACACTGGGGACACCCAGAACTGTCACCCAGCACTGCCCCTGGATCCCTGGGAGTGTCCAAGGCCAGGCTGGACAGGGATTGGAACAACCTGGGATAGGGGAAGGTGTCCCTGCCTGTGGCAGGGGGTGGGACGGGATGAGCTTTAAGGTCCCTTCCCACCCAAACCATTCCATGATTCCGTGATCTTAACAGGTGAAACAGTGATGGAAAAGGAGAGTTAAAGACAATGTGGGGCTTGAGGGACTCAGCACAGTCCAGGGAAATGGGCTGAGCTCCAGAGGGGGGAAGGAAATCCCAGAACCACAGATTCCTGCAGGCTGGAAAAGCCTCCAAGAGCATCAGGTCCAACCATCCCCCAGCACTGACCCGTGTCCCCAGGTGCCACATCCACATGGATTTTACATCCCTCCAGGAACAGGGACTGCCCCCCTGCCCTGGGCAGCTATTCCAGTGCCTGACCACCCTTTCCATGGACAAATCTCTCCTAATATCCAATCCAACCCCAGATTAGATTCCCAGGGCACCACCCCTGCCCCCTCATCCTGGAGCTTGTGGGATTCCCAGGGAATCCAGCACATCCATCCCAAACCCTCCTGGGTGGCACTGCAGGGAAATCAGGTGTTCCATGAGCCAGCTGGGATGTCACACACTCCAAGTCCCACTCTGCTCCCAGGGATTTGAGATGGAGTTAGGAAGTTAAAATACAGATAAATCAAGTATTATTTTACACCTCCCCTGAATCCCAGGAAATATCCAACCCCAGCCAGGCTGGAAGAATTCCTAAAGGGACTGTTGAGCTATTCAAGCCCAAAATTTGTCAAAGAAATGACCTTGAGTGACTTGTTTGCCCCAAGAAATGAGGGAGGAAAGCTTGGGAATTCTGAAGGTCATTTGAGTTCTTTACAATCCTAAAAATCTATTACAAAATCAAAAATTTACAATTAATATTACAGCAAACAAGGCTTTGCACTGATTTGTCACTGTTGAGGCTTTGGGTTTGGTTTCTCTCTGGTGTGGTTTGAGCTCACCAGGAAAAACAAAGAAACATTAAACAGAGTGTACTGGGATTTCCAATTCCACACGGTTTTGCAAGGAAAAGAACCTTTTATGGGGAAAAAAAAGCATTTCAGAAGGATATCTGTGAGCACCTGGGGGTGCAACACCTGCACAGGTGAGATGGGAACCAGGAC
>NW_016690285.1:2211939-2215884 GCF_001604755.1 Lepidothrix coronata | reverse complement strand
TTTATTTTTTTTCCCTTTCTCCCTTTTGTTTTCCCTTTCCCCCCCTTTTCCTTATTTCCCTTTTTTCCCCCCTTTATTTTCCTTTTTTCCTTTTATTTATTTCCTTTTTTGTTCCTTTTCTGTTTTTCCCTTTTTCCCCCCAGGAAGGCTGGCCAAGCACTGCTTTCTCCCTCCCAGCCAAGGAAAGCTCCATGCATGGATATTTTATAGGGAATATGCAGAGCCAGCTCCACCTGTATCCCTGGAAAAGCCACATTTTACCCTTTATTCCCTTCTCCCTCCCCATTCCCAGCTGCTCCCACACCCAGAGTCGATTCCTCTGAACCTGCTCATTCACATTTCAAACCCAGGGAATTTTTTTGGAGCCACACTAAGTTTTAAGCTCCAACTTTTCAAATTCCTCCTGAGGCACTTCAAGACACACGAAAAAAGGGCCATTTTCAAATCTTGTAATGGACATGACTCGTTCTTGCTCTTTAATATCTTTAAATATATTTTGAAAAGCTTTAAAGCTCCTAAAGAGCTTTAATAGTTCTATTACATATATAATATTATATATCAAATGGCTCTCTATATAAGAGTTAAACTATATTTAGGGAGAGCCCCTCAGCTCGGCAGCAAAGGGCACTGCTGGATGCTCCTTATTATATTTATATATTATATAAATGCATATTTACACATCACTATTAAATATTGTTAAATATATGGTGTAAAACACATCAATATTATTAAATATAGATTAAAGGTATGTTTTTATGTTATATAAATAAATGATATTATGCTGTAATGTTATTTTCTATATATTTATACATCTTTGATGTGATATTTCACAGTGTTAAAGCCATTACAGGGCTGTTTTGGGGGTTCTTTAGGAGCTCTCCCCCTCCTTCGGGCACAGGATTTAGGGGCTCTGGGGGGGGTTCTGCAACCCCCAGCCCTGACATCCTGACTGCCAAATCCCACTGGAAACATGGATTTGGGGCAAAACAGGACTTTTGGGGCAAAACTTCAGGAGCCTCCGATGGGGGATGAGCTTCTGCTGCCAGGGCAGAGGGGAGAGAGGTGGGGGGATCCAAGGGGGATCACCCCGGGCAGGGGGACCCTGCCCAGCCCTGCATGGCACCCACATCCCTGGGAGAGCACCCACATCCCGGGGGGAGCACCCACATCCCGGGGAGAGCACCCACATCCCGGGGAGAGCACCCACACCCCGGGGAGAGCACCCACACCCCGGGGGGAGCACCCACACCCCGAGGAGAGCACCCACACCCCGGGGAGAGCACCCACATCCCGGGGGGAGCACCCACATCCCGGGGGGAGCACCCACAATCCCTGCCCAGCATCCATCAGAGGGCAGGACACCCACCCCGAGGGCAGGGCACCCACATTCCCTGCAAAGCACCCCACATTCCCTTCCCAGCACCCACCCCGAGGGCAGGATACCCACATTCCCTGCAGGACACCCACCCCGAGGGCAGAGCATCCACCCGAGGGCAGGGCACCGACATTCCCTTCCCAGCACCCATCCCGAGGGCAGGGCGCCCGTATCCCTGCCAGGACACCCACATTCCCTGCACAGCACCCACCTGAGGGCAGGGCACCCGTATGCCTACCAGGACACCCACATTCCCTGCCCAGCACCCACCTGAGGGCCGGGGCACCCCACGGGATGCTCTGCCTGCGGCAAACGTCACCCGAGCCGGCCCCTTCCACCCCCTCCATCCTGCCGCCCTCTCCCCTATGGATCAGATGGATCCGCGGCCGCTGGAGCGACGCTCAAACAAACACTCGATTTTTCCAGGGCCACTGGCAGGGTTTTCCACGTCTAACCCCGGCACTGAGCTTCCCACGGAGTTCACGCTCCGCAGAAACAAAAGTTCCGCCTGGCTGGGCTCGGGGTTACCCAAAAGCTCAGGATTACGCCCGGAAGGCAGAGCGCTTTCTCCTCACCGGCTCGCCCAGGAATTTGAGCTACAAAGGATTTACTTGTCAGGGAAAGGGAGCGTTTTATAGGAATCTATAAATATGCATTTAAATCCTGCGCTGAAGAGCAGAATTATCTCCAAGGAAGTTGAGACTCCTGGTGGCTCAGCCCGCAGCCTGAGGCTCTCGGAGGTGGTCCCTGCTTCCAGGATGGGAAGGCTGGGATAGCAGCAGAAGGACCCAAAAATGATCTAAGATCATCTAGTTCCAAATCTTGGCCCTGGGCAGGGCCACCTTCCACTAGACCAGGTTGCTCCCAACCCAGGGACAAGGGGGCAGCCCTGGCAGGAGGGAGGGATGGCACAGATGGCACAGAGGGAGCACAGAGGCTCCAGCAGCTCTGGGACACGGAGGGGGTGGTGGGATGAGGTGGTGGGATGTCCCCAAGGGACCAGTAGCGGGGCCACGGGGCCACAGCTCTTTCACAGAATCATTAAGGCTGGAAAAGCCCTCTAAGACCATCAAGTCCAACCATCCCCCAGCACTGCCAAAGCCACCGCTGACCCATGTCCCCAAGTGCCGCATCCGCACGGCTTGGAAATCCCTCCAGGGACGGGGACTCCAGCTGGGACTCCCTGGGCAGGACAACCCTTCCCATGAAGGAATTTTCCCTAATACCCAACCCTTCCCTGCGCGCCCCGGGGCCGCGTCCCTCACCTTGAGCAGCTTGCAGCGGATCTGTGCCGAGACCATGTGGCTGTTGCGGAGGTTTCCCACGCGGAACATGAGGGTGAGCTTCCCGTCCCGCATGGAGATGGCGGCGTGCTCGCTGAACATCAGCGTCTCGGCCCTCTTCTTGGGCTGGGACATCTTGATGAACATGCAGCCGATGAGGAAGGCGTCCACGATGGAGCCCAGGATGGACTGGAAGAGGAAGAGGATGATGCCCTCGGGGCACTTGTCGGTGATGTAACGGTAGCCGTAGCCGATGGTGGCCTCGGTCTCGATGAAGAAGAGGAAGGCGGAGGGGAAGTTGTACACGTTGGCCACGCAGGGGGTGTAGCTGTCGTCGTGCGCCTTGTTGAGGTCGCCCCGCATGTAGGCGATGACCCACCACATGGAGGCCATGAAGAGCCAGGCCACCGTGTAGGTGAGGATGAAGATGAAGAGGTTCCAGCGCCACTTGAGGTCCACGAGGGTGGTGAAGAGGTCGGACAGGTAGCGGCTGGTCTCGCCGCCCAGGTTGCCGTGCTGGACGTTGCAGCGGCCGTTCTTGTCCACGAAGCGCTGGCGCTTCCCGCGGGGGGCGGCCCTGGGGGGCGGCAGCCCCGCTCCGCTGGCCGAGGTGCTCACCACCTGGTAGTCGTCCCCCAGCTTGCGCCGCAGCGCCGACATGCTCCGCGCCCCCCGCAAAGCCCCGCCGAGCCCCCGCAGCCCGGCCCGGCCCCGCGGAGCCTCCGCTCGGCGCCGCCGCCGCCGCCGCCACCCACGCGGAGCCGCCGGCAGCGGCCGCGGCAGCGGCACCGCCCCGGGCCCGCAGCGACCCGCCCCTCCCGCACCGCCCCTCGGGTACCGCTCACCCTGCACCGCCCCTCCCGCACCTCCCGCTGGCACTGCCCACCCCGCACCGCCCCCTGGCACCGCTCACCCTGCACTGCCCACCCTGCACCGCCCCTCCCGCACCGCCCCCTGGCACTGCCCACCCTGCACTGCCCACCGCAACGCCCTCCGCACCGCCCCCCGCGCACTGCCCACCCCACACTGCCCGCCGTGCACTGCCCCTCGATCCGCCCCGCACACCGCCCCCCGCACACCGCCCCCCGCGCAACACCGCCCGTGTGACGCCCCTCGCGATGCTCCGCACGCCGCCCCCCGCACCGCCCCGCACCCGCAACGCACCGCCCCCCGCGCAACACCGCCCGTGTGACGCCCCTCGCGATGCTCCGCACGCCGCCCCCCGCACCGCCCCGCACCCGCAACGCACCGCCCCCCGCGCAACACCGCCCGTGTGACGCCCCTCGC
>NW_016690285.1:2202269-2208369 GCF_001604755.1 Lepidothrix coronata | reverse complement strand
AACCTGGGCCAGGGCCTCCCCACCCTCCCAGCCAGGAATTCCTTCCCAATATCCCATCTATCTAAGAAGTCCATGAAAATGATGCAGTCAGAAAGTCCCACAGGGTGGATATTTGCAAACCAAAGCGGAGCAGAAGCAGGTCCAGGACTGTGTCATCACCCCTGTGCTTGGCACACGAGTGCCAGTGGGACACTGGGGCCAGTCCTTGTATCCATCATTCAAAAGAGAAGGGCATGAGCAGGATTTTGGAGAGCAGCCCAAGATGAGAGCAAGCAAACAGCAGCAAGATCCTTCCACGCAGCACAGCCACAAAGCTCAGCCCCGGTCGGGACTGGTGGGCAGTGGAAAATCAGTCCAAAAATTCCGATAAATACTCATGGAATCACGGAGCCATTTGGGCTGAAGGGACCTGGCGATGCTCCGAAGGGTCACACTGATCCCAGGGCCCTTCACTCCTCACCTGCTCCTCCTCCTGCTGCTCCAGGGCCGCTGCCCACCCGTGCCACCCTCGACCATGTGCCAAGGGGTGCTCAGGGAAAATTGGGATTGTCGGCTTTCGCTTGTGCAATAAACCCAAGCACACCTCGCTTTCTCACCATTATCCCTTCACCTTCCTCAGAGCTGGTTTCTGAGGATTTTTCCTGCCACTGCATTTCTGCTTCACGCTATTTTTTAATTTTGTTGGAAAATGAATTCGGTTTTCCCAAGATGAGTCTCACTTTGCTGTTTTCTATTCCCATCCAATCTCTCCTGTTCCCTCCCTCACTTTCCTCGCTGCAACACAAAAGTAACCATGTCTGTTACTTTTCCCACCCAATTAAAAGAAATTCCAGGTGAAATTCATCCCAAACTCTGGGTAAGCAGTTCCAGAACACTCCTGGCTCAGACGCCATCCAGCCTCACCAGCTTCCCCTCTCCTTTTTCTCCCCAGTCTTTCTCCTTCCTCCATCCCTCCGGATTTCCCAGAGGCCTCTCTTGCCTCTTTCCCATCTCCAGGCTGGAGTTGGGCAAAGAATTCACGTTATTCATCTCATTATGGTTGCAGAGCAACAACAGTCCAAGGGGAGCCATTCCCTGCTAATTAGTGACATTAAAATCAACACTGTAATTGCTTTCGGGGAGACAAGCACATTCCCAGTGTCCATGTTCTGCGGCGAGGTGAGGGAATAACAGGAGTGGAAAGGGAAATGATGGACATGAGAACATGTCCTTTGTCACGGGAAGGCTCTTGGTGACAGGAACACGCTGCCCCAGAAGGCCCTGGGGGAGTTCTGTCCCCCCAGCCAGGAGCCCCGGAGCCAGGGAAGTCCCTGCTCATCCCATTGCTCCAGAGCCACAGGACAGGGTGGGAACACCCAGGAATTCACTGTGCCTTCACCTCTAACTCCTGCTGATGGCCCTGACCCTGTTCCTCCGTGCTGCTTCTCAGCCAACCCAGCTCTCCTCAGGGTGAGGAAGGAAGAGCCCAGAACAGTCTTTCCCCACCCAAACCACGAGCTGATCGATCTCCTCAGGAATTAGCTGTGCCATTGACTCCAGGAGTCCTTCCCCCGGGGTGGGAGGAGGGGATGGTGCCCGGCAGAGCAAGGAAGGGCTGATTTGGATGCAAAGCCACTCAGGAAACCCATGTGGGGATTTCCAATTCAGATGCATGTGGAGATGCTGAATGTTCCTGGGATGCAGAACAGAAAATTCCACTGTGAATCATCAAATTAGTTCAGGAGCAAACGGACCCCAAAGGCAGACACGGGGCTGAGGAAACACGTTCTGCATCCTGAGCAGCTCCCTGGGACACCTCAGGGTGACCATGCATGGGCTGGGCTCAGGTGGGACATCAGGAGGAATTTCTCATGGGAGGGTGGTCAGGCCTTGGCAGGGGCTGCCCAGGGAGGTTTGGAGTGCCCATCCCTGGAGGTGTCCCAGGAAGGCCTGGCCGTGGCACTCAGTGCTCTGGGCTGGGGGACAAGGTGGGGATGGGACACAGGGGGGATCCATGGGCTGGGAGGGCTTTTCCACCCTCAGGGATTCTGGGATTCTGACATTTCCCTGTCCCCTGGCCCTGGCTCTGGCAGGGAGCAGCAATGGTTGTGTCAGAGGCCAGCAGGAATTCCACAACCATGGAAGGCAGACACTCCTGGCTGGCAAATGGATAATGCAGGAGCCCGGGGCAGCACCAGAGCTGAGGCAGCCTTTGCTGGAGCCCCTGGAGAATCCTCAAATCATGGAATCATTGGGGTTGGAAAAGCCCTCCAAGACCATCGAGTCCAACCATCCTCCAGCACTGCCAAGGCCACCACTGACCATGTCCCCCAGTGCCAGAGGAGTCCCACAGCTCTCCCAGCCAGCCCCCAGCATGGCCCACGTTCATGTCTCATAGTCCAGTACCCCCTCTCACCCACTTTTAATATGAAAAATACCCTAAAAACTTGTCTCGACCAGTATGGTAAAAATATCACTCAAAATAGCCTTAATCAAAAGAGCACTTTTCCCAGCATGTCTTTCCCCATCCAGGGTGTTTTCCTGCACTTTTGCAGGTTTAGATGAGACGTGCCAAGGCTCCCCCCAGCTTCCTCCAGGACCAGGGCACAGTTATCCCGTGGAAGAGCCCCTGGGTGCCCCAAATTGACCCTCATTGATCTCCTGCAGCCCCTGGGTTTGCGTCGGCACCGGGAGCAGACGCTGTGGGATCGATCCCTGTCCCCTGCTCTGCTCTGTGAGGTCACAGCAACCAACCTCCTAAGGGGGAAATAAGGTCAGTAATGGGTTCAATAAGAATCAGCATAGAATCCCAGGCTGGTTTGGCAGAGGTTGCCCAGAGAAGCTGTGGCTGCCCCTGGATCCCTGGAATGTCCAAGGCCAGGTTGGAACAACCTGGGATAGTGGGAGGTGTCCCTGCCCATGGCAGGGGGTGGCACTGGATGGGCTTTAAGATCCCTTCCAACCCAAACCAATCTGGTTTGGCCCTTATCCCACATCCCTCTCCAGCTCTCCTGGAGCCCCTTTAGGCCCTGCAAGGGGCTCTCAGCTCTCCCTGGAGCCTTCTCTTCTCCAGGTGAACCCCCCCAGCTCTCCCAGCCTGGCTCCAGAGCAGAGGGGCTCCAGCCCTGGGAGCACCTCTGTGGCATCCTCTGGACTGGCTCCAGCAGCTCCACATCCTTCCTGCGCTTTTGAGCTCACAAATCCAAACCTCCAGGACGTGCCTGACTTCATTCCTGAACATTCCAGGTGAGGTTTCCCACCCAGGACACAGAAGCTGGTGTTTGCTTCCATTTAAACTCCCCTGGGCAATTGTTACCTCTGGAGGTATTTTGCCTGTTTCCATTTATTCCCCACAATTCCCTAATTTCAGCACCTGGAAGCTTTTCCAGGCTTCATCTGACCCACTACGTGAGAGGAAGCGGGAGGAGCTGATGAGAAATAAAATGATCAAACTGATTATTTATGACCTGAATTAACAGAGACAGTCCCAAGATGTGTCATCCAGTCCCACTGCTTGGAGGCTGCCTGGATATGGATTTTAGGGCAGATCCTGCCATTTTCCTTTGCAAAAACCTCCCAGTTTGAAATTGGAGTTGGAGTGGGTGGTCGTGGCACCGGTGCCAGGATTTTCCTGACCTCCAGTGATGCCTCATGGAGCTTATCCAGGAACTGGCTTCCTAAATCCCTTAAACAGACCTCAAAATTAGACATAAACCCAGTTTTTAAGGGAAATGAGCTGTGGGTTGTTTCCCTTCTGCAATTTAAATCCACCATCACTCCTAATCAGAAACATTTCTGAGAAATCCCAAAAAAAAGGAAAATACCTCTGTGTCTGCATTCATCGCTTATAAATGGATTATTTTATGACCCATATAAATGATTCTCATCCCTAATTAACACCAGCTCAGCAGTTAATTGCATCTTTGTGCAGAACAGTTCAATAATCACTGCAGAAAGTTGGGAGTGGGTGTGATCTGGTGTTTGGGATCCACTGCAGCACAAACACACCAACACCTGCTCCTGCAAAGACAACCTGAAACAGGGAAATCTTGATTAAAAAAGAGTCAATTTGGGGGGTTTCTCAGTATTTTTATGAGCCAGGATGCTCCTCTGGATGGAGGGAATCTTATTAAATGAGGTATTAATTAGTCCTTTTTTGATTGAGTTGATCAAAGTGCACTGCAGCAGTGGAGGAGGATGAATTGTAAAACTACATATAACTACATAAACTACATATATAAAGTTATAAAATTATAACATTTATCAAACTCTAAACCCTAAAAAATAGTTATTAAAAATCTTTAGAATCTGTTAGATATATAATTACATATATGTGTATATATAATTATATACATAATTTGTTATAATTACCATTTGTTATACACAGATAAAGGGCACATCATTTTCTCTCACAACACTTACCTCTGTCACTTTTTGTACCAAAAAGGCTTAATTTTGTCCAGCAATTAAGAGTAAAATCTGAAATAATTCACACTTACATATCAATATTTGGGCTAAAGGTTCTCAGAAATTACTTCCACTTCAGCGAGGACACGAACTGGTCTCTCCCTCTTGGTCTCCTGAGGATTAATTTTCATTTACGTTTATAAATCCTTTAAGATGTTCTGGAAAACTGAGCTTTAACCTCCACCTGGGGACAGCTGAAGCTCCTGTGCTGATTTGCCACGTCCTGTCCCCTCTCAGCCCTCACTCCCAACAGTTCTGCTGCCCCATTTCCACCCCTCAACGTGGAAATAAAGCCCTAAAAATGCAGTTATTGTGTGGAAGTCTGGGGGTTTTTAGCAGATAACCCCCTTACCAGATAAAAGTAATCTAGAAAAAGATGAGTGCACCCAAAGAAAACTAAACCAGCAGGTTTTAATTCTACAAAACTGTATAAATATTGAGCTGTACAGCACAGGGGGGCAGGGAGCAAAATAACCTCTCTTAGGACATTTACAGTGTGTCATCCCTTAGCCACAATATACTGGTTTAAATTTGATCACTTTATAATAAAATTTACCTTCACAGTAATTCTGAGGAGAAAAAAATACCCTTTTCTCCCTGTTTTTGGGGTTTCCCCCAAGCCCAAAGCCCTGGGGAAGGAGATGAACAAATAACTTATTTGTCTTTTTCTGCGTGGAAATGACTATTTAAATTGGATCACGGGGCTTTCATGCTCTTTCTGTGGAGCAGAACAACAGCCTGCCCCTTTCTCAGTGCTTTTAAGCCACATTCTGTACTTTTGTGGGGATTTGGAGACAAGGACTGGATGAGTTTGACCCTACTTGGAGCAGGGACGCTGAAGAGGAGCCTTCAATCCCAGTTATTCCATGACACTCCAGCTCCATGCAGGCACAGCAATGACTTTCCCAATTAACACCCTCCTGCTTTCCATTTAATGACGTGTATCAAGAAAATATGAGCTATACATTTATATTACATCCATATCTGACACAATTAATCCAGACCAACCAGAGCATTATACAGAAAATACTGTCCTTTTTAATGACCCAGTGCATTTACAGACCTTTGGAGGATCTGGGAGTGAAATCCTGGGAAACATTTCACCCCTTCCCCATGCTGGGATCAGGCTGCCCTGGGATTTCAGTCTCTTGAGCCCTCTGAGCAATAAGAAGCCACAGACTATTGCCAAAAACCCAGCCTGGAGTGCAACAGATGGATTTTGGGTGCTCACCAAAGGAAATGTCCCCGGAACAGATGGGAAATGTCACCTGTATGGGCAGGACCTGTCCCCACACCCCACCAGGGACCATCAGGAATGACCACACCAACAAAGGGGCTGAGCCACAGAATCACCAGGACACAGAAATCAGCCTCTGGCACGGCTCTGGAAGCAGAACTGGGAGCGAATCCAGCTCCGTGCAGGGGATCCAGGGCTGAAGCTCTGCCTGTGTCCTGGACAGGGATACACTGCTGGGGGAGGGCAGCCAGGGCTGGGGGCTCTCCAGGCTCTGCTGGGCCCAGAGGGGCAGTTTTGGTCCCTCCATCTGCCCCCTGCAGCCCCCGGTCCAGCCCCAGCCCATTCCATTCCCATGGAGAGGACAGCTCCAGTCCCATGGAGAGGACAGCTCCAGTCCCATGGAGAGGACAGTTCCAT
>NW_016690285.1:2197243-2199639 GCF_001604755.1 Lepidothrix coronata | reverse complement strand
TCTCCAGCAGCTCCACAAGGATTGTGACCCTGCCCCAACACCAACAACCACGGGAACAGGCAATTCCAGGACTGAAACCTTGTCTGAGATCATCCACTGGATAATCAAACACAGCAAAGGAACAAACAGGGGAACAAGGATGAGCAGGAAAATTCTGGAGCCTCCCAGACAGGGGAGAAAAGATGAATTAACACCAAAACAGCCCAACCTGACCCAGGTTATCTATTGATGGCTTGAAAGTCTCTGTCACTAACATCTCTAGGATTCAATTACTGGAAATCAGGAATTTAATTGTTTAAATCAGAAAATTTCAAACTCATATGAAAATTCTATGAAAAATACTATGAAATTCTGTGAAAATTCTATGAAAAAGTCTATACAAATTCTACGAAATTCTACGAAACTGCTACAAAAAATTCTATAACAAAGCTTAAAAAAATTCCATGAAATTCTATGGAAAAGCCTACAAAAAATTCTACGAAAGCTTCTGTGAAAAATTCTATGAAAAGATCTACAAAAAATTCTATGAAAATTTCTGTGAAAAATTCTATGAAAATGCTATGAAAGTTCTATAAAATTCTATAAAAGTTCTATGAAAATTCTATTAAAAATCTATGAACTATGTGAAAAACGAATGTTTTTGAAAACTATGATGCAATTGGCCTTATTTTTCTGTCTTGGAAGAGGGGCTGAATCTTCAGCTCTTGCAGATAGTAACAATCACATCGACAGCAGGAGACCCAGGCACCTGAATTCATCTAAAATTATTTATAACTAATAATAACTAAGACTAAAACTACTAATAACTAATGGTAACTACTAAGAACTAATAAGGGCTAAGCAGAACTAGCATTAAACATCTATTCTATGCTACTCTGGAACAATCTGCTGTCTTGGTTTGTGTAGCACTAAAACAAGACAGAGATGCAGTTTTTTGGGAACAGCTCCAAGCCCTGAGTCCTGTATTTGCTGCTGTACCAACCTCCCCCTGGGAGCTACAGGAAATAGTCGGTGGGGCTGTAGTAAACCTTCCTAAAGACTTCCAGGCGGGAGTAGTTCCTGAGGATCCAGGTCTGCAGGGGGCTCCCGTTGCAGGCCTCCACCGTGGGGCCGTGGGAGCCGTCCTCGATCCTGCTCAGGGTCAGGCACGACTGGGTGATCACGTGCAGGAAGGTGTGGGTCTGCAGGGCACACACACGGGCACGAGTCAGCAAAACCCAAGGACCAGCAGGGGCAAAGGCAGGGAGGGGGTCGGTGCCACCCCCAGCGGGCAGCGGGAACAGCAAAGGAACAAACAGGGGAACAAACAAACGACTGATGGATAACGGGGCTGGGAATGCTGCAGGCACACACAGGGGTATCCACAGGGATATGCACGAACCAGGCTTCAGCTTCACACAAAACTCCTCCACTTCACATCCCGTGATCTGAAGCCAAGGCTGCCTCTGGATCTGCCCCCCCGTTGTTGCCTCACCCCAATCCCCAATTCCCACTGCTCAGCAGGATCTGGGGAGAGATGAACTTCCTCCTGCACTAATACCCTGCACCAACCACCATTCCCTGTGTCCTGTCCTTCCATCCCTTGTCCCTCTCCAGCTCTCC
The DNA here is from genome assembly GCF_001604755.1 of Lepidothrix coronata. NCBI lineage: Eukaryota > Metazoa > Chordata > Aves > Passeriformes > Pipridae > Lepidothrix > Lepidothrix coronata. Next base: position 2,198,037 of record NW_016690285.1, on the reverse strand, counting down.
TGGAGCCCCTTTAGGCCCTGCAAGGGGCTCTCAGGTCTCCCTGGAGCCTTCTCTCCTCCAGGGGAACCCCCCCAGCTCTCCCAGCCTGGCTCCAGAGCAGGGGGGCTCCAGCCCTTGGAGCATCTCTGTGGCCTCCTCTGGAGGCCATTTGAGCCCATTTGAGAGTAATCAAATTAAAAATACAACAAATTAAACATTCACATATGAGAGAAGGATTTTTACCCCAACTACAATTCCAGCTTTTCCTTCCTGGTGCCAACACCACCGGGTGGGTTGGGATGGAGGGGAGCTTCTACTCCCCTAAATTCTGCCCATCACTGCAGGTTCCCCAGGGCTGGTGCTGCCAGGGCAGCTGGAGATGCTCCTCCTGCCCATTCCCTCTCCATGGTTTTGGCTTGATAAGGGAAAAAGTGGTGTGAGTATAAAGAGGCCACTAAAAATATCAAGGACAAGTGTCCTTATAATGCCACTTCGAGTGAACATCACTGTTGGGTTTGTTCCGTTATGTATCACTGCTCCCTGTGCCTTCTGTCTGGGATTCTTTTCAGGGAAAACAGAGGCACATAAATAAATTACTTGGGAATCTCTGTGTTGCATGTTTGTATTATATTAAATCCCTAAAGTCAGTGGATTGTTCAGGGGTAAAAACAAGGCCAAGCATCATCTTGGTAATCTGAGTAGACTTTTCTCTGCTACCTGGAAAGCTTTGGGTTGGAAGGACCTTAAATCCCATCCAGTGCCACCCCCTGCCATGGCAGGGACACCTTCCACCAGCCCAGGTTGCTCCAAGCCCC
>NW_016690285.1:2183443-2196305 GCF_001604755.1 Lepidothrix coronata | reverse complement strand
GCATCGGGCACAGGGGGGATCCATGGGCTGGGAGGGCTTTTCCAGAAGGCAACAAAAATAAAGATGAGAGAGAATTATGCTGAGCTTTTCTGGTGGCATTTGCAGTTACAGACTCTCATACTTGGGCTAGAACGGAATTTCTAGGGGTTTTGTTTTCCCTAAATCCTCTGGAACACCTGGGTGGGAGCTGACAGGCCACAGCACATCTTGGAGGCTCCTTCTTAGTCCAGATTAAGTTCTCTAGACAAGGATGCAAAGGATCCTTCTGGCTGGGAGGTGTTCATGTGCAACACATTTTAACAATTGTCCAGTCAGCCTAGAAGGAGAAATTTTTCTTTGAGGCAGAATTTCTCCTGGAAAGGGTGGTGAGGCCTTGGCAGGGGCTGCCCAGGGAGGTCTGGAGTGCCCATCCCTGGAGGTGTCCCAGGAAGGCCTGGCCGTGGCACTCAGTGGCAAGGCGGGCATCGGGCACAGGGGGGACTCTGCGACCTCGGAGGGCTTTTCCAGCCTAAACAATCCCGGGATTCTGCCAAGGACACCCCCGTCCCTCGGGCTGTCCCCGACCCCCCGGGTACCTCGGCGTCGTACTCCCAGAGCTGGTTGCCCCTCATGTGGTGGCACTTGAGCATGAGGACGGGCCCGTTGAGCCGCGACACGTCCAGGCACAGGTCGTCCGTGCGGATCTCCTTGTCGGCAGTGTAGGAAAACACCTGGAACACACGGGTGGAGCCACAGAGGGTCACAGAACTCCAGACTGCTCCTGGGGGGCTGCTCCTGGAACCCTGGAATGTCCAAGGCCAGGCTGGGTGGGACTTGGAGCAACCTGGGATAGTGGGAGGTGTCAGGGTTGGAATGGGATGAGCTTTAAGGTCACTTCCGACCCAACCATTCTGGGATTCTCTGATTCCACGGATGACTGACCATTAAGGAAGCTGGGTTTGGAAAAGTCACCACGTTAAGAAGAAAAGCGAATGCTAATTAAGCTGATGTAAAACTCCCACCAATACTAATTACAGAGACAATGATATTAATGTCACCTAAAAATAGAAGGTGAGGACAGAATGCATTTTATAGCTAATTAAAGAATGCATTTCACACATCCCAATGTGACAGGTAAAACATTCCTCCAGGGATGGGGGTTCCAGCCCCTGCCAGGGCTGCACAACCTTCACATTTTGGAAAATTCCTATAAAACCTGTTCTGCTGTTGCCTCAATCTCCAACCACCAGTGCCAGGAATTCCCTTGGCCTGGTGCTCAGCACCAAGGAGGGAAACTGGGAGAGATCCACTGCAACCCACAGAAACACTCCAGACATCAGAGAGAACTCAAGAGCTGGAATTACATGAAATGGCCAATATGACAAAATAAAATAGAATAAGACAAAATAAAAGGCTCAAAGAAATGGCTGAGTCGTCCTAAAATTCTTCTGACACAAATGCAAAATATTTTGGAATGCTCATTGATTCTTTTATATTATTTGCATATAAAATAGAATTTCAAATAGATATTTTAAATTTAAAAATGTGCCCATAAAATATAGTATTTTATATAAAACATAATGTTTTCTATAAAATAGTATGTTTTAATATAAAAATTATACAGCTATTTTTCGCTAATATTTTTTTATAATGAACCAAGGACTAGTGAGGGTGCCCAGGACAAGCCCCCAGCCCTACCTGGGTGACATTTCAGCTCTCACAGCACTCTGAACCAATTATTTCACAAAAACCACACCTTTCCTCTTTTTTTTCCTGCTTTACCTGATTTCCTCCCATTCCATGGCAGTTGAAAAATCCCACTTTCTCGTTTTCCTTGCGGCCCATGTTGTCCAAACACTGGTTGGTTTCAACGTTCCTGATCTGGAGGAAGAAAAGAGGTGAAATATCCCTTGAAAGGAATGTCTGTAAATCTGCCACATTTCTGCAGAAAAAAAATCGTGTTTCTGTCAGCAGAAAGTACATTTTCTGTGCATTCAAATATAGGTATTGATTTATTTTAATGTATTTATTTGTTGAAAATTGTAAATATATCACCCTCCCAAAAGAAGGTGACAATAAATACAATAATTACAAGGAGTATAATGAGATTTTAAACTATATATTCAGTGTAAGTGTGAAAAGCATCTGAGGGAAATCTCATTCAATCCTCCTTATATTTAGATTGCCCTGTACTCCACAGTGAGTTTGGAGCATCATTTTTCCTTGGATTTGAGCTGAGGAGGAGCCTGGTCACCCCCCTGCTGCCCTGCCAGGTGGGATGGTTCAAATCCTGCCTAAATCTCCACTGAAAAGGAAAAAAAAATGACTGAAAAAATGCACTTCTGAGGGCTTAAAAATTGCCCATTCCTGCTGCTTTGGGGCTCAAAATCCCCTTTCCTGCTCCACCGGCAGCAGCTGGAACAGCCAAGCAGGAATTTGAATTCCCAGCCCCTGAACTGCTGTTGCCATAGAAACTGAGGCCACCTTGGCAAAAATCAGGTGTTTTAATAACTGTTTTCTGACTTTCTCATAGCTCTGTTTTGCAGCCTGACAATGTGGCACAAACCCACGTTATTTGACACTTGTTAGACGAGTTCTTTCCTTGCTGTAAACCCACTCTTCACTTTATTTTGTCATAATTTAACTGGGAACCCAACAGTACCTTTTATTTCTCACTACAATGGCAAGTTTCAATGGGAAATTACTTTCCTGGGCGTTAAAAAAAAAAAGCCATTTTTTTTTTCATTTGATTGTTATTCTATCCTTAAATCAACCCATTCAAGAGCTTTGAAAAGTCAGCATAGGTACAACTCAATAGAGTATTTTTAACAGTTGAATTTTAAAGAGATTTCAGCTCCTGGTGATACAAAACCATGGCATTATTAGGAATGTCTGTGATCCTCAGCTCCAGGCAGCCTGGCTGGAGAACACTCAGTGAACAAACATGTTTCTTTTTTTAAAAAAGCCCCAAAAAAAGCATTTTTTTTTAGCCTGTTTTTGAACGATAAGGGATGATGGAAAGTCCCCTTCAACTGCTGCGTATTCATTATGTCAAAATATTAGTCCCAAACCTCACTTTTCCCATCCACTGCTCCATTTCAAAGATAAATCTGGACGGTGAGCATTTGGAATGTACACTCAGCTCACAGATGAATTTTTAACGGTGCAATTTAGCAACTCCCCCTTAAAAGAGGCTTGGAGAAAGTACCCCCTGCCCAGAATAATCAAGATAAATATCCAGGAGTGACCAGCAGCACTTCAGCCCTTCTCCAAAGCCTCCTCACTCCTCGGGGATGGCTCTGTTTGCTCAGGGCACTCACTGGGTTGTCAAACTGGACTTACTGGTTTGTTGGACTTACTGGTTTCCTGCACCTCCTCATTTGCTGCATTTACTGGTTTATTGCACTTACTGGTTTCTGTGCTACTGGTTTGCTGCATTTACTGGTTTCCTTTACTCAGTGGTTTCCTGTACTACTGGTTTCCCTTATTTAGTGGTTTCCTTTGCTTACTGGTTTCCTGCACTCCTGGCTCCCTGCATTCCTTGTTTCGTGCACTCACCTGTTCTCTGCATCCCTTGTTTCCTGCACTCCTGGTTCACTGCATTCCATGTTTCCTGCACTCCTAGGTCCCTGCATTCCTTGTTTCCTGCGCTCCTGGCTCCCTGCATCCCTGGTGTCCTGCACTCCTAGTTCCCTGCATTCCTTGTTTCCTGCACTCCTGGTTCACTGCATTCCACGTTTCCTGCACTTCTGGTTCACTGCATTCCAGGTTTCCTGCACTCCTAGGTTCCTGCATCCCTGGTTTCCTGCACTCCTGGCTCCCTGCATTCCTTGTTTCCTGCACTCCTGGCTCCCTGCATTCCTTGTTTCCTGCACTCCTGGCTCCCTGCATTCCTTGTTTCCTGCACTCCTGGTTCCCTGAGCTCACTGGTTTCCCGCACTCCTGGCTCCCTGCACCCCTGGTTCCCTGCATTCCCAGTTTCCCGTATCCCCGTGCCCATCCCGTACCTCTCCCAGGGAGTAGTAGCGCCGCGGGATCTGGGAGTCGGGGTAGATGTTCTCCAGGTACCAGGAGAAGGGTTTGCACTTGAGGCTTTCCCTCAGGGCCTTCCTGACGGACACATCTCCATAATCCACCTTCACCACACCTGGAATGGGAAGAGAAGAGCTGAGCAAAATCCCCTTTGGACCATCCCAGAGCCACCTCCAGCCGGCACCAGCTCCCAGTTATCCGTGTCCACGTGCTGGGATTGGGGTGCAGTGGGATGGGAGGGTTGTCAGCCTCACTGAGGATTATATCAAATTAAATCATTATATAAAATTAAATCATCCCACAATCATGGAATGGTTGGGGTTGGGAGCAACCTCAAAGCTCATCTTGTTCCATCCCCCTGCCATGGGCAGGGACACCTTCCCCTAGCCCAGGTTGCTCCAAGCCCCATCCAACCTGGCCTCAGACACTTCCAAGTGAACCAAAAGCAAGTCAAAAATTCCCTGTAGCCCAGTTAAATCTCATTTTGGACGAGAGCTGTGGTCCAACCAGGGCTGGCAAAGCAGCAGCAACTCCCAGCCCTCATCTGGAACAGTTTGGGCAACACTCCCGGATTTATCTCTGAAATCCATCCTGCATTTCCTTCACCTTCTACTTCCCATTATTTATGGGATCTTACTTTGAAACTGTCACACAAGTGAAGCTCCAAGGGTAGCAGAATATTCTGTCAGGAAATCACACCTTAAAGGTGATGGCAAGTTTTAGAGAAATTCAGTACAAACCCCAGTAAAACTGTCCATTACTACCCAAAACACTTCTTTTGGATCCCTCCTCATGCCCACATTTCAGATATTTGCTGGTTACATCTCTGACAAACCAGGTTTATGTATCGCTGTGTAATTGTAGGAGATGATGTAATTCTGGATAATTAACTGAAATACAGCTGCCAGTTCTTGCTCCAGGCTAAATCCAAGTGCTCCTGGAAGCACTTTATCCTGATGACAATGGCCAGGAGCGACTGATGCTCCACCAGCAAAAACTCCTCAGGAGCCCCACGTTCTTGCCTGGTGCCAGGGAATTTAAGTGGCACCTGCTCAGGCTCTGGGGAAGCATGAAATGATAAACTCCAGCGAGTGGAAATATTCCAATAAAACACTCAGGCATAACTCAGAGAGGGAAATTAAATCACTTAAGGACTTCTGGGGTGGTGGAGGAGCGAAGGGAAATCAAATCCAGGTGAAATCCAGGTGCTGTCCTCTAGCAGAGCTGCTGGAGATGCTGAACAGGAGTGGAATCTGCAGCTCCCAGGGCATCTTCTGAGCAGGACATTCAGGAAGGGTGTGGGGAGGTTTTATCCAAGTCTCAAAGGATTCCAGGGTTTTCATACTTTTCCCCCCAAAGAAACAGAGGTAATTTATCAGCTGCTCTGCAAGCAAGGGGATTGATCTCAGAGTTCCACTGGACTGTTCAGGGGAAAAAAGCATCTAAAGGTCAGCTCTTAGTTAATATTTTAGTTTTCCCAATGGCAATTACACAGTCACTGATTTAATTTACGTGAACTGAACCCCCTCAGCACCAAACCTGGGCTCCCATGGAGTGGCAACATCTCAGGACTGTCCCCTTGCTTTGTGTGTCCTTCTTTATTCACCCCAAAAGGACCCAAAGGTTCCAGTTCCAAACCAGCCCAGAACCACCAGCTCTCAGGGAAAACACCCCTGGGAAAACACCTTGTTTCTGTTCCACTTCCCAATCCTCCCAGGAATTTCCATTCCCACCTTTCGCTTCAGCCCTGAAATTCCTGGGTAGGAAAAGCAACAAACCTTTTCCCACTCAATCCCACTCAACTTCACACTGAAATTTCTGTAATTAAACAAACTCCAGCAAAATAAATTCTGGTTTTCCATCCTAACAGATGTTGAGATGGGGAGATTTTGGGGAGTTTGGTACTGGGCATCAGCCCCCTTTCCCTTCCAAGTGTCTTCCCTTTCTTTCCTAAACTCACATTCCCTGATCCCAAAGCTCCTTTATTTTATATATTTATCTATATATATTTATATATATCTATATTTATCGATATTTATATATATATATAAAATAAAGATTTATTTATGTATTTATCTATATGTCTATATTATATCTATAAATATTTATATATTTATCTATATATATCTATATATATTCTCCTCATCTTGCACCAACTTGCACACACCCCCTGCTCTGTCTCCAAGCAAGGACCTCATCTATATGGATCCCAGCAACCCTCTCTATTCCCTCCTGTTCCATTTAAAGCCAGGCCATTATAAATCAATCCCTATTTATTGTCCCCACTTGCTGAATAATCGATGGGACTCACAGGAAACATAAAAATAAGGAATGACTCAAGTCTGCTCCCACTTAAATAAGGAAACGCAAGGAAAACGTCCTTGGGTGCAACAAAGGAATGAAACACCAGGGGAAGCTGCAGAAAGAACGGATTTAAAATATCTCAGGGAGGCAGCAGATTGTTTCCAGGGAGCAGCAGATGTGTTTGCAGCACAAATTAAATGGTTGCTGGCTCGTATTACACCTGATTTTTTTTCCTCCCCCAATAGGCACATCCTGAAAATGGGCAGACAAGGGCACAGCTCCAAATTTGGCAAAATGTGCCACTGCTGAGCAAGGAGATGTTAATTCATGTTGGTAAAGATGGAGAAAAAAAAAACCACTTGGAATGAAATAGAACTGAGAATAGTTTCATTTCTGTAAGAGTAACACCTGGAAAACTTAATCCATATGCGAGGTTTGCCACAGTCCGGGGGCTGGAAAAGCCTGGGAGAAAGTGGTTGTTTTCCTGAGGGGATTTTCAGTGGATTCAAAGGGAAAACAACGTGAGCAGAGAAGTCACTCTCTGCACATCTGGCTGGAGCTCAGCTCTGAACACCTGGATCACCAGCTCCTGATCCAAGGAGTCAAGGGAGAGAGCTAATCCTGGAATCATGGAATGGGTTGGGCTGGAAGGGACCTTAAAGCCCATCCAGTGCCACCCCCTGCCATGGGCAGGGACACCTTCCACCAGCCCAGGTTGCTCCAAGCCCTGTCCAACCTGGCCTTGGACACTCCCAGGGATCCAGGGGCAGCCACAGCTTCTCTGGGCAACCTGGGCCAGGGCCTCCCCACCCTCCCAGCCAGGAATTCCTTCCCAATATCCCATCTAACCCTGCCCTCTGGCAGTGGGAAGCCATTCCCTGTGTCCTGTCCCTCCATCCCTTGTCCCCAGTCCCTCTCCAGCTCTCCTGGAGCCCCTTTAGGCCCTGGAAGGGGCTCTCAGCTCTCCCTGGATCCTTCTCTTCTCCAGGGGAACCCCCCCCAGCCCTCCCAGCCTGGCTCCAGAGCAGAGGGGCTCCAGCCCTGGAGCATCTCCGTGGAAAGTTGGGATAAGAGCAAAGAAGCACCTGGAATGTGACCCTGGGCTGTGGATCCCCATCATTTCCACTGATCATTTGATGACTTAAAGTCAAACCAGTGGCAGGTTGACTGCTAATTACACAGATTAGCTGCTGTTAATGAAAGAAATGAACTCTTTGCTAGAGGTGCCAATAACAGCCTGGTATGGGGGGAAGGAGAGAGAATTGCGGAAAATAAAGGAATATGTTCTTTTGTGGCTCCAAGATTTCCACTCCCCTCTGGGCATGGAGCCTTCCCAAGCAGGCAGGGAAGCAGGAACCTTTTTGCAGTCAGACAATTGCAACAGGTTGTCCTGATTTAGGAGGGAAATCCCTCCCATTCCCACCTCCCAGGACCATTTTAATCTCATCCCAAACGTGGCTCCAACCACCGACTCCAGCTGGGACAGGGCCACACACCAGCTCCTGTTTTACAGAGCAAATTCCTCCACTGCCTTTCTTTCCTCCTTTAATCCCATTCGAGTGTATCCAGGGTTTCTGAGGGTTTTTTAAGCCCTCCTGAATTATTTGGCTCGTGGCTGGAGCTGCAGCTCTGAGCCAGGCTCCAAGGAAAACCCAAAGCTCCCTGTCAGTGCAGTGTTCCCCTAAACCAAACAGACAAGTGTTCCTCAGCACTGCAGGGATATTTGGGGATTTTTTTCCCCTTTTTTTTTTTGTCAATCTAGGTTGGATTTATTAAAAATTCTAGTTCCTGACTCATCTCAGCACGTGGCAACAAACAGGCAGCACATCCATGGCCACATTCAAGGCTCCCAGAAATAAAGAGGTTTTTTCTTACCCACACACAAGGATAAGGGAAGGCACCAGTTTAAAATATGTGCAAGACCCCCAAAAATTTCAGATGGGCTCTTCTTCAGCACTGTTCTGTTTTTACAGGCAACTCTATTGATCAGATTTTAATTTGGAATCCAATCATTGGGTGTGCACCCTAGTTATGCTGAGAGAGATATTTAATACCCTTCACTGGGAAGAACCATTGGCTCCTCTCTCTCCTGGGATATCCACTGAGGAATCCAATTAATCAGGTCCCAGGGGAGGAGTGGGAAGATGAGTCTGTGCTGAAGGATAACAGCTTCAGAGACCTAATTACTAACATGCAACTTGCTTTGTTCTCAAGCAGAATTATGCAGAGATCTCCCCTTTTATTTTGATTAATAAATGAAGGGAAAAGAGTAAAAAAGCAGATTAAAAATATTGGGAACAATTTCTGATCTTTAGGAATGACCTATTTAAAAAAAAATCTACTATTTCCTGTGCATTTTTGTGAAGAGTTTTCAGTTAAAATGATAATTTTGTTTTCGAAATCTTTTCTCCTCCCTTTGCTTCTTAATCCTGGGCAACATCATTATCTCATTTTATCTCTCAATTAATACAGCATATTAATAAATACCTTCAAAAGAGAGCAGAAAATACCAGGACCACCTATACCAGGAAATTTTGAATTCCACAAAGCTTGTCCTGCCAACACCACTTTTATTGACCTGATTTCACCCTTTTCTTTCAATGAAATCATGTCCAGGGGTTCTCTGCTGGAATTTTGTACCAAAACCTTGGGCAAACATGGGAATGTGTGACTGTAAAGATGAGAGGGCACGTTCAGAAGCACCAAATTTCAGCTGATTTGGGCTCGTTTCAGAAGGGAATGCTGGTTTTTCTTCACAGAAAGAGCAGGCCCCTGCCCCAAGTCCCTCTCCAGCTCTATATTTAATGTATATCTAAGGTATAGACACATAAATACCTTTTTTACACCACTTACAGGGAACTTAAGATGTGCAGAGTTATTTTTATGGTGCTTTAATTTTTTTTTCCCTTCCTAAGGGTTTTCCAGGACGGATCCAAAATGTTTTCTGAGCAGCCACAGGACATGTGGGATAACAGGAGCACAAACCCAGAGTGATTCCCAGCTTGGAATTAAAGCCTGGCACTTGAGCACTGACTGAGATGTCCTGAACCCCTGGAAAAATCCAAGCCCCAAAACAGCTTGTGGAAAAAAAGCAGGAGTGCAGCTGGAATGAGCTGAGCTGCAATAGAGGAGATGAAATTAAAAACTCCCACAGGTATTATTTACTTCTTGGTGACACTGAAAATTTAAACTGACTCTGCTGTGGCAGAATTTCAACTGGAAGGAGCTTTAAAGATGGAAAAACGGGGAAATTCTCCCAGAGCACACAATAAAACAGCAACAATCAGCTCCATGGCTGCTCTCCACCACCTGCAGGGAAGGGAATTCCTGAAGGGAATTCCTGGCACTGAGGACTGAGCTCCAAAAAGCTCCTGCTTTCCATGACCCAGAGCATCTCTGCTGCCTCTCCCACTGACATCCTGCCCAGGGACCTTCAGGGATTTTAGGGATAACCTGGTCAAATTCTGGGTTCAGAGACCTTCCCTGCTTGGCTGCAAATGAACATTATGGGAATAATGTTCCAAAAAAACCCTGTGAACTGCAGGAGAGGAGGGGCCTTAAGGTGTTTTTCCTTGGGAACAGAACACAGAGGGTTTGACACGGAGGGGCTGGAGCATGTGCAGGGAAGGGTCTGGAGCAGCAGGAGGGGCTGAGGGAGCTGGGGGGGCTCAGCCTGGAGAAAAGGGGGCTCAGGGGGGACCTTCTGGCTCTGCAACCCCCTGACAGGAGGGGGGAGCCGGGGGGGTCGGGCTCTGCTCCCAAGGAACAAGGGGCAGGAGGAGAGGGAACAGCCTCAGGCTGTGCCAGGGGAGGGTCAGGTGGGATATTGGGAGAATTCCTCATGGAAATGGTCATCAAATCCTGGAAGAGGTGGAGTCCCCATCCCTGGAGGGATTTAAAATCCATGTGGACGTGGCACTCGGGGACAGGGGTCAGTGGTGGCCTGGGCAGTGCTGGGGGATGGTTGGACTCGACGATCTAAGAGGGCTTTTCCCACCCAAACCATTCCATGACTCCACGACACATCCACACCTCCCTCACACCTCCCCTTCCCAGCTCCGCAGACCAGAACGCCGAGGGAAAAGGGCTGAGGGAACAATGCTGAGGGAATGATGCTGAGGGAATGCTGCTGAGGGAACAATGCTGAGGGAATGATGCTGAGGGAATGCTGCTGAGGGAACAATGCTGAGGGAATGATGCAGAGGGAATGCTGCTCAGGGAACAATGCAGAGGGAATGATGCAGAGGGAATGCTGCCGAGGGAACAATGCTGAGGGAATGATGCTGAGGGAACGCTGCCGAGGGAACGCTGCCCTACCCGGGGAGATGATGTAGAAGAAGTCCTTGAAGTCGTCCATCCAGACCTCGGCCAGCCTGCGGTTGTTCTTGTTGATGACGTGGCCGGTGCCCCCCGGGAAGGTGTAGGGGGTGGCCTTGCGGAACACGTGGCCCACGTGGGAGCAGGTGACGATCTCCAGGGAGCCCCCGCACTGCCAGACCTGCGGGGCAACGGCAGAGCCCCGGTCAGAGGGACCCCTGGCACGGGGGCACCCACAGCGAGGGCAGCACGGGGCCCCCACTTATCTCCCCGGGAATTTGAAGGGCAGGTTTTATGGGAACCTCGGGGGTACAGCTCTGGATGGCACCGAAATGGGGGAGGCTTTAACTGCCAGGGGGGAGCTGGTGGGAAGGGGTCACTTGGCTCTCTGACCCCACCCCACTGAGAAAGGGGTCACCCCTAAGGGGTTAGTGCACGGCATGGATTTTGTGGGATTCCATGTTTAAAGAAACAGGGAAGAACTTTTACAGATACAAAAATTTTATATATATTTATACATAGTTATATATATAATTATATATATTACATATAATTATATATACTATATATAGTTATATATAATTTTATATATTATATATAATTATATATAATATATAATATATATAATATATAATATACAATATATAAAACATATATAATTCTATATATAACAATATATATCATATATTATTATATATTATATGTAATTATATATAATTATATTTTATATATGTTTATATATTATATATAATTGTATATGATATATATAATAATATATATAATATATTATTATATATAATATATATAATTATATATATTTATATTTTATATATGTTTATATATTATATATTTCTATAATATATATTTTATATAAAATTATACATATTTATATATACTATATTTATATAGTATATATTTATATAAAATTACATATATCTATATATTATATATAATTATATATTATATATACTATATATAATTTCATTATATATTTTATATATAATATAATTATGTGCAATATATAATTATATTTTATATATTATATGTAATCATATATAATATTCATATATAATATATATTATGTTACATATATTATACATATATTACACGTATGCAATAATAATATATAATATTTGTAATATANGAAGAACTTTTACAGATACAAAAATTTTATATATATTTATACATAGTTATATATATAATTATATATATTACATATAATTATATATACTATATATATATATATATAATTTTTTATATATTATATATAATTATATATAATATATATAGTATGTTACATATATTATACATATATTACACATATGCAATAATATATAATATTTGTTATATACTATATATTACATATAAAATACATGATGTTTACCTTGTATATAATATTTATATTATATATATTATTCATACACACACATTTATATATATATATACATATATATATAAATATATATATGTATATATAATTTAATTCTTTATTACCAGGCCCCTCCTGGTGATAACCCACCAAGTTTAGGAGCCATTGGGTGGTTTGCACAGGAACACTGGTGAAGTCTTGTAATCAGAGCTCCTTGACACAGCCCTGAGTTACCACGGCAACCTAATGCAGATTTGATTTAATTAGGGCTGCCTCCTTTCCCCTAATGTCATTAGCATGAGGAGTGCCGTGGCTCTGTGGGCTCAGCAAGGACAACATCCCAGATCCCTGTTTGTAACACCCCGGGTTTGGCTGCTCGGGGACAACTCGGGCAGCTCAGGGGGGACCTCGGGCTGATGGATCCCAAACAACACACACAGCCCCCAAGGGAGCAGGGAGGAAACCCAAAATGCACACAACTGGTGTGCTCACAAAGCAACTGGGAGGAACTGGGCAGCTCAGGAAGGGGGTCACACAACTTCCCCACCAGTTCTGCTGCTCTCCCCGGCAGGAAATTCTTGCCACGCCACCATTGGTAAAAATATCTGTTCCTGGACACTTGGAAAGCCCATTTTTGGCTCTCCGGGGTGCAACCTGCTCCCTGCGACAGCTGGAACAGGAGTGGGAATGAACCTGCGCCCTCTTCTCATAAAAAAGACTTTTTTCAATATTATTTAAGAAACCCGAACAAATCAACCTTCCTGGATGCTCCCATGTAAACGGGCCTACAAGGGCTGCAAATCCTTTCAATGCTGATGTTTGGGACAATGGCATTTGTTTGGGATAATGTCACTGCTGCTG
>NW_016690285.1:2171628-2183157 GCF_001604755.1 Lepidothrix coronata | reverse complement strand
GATTCAGGGATTCCCAAAACAGGGGGTCTTGGGGATCTGGACCAACATCAAAACTCCCCCCTCCCATTTGATGATAAATCCCCTGATATAAAAACAGCTCCAGGAACATCCTGACTGCTTTCCACAAGTTCCTGTCCTGGCGAAGGACTGTGGGATTTCAGGGATCTGTTCTACACACAGGCTCTGGAATGCATGATGTGTAAGTAATAAACAGGAGAAAAATACCCTCAGAAACCTAATACCAAAAATCTCTCTAATGAAATCAACTGAACTGGTATATCTGGAATATTTTCCCTATGGAATCCTAAGAACCCCGACACAGAGCAAATTAATGCAGCCCAAAGAAAGGGAAAAATGCAACCACACAAATACATTTTAAGTACAATGCGTGAGCAAACTCTGCTCCTCCAATGAGTTCATGCACTCACACAGCTGAGGAATCCTGAAAAGCACAGAGAGCTTTTCCATCTGCTTGCCAGGTGATTAGGGATTTATATTCCCCAAATTCCACTCCCCAACATGCAGAACTAATTCCAGTGTCACCCTGTACTTCCAAAATAACCTCCCAGGCATGAACCAGCCCCCGGACCCAAATAAGCCCACACAGCCCTGGGATCCCAAAGTCCAGAGGAGGGATTGGGATAAAACTGTTCATTTCCAATGATCTGCTGTCCCTGGGAAAGCATCCACAGAATTCCAGGATGGCTTGGGCTGGAAGGAACCTTAAATGCCATCCAGTGCCACCCCCTGCCATGGGCAGGGACACCTTCCACCGGCCCAGGTTGCTCCAAGTCCCATCCAACCAGGCCTTGGACACTTCCAGGGATCCAGGGGCAGCCACAGCTTCTCTGGCCCCCACCCTCACAGCCAGGAATTCCTTCCCTATATCCCATCTGAACCAGTTTGAACACATTTCCCCTTGTCCTGTCCCTCCATGCTTTGCCCCCAGTCCCTCTCCAGCTCTCCTGGACCCCTTCAGGCCCTGGAAGGGGCTCTCAGCTCTCCCTGGAGCCTTCTCTTCTCCAGGTGAACATTCCCAGCTCTCCCAGTCTGGCTCCAGAGCAGAGGGGCTCCAGCCCAGCAGATTTTTCCATCAAGAAAGATTTTTAATTGGAACCACACTAAGATACAAGAGAATTAACCCTCCCTGCCCCTGACTCATCTCCTGTAAGAACTTCCACAACAGTCAAACACAAACTTCAGAGCCCAAGAAGAACTTGTCACATCCCTGAGGAAATCCCCATTTCTGTGTCCTCTTCTACACTTCCAACAGCTGCCAGAAGTCCCAAACAAGCATCATCTTACCCCTGTCAGAGCACACACTTCCTTCCCCTGGCCCTGCTTTGGCCTACTTGGATTATTCTAAAGAATAATCTTTTTTTTTTTCCTGGTGCAGAGATTATTTTTAATACCCTTTCCCAAAGCCACATGAGCTCCTTTCTGAGTAGCAAGTTTTCAGGGCATTCTCCAACTGGGAAAAAAACATTTAGAGAATACAACAGAAAATTAAAAATGCTTAAGGAATTCTATAAACAAAAATAAGGCTTAAGAATAAATGAGGTTTTCATTATTAAATCAGACTCTTAGAGCTGGAAGAGATTCCTGCCAGGACTATTATTATTTTTTTCCAATTGCCTTTATTAAAAGACATCCCATAAAGGAGTCATTACAGGGCAATCAGCAGCGAGCAGCAGCACAGCAAAAAGACAAAATATTGATTTGCCCAGAAATAACCAAATTATACCCCATGGATGCTGCTCCAGAGCCCTCCCCAAAAATTCTGGGGGCCTAAAAGGGCTGCAAATCCTTTCAATGCTGATGTTTGGGACAATGGCATTTGTTTGGGATAATGTCACTGCTGCTGGAGGATGGGATGGTCCAGGGGGTGGAACCCTGGACAGGATCCAGGGAGGGAAAGGCACTTTGGAGCACTTTGGAGGATTCAGGGATTCCCAAAACAGGGGGTCTGGGGGATCTGGACCTACAGCAAAACTCCCCCCTCCCATTTGGTGATAAATCCCCAATATAAAAACAGCTGCAGGAACATCCTGATGGCTCAACCCTATTATTTTCCAAACCACAGCGGAGTCTCCTGTATTCCATGAGATATTCCAGAGATATCCTGCTGGATAATGGCAGGTTTGGAGCTGGAGGAACCTCCACAAACCCTTGGCTCTCTCTGCTCCCAGTTTCCTGCAGATGTGTCACATTAGGTGGGTCTTAAACCCCTTTTCTGTCCTTGACCCAGTGGGATTCAGTGCACCTGAATATTTGACTGGCCTTTACAGAACAATTAATTCCAATAAATAATTCCAATAAACAGTACCAGGAAGTTCCCTGGCCCTCCTATGGCAACATCCCAGGGCTGGAAATTCATCATTTTATTCATTTTATTTCTATTCTTAACACCAAGCCCTCTCTTAGGCCATGCACGTATTCCAGGCTGGCAATGGTTCTTTAAATTTAAGTGGGAAAATCTTCTGAAAACAAACAAATCATGTTCTCTAATATGAAATTCATGCCCCAAAATCCATGTGTCTCCTCTCCTTGCTGCCCTCCCCTCGGCCTTAAAAAGTATTTTATATTCTGATTATATTCTTATAATATTCTTATATTCTGATTATATTCTTATTATAGTCTTATATTCTCCTATTCTGATGATATTCTTCTATTCTGATTCTCAGAGCAAGGGCAGAGCTGCTGCCCTGCCTTTATCCCCTGGGATTTCTGTGGAGAGCATGGATATTGCTGGTCTTTGTCCCTCCACGCATTTGGGACCAAGATTTATAATTCAAAGCTGAAATGAAGATCTTATCTTATCTTATTCTCACTAAATTTATAGAAGTTAAGCCCATCTCTGACTTTCTCTGAGAGAAATATGGAATAGAATTCAAGCTGCCAAGAGCCAGAGCAGACGAGCACCAGGGGAAGACAAAATAACACCACTGAACTGCCCCACTCCTCAGGAAAGGCTTCCAAAAACATGTGAACATTATTCAAGCAAGAGCAGGAATTAGGAATATCCCATTTAGGGCATTTCTATACCCTTTGCTGGAAGCTGGATAAATGATCACAGGCTGCTCTGTGTCATATCAGGTATTTATGGAATCCCAAAATCCCAAAATGGTTTGGAGTGGAAGGGACCTTAAACCTCATCTTGTTCCACCCCCTGCCATGTCCATATTCTCCAACACAGACCCTTAAACAAAACCCCCTTGTTTATCCCTTTGTGTTGGAGTTGGGTTTTCAGGGATTATCTTTTTTAGGATGAAAACTCACTGTTCTTCCCAAAGGAGAGTTAAGGATTTTAGATTTCCCTGACAAGAACAAGCCCTTTCCATAGGAATGACCCAAAATCTGTCCCACAAAAGCCTCTGTAAGGGACAAATTCCAGCAGTAACAAATGGCCTCGAGGTTCCCCCTGCCAGGGCTTGATGTGCATCAGCAATTCTCATCTTCAAATGCCAGGGAACTTTCCAGGAATCCCGAGGAACAGCAAGAACACACTGATTTAATCTGGGACAGGCACATTTTTGATGCTTTAAAGTAGTGCCAGTCACCCTGTGCTCCAGGGGGCTGCTCTAAAACATGGGAAAGCAGCCTCCTCACAGGCTGCAGGGAAAACAACCTCCTATACAGGAGTATTTTAGGGGTGTACACACCCAAAAAATGTTGAAATTACTCATTTCAAACACTCAGGCTCAGCAGAAGTAACTCAACCCTTCGATTTTACTGCAAAGCCAACGAATAAAGTCGATAGAAACGGCCTGAAAATGCTTTTAAATTCTCAGTTGGTCCTCTCTAGAAATACCTCCCTCATAAAAACCTTCAAAGGGGTTTCTGTCGTGGAAAATGGTTCTGGTTGAACAGGAAAGACAGGAAAAAGGGCCAAAGGGACTCTCCAGGCCGTGCTGTGGGTGCCACACAGGAATCCCGGGGGTTATTGCCCAGAATTCCTGCAAATTGTGCCCCCTCCGAGCAGTTCAAAGCCATTTCCAACATCCCTGCCAACCAGCACTCATCAAAGCCTCCATTTTCCAGCTTCCCTTTCTGTCTAAAGGGCAGTTATTAAATGCAATTCCCTCAGAGATGTTATCCATGCCATGGGAACACACCTATTCCAGCAGGAACACAGGGATTTTCTGCAGGATGGGGAATTTACCTCACACAGCCCCAAAATCCCAGCCAGAATTTGGAAGTTCATGATGTCATAACCTCCAAAACTTCTGTTGAAACATATATTTATATTGCTTTATATATAAATTTACATCAATATTTGTCATCAACATCAGCTCACAGGAAGCCTCGTTTCTCGTAAGGAGGAATTACTAAAATACACAGAATTTTGAAATCAGAAAAACCCCCAAAGAGCATTAAAATATTTCATGCAGTAAAAAGGGTGGAAATATTGCAGGGAGGTGGTTCCCAAATCCTTGGAAATTCAAATTAAGCCACCTAAGAGTGCCCTGAGCGTGGGGTAGGAACTGGTACAGCACAACTGTGGGGGTTTTGGACAGAAAATGAAGGAAAACAGCAATTACCCTAAAAGACATTTCAAGATTCTCGCCACCCCAGATATCCATTCCTGCATCGTAAGTTCCTATCTCTTCAAAGTAGTTTCTGTCAATAGAAAATAGGCCACCAGCCATAGTAGGGGTCCTAGTTGAAAACAAACAGAAAAAAAAAAACAAACGAAAACAAAAACAACAAAACAAAAACAAAAAAAAAAAAGAAAAGGGAAAAAGAAAAGAAAAAAGAAAAAATACCTTTTGAGAGACGCTGTGGAATTGAGCAGCGACACTACAGCACATTTCACTACCTCCCAGGTGCACTACACAGCATTTCTAGGCACACAGCTGGAACAGAAGCCACGAGGAATAAAAGGACAATTTGACTGTACTTGCTGTGCTCTCCCCCAAAATCCATGGGAGCCCCATCCCAGCCACAGCTCCGGGTCGTTCCCTACCCGTCAAATTGCATTTCCAGGGATTATCTGGGAGCATTGTGGTGGTGAAGTGGGTGGAATCCTGGCCCTTTGCGTGCAGAGCAGCAGCTCCAATCCCATCTGGAATGCTCAGTGAGGAGTTTAATGCCTCGGCTTTGCCTCAGAGGAGACTAAATGTGCATAAAATTACCAGGCCTAATCTCTCCTAACAGGATTATAAATCCTTACAACCGGCAAATCCACCGGAGTGCAGCTCCCTTTGTGTGAGGGTGTCCTACTTCCCTGGCCAGGTTGCTCCCTGTTTTCCCAAATGACATGAGGAATGCCCACCCCAGCTGGCAGGAGCACAGCTCTGAGGGAGGGAACACCCCCCAAATCCCAGCTCTCCTACAAAATACCCACACACGGACTCGGGGGTGCAGATAAAGAGGGTGGAGGTTCAGCCCAAACGTGTCCCAGCCCTGTTTGCTGAGCTCTCAGCATTCCTGAGGGAATTGTGGGAAATCTGTGGGATTTGGGGGGGAGGACCTCCAGGCACATCGAGGTGTCATGGAATCATGGAATGGTTTGGGCTGGAAGGGACCTTAAAACTCATCCCCTGCCATGGGCAGGGACACCTTCCACCAGCCCAGGTGGCTCCAACCTGGCCTTGGGCACTTCCAGGGATCCAGGGGCAGCCACAGCTTCTCTGGGAACCTGTGCCAGGGCCTCCCCACCCTCCCAGGGAAGGATCAAGGATCCTTCATCAGGAATCAAGGATCAGCCACGTTTCCATCCTCAGCTTCAAAACCAACAGCCCAGTGGGTGACACTGGATTTTGGGGTGGGTGACGCTGGATTTTGGGGTGGGTGACACTGGATTTTGGGGTGGGTGACGCTGGATTTTGGGGTGGGTGACACTGGATTTTGGGGTGGGTGACGCTGGATTTTGGGGTGGGTGACGTGACACCAGCTCAGCCCAGCCCAGCCCAGCCCCTGCAACACCAGCAGCAATAATGAGGGTTCCTACAGCTTCCCCTCAGTTCCACACCTCTCAGAGCTATTTTACCTCCTGGAGTCACTCCAGTGATGGGATCAGGTCAACTCTGATCCCCAGTTGAACCCAGTTTGATTTTTGGATACAGCCTCAGCTTCCCATTTGTGCAGTTCCTGGTAGCCAACAGGATTCCCACCCCTGGCCCTGCACCACACAAACCCCAGGTTTGCTGCATCCCACTGATGCCTCAGCCCAGCCCAGCACGCCCTGATGGCAAGAGAGACATCCAAGGGACCCCACTCCTGCCATGGGATACTCCCTAATTCCAGGCAACAGCACCTCACCCTGCATCCCACAAGAAGTCCCATCCTGGGCATCCACCACTCCAACGGCTCCCACAGTCACAACATCACTAATAAACAAGACCACTATTTATTTATCTTGGAATAAGGTTTTTACACCTTTTACACAGTCTCAATCCCTGCTGTGCATCACCTAGGCAGGATTAATTGCAATCAACTTTAAGTTTAATAATTAAGTTTTAATTATTAATAATAAGAAAATAAACACAATATCAAGAGTTCAAGGAGCATTTGGACAATGCTCTCAGGCACATGGTGGGATTTTTGGGGTGTCCTGTGCAGGACTAGGAGTTGGACTTGATAGTCCTTGTGGGTCCCTTCCAACTCAGGATATTCTGTGATTCTAATACACTCCTAATATTTAATCTTGTATTTTTCCTCCTCATATCTAATTTATACTCGAGAAAAGATTTTCCAGAACAAATCTATATTTTTAGTATTTCTAATACTTGCCTGGAGCGCCTTCAGCTCAAAAAACTGAAGGGCAGGCATGGAAATATCCATAAAAATGGGCTGAGCAGGGACTGCAAAAGCCCAGCACAGAAACACTTCATGTTTTTAATCCTTGTCAGACGAGATGTTTGGGAGCTGATCTTTAGCACAGACAAGGTTTCTGTTGCTGCAGGAAAAACGAGTTCCCTCAAAGGCAGAGGATGCTCTGCAGAGTACAAATACTGTACAAGGGTCTCCCAGTGGAAAAAGGAGGAGGAAAGGTTTAACAGGGCTGGGTTTAGCCCAGTGAGCACTGCCTGCTGAACCAGCCCTGCCTGAGGAGCAGCCGCTCCGCTCCCGGAATTCCCAGACCTTCCTGCAGCCACTGGACCATCCCCAGGGAGACTCAGCTTCAAGCTCCACCTCTGTCCAGGACAACCACCCAGGTTTTGCTCCCTGAGCAGCAAAAAGGGGTTTTGCACTTAAAATAACCCTTTTTGACAAGGTCTGCTCGTTTCCAAGCATGACCTCCGGTGACAGTGGAATTACAGCATTTACATGGAAACAGAGAAAATCCTCAGGAGCAGCCAAACAGCAGCGAATAGTCTTTGTTATCCAAACAAAAAAAATACCTCTAAACCCACTGCCATGAGTCCCTGGGGGCTGCTGGACCTTCAGAGTGAGACACAAACCCCTGCACCAACCCCTGCCCGCTCCAAGGCTCAGGGAATGTGTGCTCCCAAAGCCACAGCTCCTATTTCATTCCTGCAAATAAACCTGGAAAAAACGTGTTCCAACTGATCCCAACATGTGTCAGAGAATGAAAGATTTGTCTCCAGAACAACCTGTAATTCAGGGGTTTCTCCTGAATGGCCCTTGGTCTCAGTTTGGTTTCAGTCCTTGCAGACACACCTCGGGAGCTGAAAGGTCCCCACGGTCATCCTGCTTCTGAGCATTGTAAGGAATCAAGGAATCATGGAATGATTTGGGTTGGAAGGAACCTTAAAGCTCATGTGTCCATGGGCAGGGACACCTTCCACCAGCCCAGGTTGCTCCAAGCCCCTTCCAGCCTGGCCTTGGACACTTCCAGGGATCCAGGGGCAGCCACGACTGCTGTACATGACACAAAATTGGGAAGTACATTCCAAAAACCCCCCACGAAATGCCAAAATCTGACCAGCACCAACTGCCACCCCCTCATCCCCCAGGGTGGGGGGCACTGAGGGGTGGGGGTGGCCTGACCTGCTGCCAGTGCCCTACTCAGCCCCCAGCCCTGGCACTGCCCACGCCCATCCATCACCTTGGAACATCTGCCAGCAGGAAAGGCTTTCCCTGCCTTCCCAAAACCTGGGATTCCTTGGGCTGGAGGTACCATTTCAGGCTGTTTTGGGGCAAGGTCCTACCCTGTGGTGTTAATTAACTGACCTGAGCAATGGATGGGTAAGGGAGGAGAAAAGGGCTGTTAGACCAGAGGTGAAGAACCAGGAGGAGAAACAAGGGGCAGAGGTGGTAGAGACGGGTGTGTGAAGAGCAGGAATAGCATCCAGGAATGGATCCTGGAGGAGAATGGAGCTGTCCAAGGTATCCCTGAGCAGCACAAGCAGCACCTGTGGATCCCCACGTTCCTAGTGCTAAAAATAAGGCAAAGAATCCCATTTTTCTGAGGAATGTCAGGAGCTCCCTCCCCGCTGTGCTGCACGACAAGGAGCTGTGGGCTTTGAATGGCAGAGTCATGGAATTCATTAACCTTTCCCAGCAAATCCAGAGATTCCAAGAAGATGTTTGACTCCAAACAGGACCAAGAATGGATCAGCTCCTGTAACTCCCTCAGCAAATCCACCAGCACTGATCAGATCCATGGACTGGGAAGAGTCAGGGACCCTTTTCCAGAGGTTCAGCACCTTCTGCCCTTAATTCCACAGGGGTCAATGAGTTAATTTAGGGAATGTGATGGCTCAGCTCTGCCCTGACCCATCAGCCAGCTCTTCTCACTAAGCTTTCCTCATTTTTTCAAAAAAAACACTTCTGCAGCAATACAAATTACACATAAATAATAAATTGTATGTAAAATAACCCCTGGTGTGATGATGCCTGTGTTATGACTTTAAATCTAGAGAGCAAAGGTAGGAATTTATCCCTGTAATTATGGAAGATAAATTCTTTAGAGTGAAACCTGTGCAGATCACAGGGATTTTAAATTACCAAAGAGCAGAGTCTGAGGGCAGCAATGGTGTTACAGACATGCACACAAGGGTCACCCAAGGAGGTTTGTGTTTTCTGCCTGTTCCACTGATTACAGAGAAAAATAGGAATAAAAACACGAGGCTGAAATGATGTGAGAGAACAGGGAAAGCAACATGAAATTAAAAAAATGAACTCACCAATTTGCTTCTACACTTTTGGCCTGGCTTAGGCTGGTGGTGATTTTAGCCCCCTATTTTTTGAATATCCAGCTGCCAAAACTATTTGTAACTGAGCTCAAATGTGACTTTTTCCACAGAATCATGGAATCCCTGAGGCTGGAAAAGCCCTCCCAGCCCATGGATCCCCCCTGTGCCCGATGCCCCCCTTGTCCCCCAGCCCAGAGCACTGAGTGCCACGGCCAGTCCAGGGCTGGGGACTCCAAACCTCCCTGGGCAGCCCCTGCCAGTGCCTGACCACCCTTTCCATGAGGAAATTCCTCCTGATGTCCAACCTGAGCCTCCCCTGGCACAGCTGGAGGGTAGAACTCAGCTCCTTGGATGTGGAATTTCTGGTGGTTCCTGATGTGCTGGTGAACACGGTGGAGGTGCTGGTTGGACTCGATGGTCTCAAGAGGCCTTTTCCAACCTAAATGATCCCATGATTCTGACATTCTTCTGACACCAAAGAGCCTGGAATGCCTAAACCAAACCCCAACACTTCGGTCTTAATCCAGCACAAAGAGCCTCCTCTTCACTCCACAGCTCTTGTGTGAGTGACAATTGTGGCACTTGGCCCCCTGACCCCCTCACCCACACTCTGCTCACCAACACCCCTCTGAGGGGAGAATCCCACAAAATCCCACCTAAAAGCTGGTGAGGGAAAAACATAAAGAAATACAAACACCCCCATTTTTATATTTTAACACTTTGCAGAGTCGATGACTTGTCTGAGTCAGGGTTCACTTTGAGCCCTGCTCCATCTCAAGGGAAGGAAATAAGAACTGGGAATTGCCTTTCTTTGGAAACTCCCTGTGACTCCCTGTGACAAAGGCAAATTTCCAATTTCTCTTTGGAAATTCCCTTTCCCTCCTCTGGAAAATCTCTGTGGATTCGGGAGAGCTGGGATGGACAGAGCACAGAGAGGCTCTGCAGCTCGTTAGGGTAATTAATTAACTCTCCCAACTTCCACCCACACCTGAGCTTTAATGAAGGAGCTGCTGCCTGAATTCACAGCCCAGAGAGAACATTTTAGATCCTGAGAAAAACAGTTCTTCTGACTCCAAAATAGCTTCACCCCCTCCCTCCATTAACGACTTTCTGGCAACCCTCCTCACTTTTCCTGGGAATAAAACCTAAAACACCCAGCCCTCCCCTCATTCCAGGCTTTGAAGGACAAGCAATGACAGATTTTGGCCATTTTCTGGCAGAATTAATGGTGAAAGGCTTTTTTTGGCCCCTCCATCCCTGCCCTACCTGGACACACCATCCCCTGAGCTGCCTCTCCTCCCTCCCTGCTCCAGGGATGTGCAGCATTGGAATTCTGCCCACTCCATCCCACCTTCCACGGGTTGGAAACCATTACATCCACTCAGAAAAAACCTTTTTTTCATCTATTTTTGCACTTCCCCTGAAGCCACAGAAGCCGTTAGAGCTGAGCAAATAACCCCTCACCAGTAATTTATTCAATTTGTTCCCTTTCAGCTTCATTTAGAATTTGGGAAGAGGTTTTGTTACACTCTGTGGTTCCAGCAATTAAATGGAAGAGGTCAGGACAGGCTCTTCCATCATCTCTGACTCAGGGTGCACAGTCATCAATCCTGTGGGCACATGTGGCACTTGGTCCCCTGACCCCTCCACCCCCACTCTGCTCATTAACACCCCTCTGATCGGGAGAATCCCCCAAAATTCCAGCTAAAAGCTGCTGGTGGTGGTGGGGGAAAGCAATTAAAAAATGCTTTTAGATCATTTTTGACTCAGGGTGTACAGTCATCAGTTCTATTTCCTAAGAAAACAAGAGCTTCAAGTGCAAAAATCATCACAGCTGAATGTTGGGGTTCAGCGTCCAAAATGCTCAGAAAGACCTTCTGATATTTGGTTAAAAAAACAGAATAAAAAGGCTGTTTGCAGAGAACTAAGGGAGGGAGCTGAGCAAGCAGAAAGATTGGTGAGGAGGAGATGCAATGGGTTTTCTCAGCTCTGCTGCAGCACTAAGGACAGGGCAGAATTTGGCCTTCGCTCCCCACAACTCCCCGAGGGGATCTCGGGAGAACTTTGGGAATTGTGAGTTACTGCCTAGGGAAGCACACAGAGAGCAGGCCTGGGGCAGTGCCTCACCTGACAGGGAGGGTCCTGTCCCCTTTCCTCCTGTCCATCTCCCTCTGGGGCACTGGGTACCAGCGGAAGTTGAGTTTCCAGTTGAAGCCCCCGTAGGTCATGTCAGAGCCTGCCATGTACTCGAAGGTGTCGTCGCTGATCACGTCGATGATGGGACACACCACGGTTTTCCTGCGGGAAAAGGCACCTGGATCTCAGCAGGGGATTGATAATGGTATTTTTAGTGTCAGCAGGGGGGATATTGCATGGATTTGGGGGGTTGTGTGTGGGGAAAAGGGGGGAAAAGAGGGGGGGAGAA
>NW_016690285.1:2166529-2169075 GCF_001604755.1 Lepidothrix coronata | reverse complement strand
GGGAAAGGGGAGAGGGGGGAAAAGAGGAAAAAGGAGGGGAAGAAAGAAAAAAGGAGGGAAAAAGAGAGAAAAAAGAGGGAACGGGGAAAAAAAGAAAGATATGGGAAAAAGGGGGAGAGAAGGGGAAAAATAAAAGAGAAGGAAAAAGGGTGCAAATTGCAGTGAGTTTTGGGGGTCAGACAGACAAGAAGCTGTTGCTGGTAACAAACAGGGGAAAGCTGCCACTGGGGTGGGAACATCCAGACCTTGTGGAATATTATCACATCTTTATTTAGAAATCAGATTCTGATACCAGTATCAGAGAACAATCTGATGGATTAAAACCCAACTCTCCCTTTTGAGCTCAGTGAAGTGTCTGAACCCCCGGGAAGAGCCCGGAGCTGATCCCTGCCCCTGGAGCCAGGATTCCCTCACCTGTCCTCCTTGATCCTGGCCAGCAGAGGCTCCAGCCAGCCCAGGGTGCACTCACAGTGGGCATCCAGGAAGGTGATCACCTGGCCCTTGGAGGCGGCGGCCCCGCGGAGCCGCGCCCGGATCAGCCCCGAGCGCTGCTCCATCCGCAGGATCCTCACGGGCACCTCCAGGGTCTTCACGTAGTTCTCTAAGGAGGCCTTCAGAAACTCTGCCAAACAGAATTGGGGGAGGAAACAGAGAGAAAATGTGGGGTTTAGAGAGGTTCAGCAGCTGTTGAAGACTCCAAAGGACACACAGCTCCCCCCCCGCTTGTTGGAGCAACTCAGGGGGATTGGAACGAGATGATCTCTAAGGTCCCTTCCAACCCAACCCAACCCATTCTCGAGTTCTCTGATAAAATCACAGGAATTTTAAATAAATCACAATCAATTATTTCCTGAAATAAGCCAGCAAAGAGTGAGTGCAAAACAAAAGACCCTTTGGCCGACTTGCCAACGGTTCGATCCAAAAAGGGCCGTTTTGGATGAATTTAAACATTTGAGCTCTTTGGCTCCTCTTAGGAAAAACTGGAGTTACTTGGCTAAAATCTTCCTCCACCTTCTGGAACAGAGAACCATTAAGCCACTTAATGAACAGGGAAATGCAGGAGAGTAATTAGAGTTAAGTTAATGCTCCATGAGGCAGAACTAAAGGACGGAGTCGCTGCATCCTCTGTCCCCGGAGCAGCTGCAGCTCCAGGTTGCATTTGCCATTAGGCACATTTGGCTACTCCAGGATAATTTATCATTCCATTGACTCCATTTAAAGAACGTTGTGTGATTCCTTTTGCAGGTAATATGAGTTTCACATGGAGACAGTTTTCTTTCTAAAGCCTGAGTTTAAAAAAAGAACAGGGGAAAAAAAAAAAAACAAGAGCAAAAGAAATGAACCCCAAATAGGAGCAATACAGGCAGGGGTTGGAATGAGATGGTCTTTAAGGTCCCTTCCAACCCAAACCATCCTGGGATTCCATGAAATTGGCTCAGTGTGGGTATTCAGGAAAATGTGAATCACAGAATGAGGAGGTGGAGAGACAGGGAGAGATGTGGAAAAGGACTGACCTTTAGAGGAACGTGAAACATTAAACTGCAGGGCAAAAAAAGCACTGATGGAATTCTGGATACAACCTCAGAGCCCCTTGCAGGGCCTAAAGGGGCTCCAGGAGAGCTGGAGAGGGACTGGGGACAAGGCATGGGGGGACAGGACACAGGGAATGGCTTTAAACTGACAAGGGCAGGGATAGATGAGATATTGGGAAGGAATTCCTGGCTGGGAGGGTGGGCAGGCCCTGGCCCAGGTTGCTCAGAGAAGTTGTGGCTGCCCCTGGATCCCTGGAAGTGTCCAAGGCCAGGTCAGACCAACCTGGGCTGGTGGAAGGTGTCCCTGCCTATGGTGGCAGAGCTGGACTGGATGACCTTTAAACATCTCTTCCAACCCAAACCAGTCTGGGATTTTATGAGTTACACCCTGACAACCCACCTGTACCCCCCTGTCACTCCCTGTCAGCATCTCCACCTCTGCCCACACTTCTGCTTCTGATCATTGCATGGAATCATGGAAAGGTCTGGGTTGGAGGGGACCTTAAGGCTCATCTGTCCATGGGCAGGGACACCTTCCACTAGCCCAGGTTGCTCCAAGCCCTGTCCAACCTGCCCTTGGATGTTTCCAGGGACGGGGCAGCCACAACTATTGGACATGATAAAAAACTGGAAGCACATTCCAAAAAAAAAACAAAACCAAGAAAGGTCAAAACCTGAGCAGCACCAACCCCCAGCCACCCTCCACCCCCCTGCTCAGGAGGGGACCCTCAGACTGCACTGAGAGAAGCCCTGGGGTGGGAATTGCTGTGTCCCATGAGACAGAGCAAGGCCTGAAGAGTTAACTCAGAATGCAGGCTCTGAGCAAAAATTAAAGAACCATCACTCAAGGACTAGCAGAAGACAACACTTTACCGAAGAATGCTGACACACTGACACAAAAGAATAAAAAGTAAGAGCACAGGGAAATAAGGAGCACCAAAAATGTATGTAACACACATACATAAATAGACAAAAGGAAGGAACATGGAGAGATAAGGGGAAAGAGAAGGGCCA
>NW_016690285.1:2160893-2162260 GCF_001604755.1 Lepidothrix coronata | reverse complement strand
ACCCACCCTAACTCCACCTGCTATGAATATTATAACTAGATGTTGCAATAATATGAATATGCATGTAAAGACGACGTAATCTCTCGCAAAAGTTGTATAAATAGTCTAACTCCTCTCTGATTACTTCAGAACTCTTTGTCCAGCATGAGCTGGGAGTTCCCCAACGTTGCCTGTGATGCCTTAAGACCCTTTTAGTTTTTTGATTTTCCTGATTTTATAAGCTTTATAAGCAGTTATATAAGTAGAAGTAGATTTTAGAAGCAGCAGCCCTTATTCACTTACCCTTTAGTACAATAGTTTACACATTCCCTGCCCCATCACCCCATTCTATGTTCCCTGTATCAATTCCAGCCCCGGATTCCAGTAGAAAGGGTTTAGTCTTTTGTCAAGGCAAGGCCTATGCTGTTTAGAGAACACTCAGATCTTGGCCTGAACCACAGAACACAGTCAAGAACTGGGTGACCGTGTACCCTTTGTGCTCTGAAGAAGATGAAGATGACGAAGAAAAGCCCCCAGACCCAATTCCCAAGGGGTGCACCAGGGCAAAAGCTACGGGATGGACAAAACTTGGATTGGTCGGGCAGCGTTATAAATTGTAACACCTGAACACGGCCTTGTGACCTTTATGCCTGGGCACAAATTAAACCCTTTTCTTATCTCATCTCCAATTAACTGCTCCGGAGTTTGGTTTTTTTTCCTCAGGTCCTATCAGGCATCACCTGCAATAAATCCCTCGCTGCTTAAAGACTCAAAGATTGTCTCTGAGTGGTCCCACCGTGCCTTTTGGGGCACGAAATGGGCATCCCAGAGCCCCACCTCTCTCGCTGGCGTCGTCCACCAGGATGATCTCGCGGAGCAGGCGCGGGGGCGAGCGGTTGATGACGCTGGCCACGGTGCGCAGCAGGGTGCTCCACGCCTCGTTGTGGAACACGATCACCACGCTGGTGTTGGGCAGCTCCTCGGGGTACACCTTCGTCTTGCACCTGCCCCGGACACAGGGAAAGAGGTCAGTGTTTAAAATATCCCTGTGGGAGGCTGAAACGGTTCATGATTCATGCGTTCTAGGATTGCCAAGGGACTCTTGCAGGCTTCTGCAGGGCTTTTGCATTAGACCTCTGGTGGCCCATCAAAGCCCATCCCCAACCCCCTCTGTCAATCTTGAAAGGTGGGAAAATCCCTTTGGCCAGGTCCCTCAGGGAAACTCATCACAGACCCAGGAGAGGTTGGAGGCTCGTGGTGTGGCCTCTGACACTGACCATGGATATGATAATTCATAACTTCTTGGAGTGTGGGGGCTTCCCTCCTTCACCCCCAATGGATCAAGGCCACCTCTTCAACTGACAGACATGGAAGCCGCACCTCCGAAG
>NW_016690285.1:2140307-2160144 GCF_001604755.1 Lepidothrix coronata | reverse complement strand
CCTCCAGGCCCTGTTAAAACATGATCTCATACAGGGAATATTTCCAATTTTTGAGGCAGCCCCGCCCCTTGCAATTCCCAATGAATCCTGGGGTGGGAAGGACTCCGCTCCAGAGGGGCTGGAGCAGCCTGGGGGGACACAGGGACTGGCCTGGGATGAGCTGCTGAGGAAAAGCAGAGCTGAGATAACACTGGGCTCCCTTAAATGTGTCAATCCCACGTGTTTTCCTGAAGTGCATCCCACAGGACAAATGGATTAGACATGAATGCCACAAAATAAACCCATTTACACTCCTCTATCTGGGCTGAATTGCAGGAACAGCAAATACTGGTCTCACCTAAAAAATCTGGGCAAGGCTTCCTGCCCTGAGCAGGGATTTGGGGCACGGGAGGATTTTCATGGATGTTTCACCCAGGAAATTCTCACAGACCTTGGTTGCCAGTCCTGAACTGCTCCTTCCTGAGCCTTTCCCCCCACCCTGGGACCACCTCTCAAGGGTTTTGCTTCACAGAATCCACCACTAAACTGTAGCACCACATTCAAGCCATGATTCCTCTCTAAAAAATCACATTTCTGCTCAGAAGTGGATGCTCCTAAGCACAAATACTCACACAGGAGCTACTTTCAACCTACATTTCAGTAAGAAAATCCAATTATAACGGTCTAGCAATTTGGAGACAAGCACTTGCAACCTTACTCAGCCAGAAAAGATTGAAGATGGATTTCTTCCCCTGCTGCAGAAAATACTTGGAAATAGAATTAAGCATTTCTCTGTTGAATTAAACTGGTTTAAGGTTTAATCAATAGTTACTTCAAATCAGAGCTGGCATTGATTAAAATCTTCAAGCTGGCCATTCCCAACAGGACTCAGGCAGTCAGGGGACATTCTTTGGGAGACAACTCTGGACGTAATGGGAGGCAAAATAAACTGTTTGTGTGAGATCACACTCAGGAGATGGCATTGAAATACCAGCCCTGGAGCCACATTGCTCCCAGACAGCTCCTGGGAGGGGGATTTTGGGGTGCCCTCAGGGGGGAACTCCTTCCCACACAAACCAGAGCAAACTCTCACTGACTCTGGAGCCAGACTGGGAGAGCTGGGGGGTTCACCTGGACAAGAGAAGGATCCAGGGAGAGCTGAGAGCCCCTTCCAGGGCCTAAAGGGGCTCCAAGAGAGCTGGAGAGGGACTGGGGACAAGGGATGGAGGGACAGGACACAGGGAATGGCTTTAAACTGACAAGGGCAGGGTTAGATGGGATATTGGGAAGGAATTGTTGGCTGGGAGGGTGGGGAGGGAACAGGATGGAATTCTCAAAGAAGCTGTGACTGCCCCTGGATCCCTGGAATTGTCCAAGGGCAGGCTGGATGAGGCTTGGAGCAACCTGGGGTAGAATCCACCACTTCCCTGGGGAGGTCATTCCACAGGCTGAGTATTCCAGGGCTGAAACACTTTCCTGTCACTTGTTACTTGACCCCACCTTCCAGATCACTCCAGATCCCTCTGGCCTCGAGTTTTCTGCTGCATTTGGTGCAGCTGCACCACAACCAGACACAAACTGAACCCATTTCCACCTCGATAACACCCATCTGATTTTTCACCTTCACACCCCAATAACACCCATCTGATTTTTCACCTTCACACCCCAATAACACCCATCTGAATTATCACCCTCACCCCTGGGTCACATCCCTCCCTCCCCCAGCTCAGGATCCCCCCTGACACAGCAGCACCCACACCTGCACAGCTCATCACAAATTCCCCACCAGACACGTCCAGCAGGAGCATTTTTTTTTTTATTTTATTTCCTTCTCCTCACCTTCTTTTGCCACAAAAAACCATCCCAAACCCTGCATTGATAAAGGGAAAATCACAGCCAGTGCAAACCTGGGCCCTCTGTGCCCGTGTCAATAAAAATCAGTCTCTCTGTCACACACTAAACATATTAAACCATAAAATCATATTCTTCCTTAAGAGCAAACCATTATAAATTGGCTTTTGGAACAATTTGATACTCCCTAAAGACAGAGGATGTACAGAAAGCTTCTGTCTGAGGAGGAAAATGGGGAAATTATTTTTCTCAATGCTTTCTGTCCTTTCACCAGAGAAGACAAAACTTCTTTTCATCAGGAAAATGCATTTAGACACATTTCCCTCAGTGTTAAACAGCCCTTCTCCCTCCAGCTGAGCACAACCAGTCACTGAGGTGAATATTCCCGTTCTCCTTCTGTTCTTTGCGGGCATTTGGGAATAAAATCCAGGCAAAAAAGCATTAATTTCATTTAAAATCTCATGGGAACCTGAAGGATTTCATTTCAATCAAAGCTTAATAAGCAAGACTTGAGCCAAGTGACAATTCAGTTCAAAAAGCCAAAGTAATGGGACATTTTACAAGACTTGATCACCTGTGTATAAGTGATCAATTTTGCTTTTATTTATCACAATTTTTATTGGTTATAAACTGCTGTACCTATAAATCAGATCAGGGGATTTACAGAAAAAGGGAAAAAAGGAAAACAGGGCAAAAAATGAACTGGAAGAAGATCAAATCCAATAAACACAAGGTTTCTATAACAGTTCTGTAAGGAAAAAAATCCCACCTCTAAAAATCTACTTCCAAAAGCAGGAAGTTTGGACAATGCTCCACACACGAAATTCCAGTTGGATATTCTCTGGAAAATCTGGAAAATATCCTGTTATGCAAAAGATTTCCTCTGCAAATTCCACTGAAAATAATTCAGTGGACCTGGGGAAACTCCCCCTCAAGCTCTGCCACAGCCCCCAAGTCACCACACACAAACTTCAGGCTTCCCTCACAAATTATAAGGTACTAAAATTAAAAATCAAAATAAAAAACCCTCCAAGCCCCCTTCAGTTTTTCAATCATTGCAAAAATCCTTGATAGATGTTCCAGAAAATGTTTATGGACAAAAGGAAAGGAAAGCCACATCCTGCAGGTAGATTTTGGCATTGGCAGCATTTTCTCTTTATCAGCTGTAAAATGTCAATTTTTAACGGCTGACAGCAGAGCTCTGGAAATTTGTAAAGCAGACATTGATGTTTTTATCTTTTCAAAGCCTCGGGAATAAAGTTCTCCCTGAAGATCAAAATATTTAAATTATTCCAGGTGATAAGAGGCACAAGAGGGTGTTTTGTTATGGAGAAGTGAAGGTTCCAGGGAGAGCTCAGAGCCTAAAGGGGCTCCAGGAGGGCTGGAGAGGGACTGGGGACAAGGGATGGAGGGACAGGACACGGGAAGGGAGAAGGGAAGGTTTGGGAAGGGGAAGGAAGGGAAGGTTTGGGAAAGGAAGGTTTGGGAAGAGAAAAGAAGGGAAGGTTTGGGAAGGGAAGGTTGGGAAGGTTTGGGAAGAGAAAGAGAAAGAAGGAGAAGGAGGAGAAGGAGGAGAAGGAGGAGAAGGAGGAGAAGGAGGAGAAGGAGGAGAAGGAGGAGAAGCTGAGAAAAAAATATATGTTCACAGATATATGTTCCCACTGCCAGAGGGCAGGGATAGGTGGGATATTGGGAAGGAATTCCTGGCTGTGAGGGTGGGGAGGCCCTGGCACAGGTTGGGCAGAGAAGCTGTGGCTGCCCCTGGATCCCTGGAAGTGTCCAAGGCCAGGTTGGATGGGGCTTGGAATAATCTGGGCTGGTGGAAGGTGTCCCTGCCCATGGCAGGGGGTTGGAATGGGATGATTCCCACTGTCCCTTCCCTCCCAGCCCATTCCATGCCCTCAGACTCACCCGTCCAGCCGCACGTCGGGCAGGCTGCGGTTCAGGGCGATCAGGTCACTGGCCATCAGGTTGAACTGGTTGATCTTAAACAGCTCCTTCATCTTCTCCTGCTCGTCCTTGGGAATGAGCACAGCCTTTCCCATCTCTCCTGGCCCTTCCTGGTTCCGGGAAATAACGGCTGCAACACAAACAGCAAAAAGCCACTTCCAGCTGGGCGGTGTCGGATTTATCCGGCGGGGTTTGGTGTTCAACAAGGAATGCTAAAAACCAATAAAAACACACATTTTCCCTGCTCCACTGGGAGGTTTTCTCTCCCTCCAGATCCAACATCTGGTTTTACTCTGAGATGATTAAACCCCCCAGATCTGTTCACCTGCAGCTCTTGGCCGTAATCACAACAACAATAAATGACAGTTCCCAAGAGATTTCCAGCAGGATGGCAGAGCCCAGCACCAGAAGCTGTGCTGTGAGAACCTGCAGACAGAAAACGTTTGGAAATCACTTCTATGGACCCTGGAAATACCTGAAGAACATGTATATTAATCGAATTTTAACCAATTCCTTCCGGTTTTTATTCAGTTTTAATTCCCAGGCATGTAACAGCACAAGCCCATCCTGGTAAAGAATTAAACAATCTTCAGTGACAGAGAGGAAATTATAATATTCCAACCCTACAGAGGGTCTTTTACATCTTATTAGAGATTATTTTGGGGAAATATTTGTATTTTGAATTTTAAGGAAAACCACAGTATCATCTCATATAAGCACAGGAAAATAAACAAGATACATCCTGCCTTTTTAGGGAACAGTAGAGGGAAAGAAAGGAAAAATCCCATGTGCAGAAATAATTATAATATTCCCTCCCAGTGGCACTTCCAAATGGTTTGGGCTGTGAGATGAATTCTCTGAGATAAAATTCTGTCTGGTTTGTTAAAATAAATACATTTTAATAAATTTTCATAAAATAAATTTTAATATTATTCTATTAATGTTATATAGAATTTTATATACTTATGTTGATTGTATTAATAAATAACAAGTTAATTATTTAATATTTATATATATATATATATACATAATTTTTTTTACATGACATTAAGTAGCAGTGCAGTCACAAATTCCAGTCCCAGCTCCAGGTGAGAGGGATCAGCAGCTCTGCTCAGACATGGAAAGAGGGATGCTCCCAACTCCAACCCATGTTAACCCCCAAGCCCCTCATCCCAAGGGAATCCTACTGGATACAACAGTCCCTGGAGTCCCCCCGTTAAGATTCCAGGTCTATCCCAAAGCAGTTCCATCTTTGCTGTAATCACAGCAGAAGTGAGGAATTCCTTGCTGTTGCAGCACATCCAGGTGCTGCTCCTGATCCAGGGGAAGGATAAAATCCATGAGTGAGTGTGGAATGACTTTCTGACCGCCCCAGGTTCCCAGGGTGTTCCCATCCTGGCTAAGGGATGCACAGGGATGGGATGCACAGGGATGGACCCCCAGCCCTGCCCTCTGTGCCCCATTCCATGTGCAGGGTTATCAGGGTTATTCCCAGCTCACGACCAAAGGGCAGCTCCTGCAGGAGAAGGATAAGGGAGAAAAACGAACATTTGGGGTGAAAAAGCAACAAAAACCCAGCAAGGACCGTAAATCCTTGGATCTGCCCGGCGTTGCCGGGAGTGTTTGGGCAGCAGCCCCCGGGCAGTGCCTGTGCTGAATTGTTAAACAAATTGAAGGCTTTGAAACCTATCGAGCCCGGCTTTTTTTTCCCCTCTTTTTATCTCGAATTCCGTGCTCTCTATTCCCCACTGCCCCGCAGACCCGGAGCTTGCACCGAGCCCTTGGGAGGGGTTGTTTGCATTTCCAAAGGAGCTCCATCGGTGCTGACAGATGATGAAAAATGGCTGCAGGCAGAAAGCTGGAAAAACAGCATTTCCATTCCTCGTGGGCACCCCTGGAGTCGGCTCCCTGCTCCCGTGTGCTCCGGGATGGGCAGCAGGAGAGGAGCTGCTTGGCCCTGGCCTTGCAGTAAAGCTGGTTCTGGTGGATGGATTTGCTTTTAAATAATAAAAACAGGCACTCTTCCAAAATATTTGCAATTCCCTTCAGCACTTTAAAGAGGAGGAGTGCTGAATCACTGCTCCCTGGTGCAACTAGTGCATGGAATTAAGGGAGATGTCTCCTTGGAAAAGTGGGAAGTGTGTGCAGCTCCCCCTGGAATTGCACAGGGGGTACAAAGTGTACAGCTCCTTGCAGGGACTACTTTGGTTTCAAAACCATGACAAATCAGCCCAGAAGAAGAGTTTGCCTGCAAAGTAAAACAGCCTTGTTTGCTTTGCTAGGAATTTATGGATTTCCCAGGATCCCGGACTGGTTTGGGTGGGAAGGGACATTAAAGCCCACCCAGTGCCACCCCCTGCCATGGGCAGGGACACCTTCCACCAGCCCAGGTTGCTCCAAGCCCTGTCCAACCTGGCCTTGGACACTTCCAGGGATTCAGGAGCAGCCACAGCTTCTCTGGGCAACCTGTGCCAGGGCCTCCCCACCTTCACCATCAACAATTCCTTCCCCAATAATTTGTTGCCATAAACTCCACACAGAATCCAATAAAGTCAAGGATCGATTTGCCATTTCCCTGATGAATCTCTGCTGCTCAGAACTCCACACGGCCTCATCTTAATCCAGAACATAAAGAATTCTAGTTTTAATTATACAGCAGCGATAAATCCTGTAAAGTTGTCATAAACATCATTAAATAGATCATTTACTTCACAGTGTTTCTCAACACAAGAGTGCCAGGATTCCACAAAAAGAGTTGCTTTTCAATACTAAAGCATCAGCACTCGTAACTTCTGCCAGAAATAAGACATTTTTAGCATTTCTGGTACACATGTTGTCTGGAGACAGCCCAGCCCACGCTGCCTCTGCTCCCAGTAGCCTCGAGGCAGAACAGCTGAAGAAGAGGTGCAAGGAGGTCTGGAGTGAGAGAATAAACTGAGCTGCAGGGTTCCAAAAAACCACCTTTTGGGAGGGATGGGAAATTTTTTTAAGGGATAGTGGCTGGTGCTTCTGAGAGAAGATCTGAAAGGAGGCACCTTCTCATCCAAAAAATGCAGCAGCTCTTATGTTTTTGTAGGAAAACCAGCGTGTCACAGCCCCAGGGCAGTGCCTGTCACACCTCCAGGGCTGGGGCAGGGAAGAGAAGGAGCTGGGAAGGGGCTGGAGCAGCAGGAGGGGCTGAGGGAGCTGGGGGGGCTCAGCCTGGAGAAAAGGAGGCTCAGGGGGGACCTTCTGGCTCTGCAACTCCCTGACAGAAGGGGGGAGCCGGGGGGAGTCGGGCTCTGCTCTCAGGGAACAAGGGACAGGAGGAGAGGGAACGGCCTCAGGCTGTGCCAGGGGAGGCTCAGGTTGGACATCAGGAGGAATTTCTCCTGGAAAGGGTGGTCAGGCCTTGGAAGGGGCTGCCCAGGGAGGTTTGGAGTGCCCAGCCCTGGAGGTGCCCAAGGCACTCAGTGCTCTGGGCACAGCCAGCTCTGCACAACGTTGGAACTTTAAATCCTTCAGGTTTTCCTGTTTGCACCCAAAGGGAACCATCAGCCCCAGGGCATACACAGCCCCTCAAGCCCCCCAGCCAGAGCAATCCCAGGGAAACAAAGGACATCTCATCCTTTCCACAACAGTCACACCCCAGCACTGGCCCACCTAACACCTGATTTCCCAGCTACACACACCAACCAAGGGACAGGAGTGACAGGGGGAGTAAAGCAACACAGATTCCATCCTGGAAATGCACTGGGAAGAAAAAAAGGAAAAAGAAGAGAGAAACGGAAAAAAATGGGGGGGGAAAAAAGGAAAGGGGAGAAGGGGGAGGAAAGGGGGAAAAACTGCAGCAGGGGAGGGTCAGGTTGGACATGAGGAGGAATTTCTCATGGAAAGGGTGGTGAGGCCTTGGCAGGGGCTGCCCAGGGAGGTTTGGAGTGCCCAGCCCTGGAGGTGTCCCAGGAAGGCCTGGCCGTGGCACTCAGTGCTCTGGGCTGGGGGACAAGGGGGGCATCGGGCACAGAGGGGACTGTATGATCCTAGAGGCCTTTTCCAACCCCAATAATTCTGGGATTTTAAAGCTCAGTAAAACCTCTTCCCAGCCCAGCTCAAGGTCTGTGGGCAACCAGACGCCTGTGCTGGGAGGCTCCATAAATCTGTTTGTTCCTGGGAGAGGTGCTGTGGGGGTGGGACGTCTCCTCTGCTCCACAGCAGCTCCACGAGGCTGCCACGGATGAGAGAATTGGCAATTTGGGAAAGCATTAACTAAATTAATGGATGTGTTCTCATCATCATTATGGCACCAGGGCTAAAGATTAAAAGACTTTAAATTAAAGAAATTTGAAGGTATCATCTCCACAAAGTGCAGCTGCAAGGAACTGCCACACAGCAAGGAGAGTCATTACTCCTGGTCCCCGAAAAGAACACATTTAAGAACAAGCATTTGCAACACAAGGGCTGAAATACTGCCTGGAGCTGTGATATCCAGGGAATTCCACACAGGGATATAGAAATCACGCACTAACAGGCTCAAATTCCTCCCACAGCACGACAGAGCCGTGGACACTGGGGCTGGAAGGTTTCAGAATAGCAATAAAACACAGAAGTTGTCAATTAAATTCAAATTAATTTAGATATTTGTTTCATCAGGAGGGTAGCATTTTCCTCCTCACAAGAGCCAGGAAGATTCCCAAGCATTCCTTAAACTGCTCCCTAATTTACCAGATTCTCACAGCTCCTCTTGCAGTGCTCGACCCAAGCCAGGGGAACAGCAAAATGCAAACTGGAATGGTGTTCCCTGGATCCCAGTCCTTCCCAGCTGCAGCCATGCACACCACACATGTGGCTGCCTTTCTTTCTGGGGAAAAAAAATAAGTTTAATCCCATTCGTAAATCCCAAAATCGTGGAATGGTTTGGGTGGGAAGGGATGATAAAGATCAGCTCATTCCCACCCCTGCCATGGGCAGGGACACCTTCCACCAGCCCAGGTTGCTCCAAGCCCCATCCAACCTGGCCTTGGACACTTCCAGGGATTCAGGGGCAGCCACAGCTTCTCTGCTCAACCTGGGCCAGGGCCTCCCCACCCTCCCAGCCAGCAATTCCTTCCCAATATCCCATCTCTCCCTGCCCTCTGGCAGTGGGAAGCCATTCCCTGTGTCCTGTCCCTCCATGCCTTGTCCCCAGTCCCTCTCCAGCTCTCCTGGAGCCCCTTCAGGCCCTGCAAGGGGCTCTCAGCTCTCCCTGGATCCTTCTCTTCTCCAGGTGAACCCTCCCAGCTCTCCCAGCCTGGCTCCAGAGCAGAGGGGCTCCAGCCCTGGGAGCATCTCCAGGACCTCCTCTGGATTCTCTCCAGCAGCTCCACATCCTTCCTGCCACAAGAACAACGTGAAGGTTTAAATACAGCGATGGTCTGATGACAACGTGATGATAACCAAAGACATCAGGACTTCTCTTGCTGGAGACTCTCAGGTGCCTTTTGCAAACAATGGCCATTCCTGAAATAAAACCATGGAAAAGGCAGCAATTTGGGAGTGGAGTTAACAGCTGAGTTCTTTGTTATATTGCAAGGTCAAGTTAAAACCTGCTGCCAGGATGGAGTGTAATTGCTGCTGGGAATTACTGTACCAAGGAGACCTGCAAGGAGGGGCAGGATCAGGCACTCAGGGACAGTTTGGAGCTCCCAGCTCTGTGTTCTCAGCTTCCTACTGCTTTTTATAGTCCGAATTTTTATACCACAGCCGTGGAAAAGGAAAGGAAAAACCTTCCTAAAGGATGCCACCTGGTTCTGTCACTTTTGACGGGGAATCAACTCATGAATTTCTCTGAAAATCCCCCAAAACAAGCAGGTGACCCCCCACTGGTGGCTCCAAATGTGT
The DNA here is from genome assembly GCF_001604755.1 of Lepidothrix coronata. Taxonomy (NCBI): domain Eukaryota; kingdom Metazoa; phylum Chordata; class Aves; order Passeriformes; family Pipridae; genus Lepidothrix; species Lepidothrix coronata. The sequence continues at coordinate 2,150,508 of NW_016690285.1, read as the reverse complement.
GCCCAGGAGCTCAGAAATAAACCTTCAACCTGCAGCCTCTGACAGCCAACCAGAAGAGTTTAAGTGAATCTCTAGACCAAGTTCATCTTCCAAAATACCCAGTAATTAAGGTTTTGCAGGATTAGTTTCCCATCTGAAAGGATCCATGTTCATCACCTTCACTGGTGTCCCTGCCCACGGCAGGGGCTGGAATGAGATGGGCTTAAAGGTCCCTTCCCACCCAAACCACCCTGGGATTCGGACATTTTAGAACATTTAAAGGATATTTTTATTATTTTTCATTATTCCTTGTACCCTGGAGCAGCACAAACAAACAATAAACCAAGGGAGGTTTAGCTCAGAGTTAACTTGAGGGGCACAACCTCCTTGTGGGGAAGGAGGTTTTTTCCCTGAGACTGATCCTGCCCTCATCCCATAAAATTTAACACGAGATAAATCACATTTCTGTTGCATCCTCTGCCTTGTCTTATTTGTGGTTCACAACTCTGAAGGGTTTTTTTTGTTTTATCTTTTTTTTTTTTTAATACACCCTCAGAGTGTCACAGCAACTTCTGTATCTACAGAAAGTCCCAAACATTCCCTAAAGAAAATTATTTCAGGAATAACCATTTAATTAAAGCTGACACAAGCAGCAGTTTAAAGGCAGTTGAAGAAATCCCCATTGTAGCAGTGGCATAATACTTTCCTTAAACACAATCATCTTCAAAACCCCCCAAAAGTAACAATTAACATATAAAAAACCACTTTGTGCATTTTCTGTAAGGAATATTCTACCTACAGGTAGACTCAGGAGTCCTAGAAATTGTCAACACACAGTGAAAAAATTAAAAATACTTGAACTGCTGAAACAAAAGGAAAAAAAAAAAGAATATTCAAAATTCTGACCAAACAGAATTGTCACTCTGGAGGTTTTTTTGGGGATGTATAGAAATGCCTCCAGCACCCTTAAAATGAAAGAACAAAGGGATTCTTGAAGTATAGCAAATAGAATATATAAACATCAAGGCTTTTTACACAGCACATCTCTCAATTCCATTGTCTTGTCATGTCACATTTAGGGATTAAAGTGCCAACCCCTCTGGAATGCTCAGATCCCTCCACAATGGACACCCCGGATACGGGATCCTGGAGGAAATTCAACTCACTGCTCGACTGAAATGTTTATCCAGGATCCACATCTTCCCCCTCCGAAGGGAACCAGAGCTCTGAGAAGCCAGAACACCCAAAAAAAGCCACCGAAAGCCTCTTCCCACCCCAGCTTTGCCCAGTGGAGCTACTGGTGGGCTTCTCCTTCACGGAGCCAACTCCAAAACTCTCCATGGATGACATCAGCCCCAACAGGAGGGCAGGTTCGGGTTGGATATTGGGGAATGTTTTTCATGGGAAGGGTTGTAAGGCTTGGAAGGGGCTGCCCAGGGCAGAGGTGGAGTCCCCATCCCTGGAGATGTTCAAACACCTGTGGATGTGGCACCTGGGAGCGTGGTTCAGTGGAGACCATGGGGTTGGAGTCAATAATCTGAAAGGTCTTTTCCAACCTCAACAATTCCCTGATTCCATAACTCAGTGAAAGAAACATTTCCCAGTGACACCACACGTGTCCCAGCAGGGAGAACCACCCAGGTCCCCATGGTTTGACAGAACAAGCTCCACAAAAACACCTCAAGCACGTGACAAAAAAAACCCCTCAGGATGAGCAGGAGACTCAGATCCACCACCAAACCAGCCCCTGCCAAAGTCACAGCACATCCCACCTGGAATCACAGCTTCCACCAAGGAGCAAAATGAGGCAAATTGCCATTTTTATGAAGTTTTAAAACTGGAAAAATTCAACGCAGTTAAATTTTAAGACCGTCAGAAGTTGAACAAAGTGCTGAGCCCATGAGGAGCAGGCCCCAAAAAGCCCTGTTTAAACTCCTGATTTCCACTGGAGGAGCAGAGAAGGGAGATTGGAGCTCCATAAAGGCCGAAACAAGAGAATTTAACACGGTTCAATTGTTCCTAAACCGTGAAAGACTGACAAGTTTTTATTACAAAGGGCTCTTATCACTTAATGGGGAAAAGGCTTTGCTGACTGAATCTCTATTTGGTTTTCAGATCTCAGAGTTACACAGAGAACACTGTGCTGGTAATTCAGCAGGATTGTCTTGGTGCCTGGGACACCTCCAGCTGAATTCCCTGGGATAATTCCACAGGATGTGCTGCCCATGGGCTGTAAGGTCCCTTCCAAGCCAAATCGTGCCCTGGTTCTGTGGTTATGGAGATCTCCCTGGTTTGGGGTTTGGGGGGTGGTTGGTGGGTCTTTTATGGTTTTGGGCTTCATTTCAGTTCCTTGTCAGTCCCCAAACAATTTTATTGCCCTCAGAGGAGCCAGGACCACCCACCCCAAGCAGAGAACCTGATCCCCTGAGCAGCTCCATGAGACAAACCTGGACAAAACAGCTGGAGAGGGACTGGAGACAAGGCATGGAGGGACAGGACACAGGGAATGGCTTCCCACTGCCAGAGGGCAGGGAGAGATGGGATATCGGGAAGGAATTCCTGGCTGGGAGAGTGGCAAGGGGCTGAATGGAATTCCCAGAGAAGCTGTGGCTGCCCCTGGATCCCTGGAAGTGTCCAAGGCCAGGTTGGAGCAACCTGGGCTGGTGGAAGGTGTCCCTGCCCATGGCAGGGGTTTGGAATGGGATGATCCTGAACGTCCCTCCCAACCCAAACCATGCTGGGATTCCACAATTTCTCAATTTATCCACTTGCACCAGAATTGCCAAACTAGTTCATACTGGGATTCCTTTCAAGAAATGAATTTGGGTAACTTTTTGTGGATTTGAAGTGGCCACTCCTCTGTGCTGCTGAGAGAACAGGGCACCCCAGGCTCCTCTGGGGGGGGGGGTCACTTCTGCAGAGCTCTGGGGAAAAGTCACTTTTCTCCTACTCAGCCAAAAATATTCCTTTTCCAAAGCACTCCTGTGGCTTTTTTTTTGCACAGGCCTGGACTGAGGAATGAGCAGCTGGAGGGAGGAAATTCCTGTCACAGCCTCCCACCAGGATTGATCCTCTCAAGATTCCAACCAGCCCAACACAGACACGAACTCACTCCAGAGACAGAGGGGGAACAGGGGCTGTGACAGTCATGGAATCATGGAATGGTTTGGGTCGGAAGGGACCTTAAAGCCCATCTTATCCCACCCCCTTCCTTCCCAACACCTTCCACCAGACCAGGTTGGGTCTAGAACAGAACCTGCTGCACCAAAAACCCTCTGATTTCATCTCAAAAAGTTTACAAGGGAAGAGAAGGAAAGAAAACGTTGGGAAGGCAATCTTGGAATCGTAAGGGCAGGAATGGAGCGATTCAGGAGTTAAACACTTCAGCATTTCCAGCTTTGGTCCAGCCCTGACAATAAAGTCACGAAATACAATGCAAAAGGATGGATTTTCACACTACAAAATTGTATTATGCTTTAATTAAACCGAGATTGAGAGTGAAAAAAGCTTCAGATAAGGCAAGACAGGCAATTAGGGAAGGGACCAATACACAAGGAATAATTAATGGGATGTGTGAAATGAACCTTGTGTTCAATCTGCAGGTGCTGATCCCTCAGTGTGGGGGTAAAACAGGGAAGGATATAAAGGATATCAATCAGATATAAAGGATATCAATCTCCCCAGCTGCAGCATAGCAAAGCACTCTTTTAAATTAAAAAACATCCAGGAATTTAATATAAAACATGCAAAAACATTGTCCATGTGACAGTATTTTACCTCACACAAGGGTGGGGGATGCTCAAGAGAAAAAGTAAAATTAAATAAGTAACAAACCCCAACTGCTTATGCCCTTCTCCCTTCAAATGTGACCTGTTGGCTAAAATTAACAATATTTTGTTCATACCTTCAGGACAGACCCACACGAGTTTCTCACACAACAATTGATTCCAAAACATCAACCAAAAAGCTAAAAAGAATCATTATAAAGTCCTCCACGTACCGAGCAGGGGGGAAAAAATCATATTTCAACCACTAATCTGACAGCTGGAAGTTTCCAGCCAGCTTTAAAAGCCAGTCCTACCACACTCTGCACTGAAGTGAGCCCATTGCTGGCAACATAATCTCAATTTTGTCAGCACTGTGCAATTTTTCTGTCCCCCTCTGCAGCTGAAAAGCCCTGCTGATGCCTCCCAAAATTCCTGCAGCTGTGCCAGCGAGCAAAGGTTCAAAACACCCACTGAACAATTCCCCTGGAGCCTAAACCCACAGCCCAGCTCAGCTCAGAACGCTGGGCCCGGGTACAAAACTATATAAAAATATAAAAATAATGCTGAAATGAGCTATAAAAAAAAATTTTAAAAAAAGCTGAAATGAATTTTCATGCTTCAAACCTGAATTATTTTTTATTGCAACCACTTGTTAGAACAAGAACCTTGTGCTTTGCACTTGTCAGTTTAAAAGATTTCCTCAATATTAATGGGAATTTAGGAAACAATATTGCTCCAGGAAGGAATACCTGTGTGTGCTGGAAAAACAGGACATTTTCTGGCTGGAGCTTTTTTCTATTCCAAATTTTCTATTTGCTTTTCATATTTATTTTTTCTGTTCCAAATTTTCTATTTACTTTTCGTATTTATTTTTTCTGTTCCAAATTTTCTATTTGCTTTTCATATTTATTTTTTCTATTCAAAATTTGCTATTTGCTTTTAATATTTATTTTTTCTCTTCAACATTTTCTATTTGCTTTTTGTATTTATTTTTTCTCTTCAAAATCTTTCTATTTACATTTTATATTTATTTTTTCTATTCGAAATTTTTCTATTTGCTTTTCATATTTATTTTTTCTATTCAACATTTCCTATTTACTTTTTATGTTTACATTTCTATATTTACTTTTCATATTTTTTTTCTTATATTCCAAATTTTCTCACTGGGTTCAAACCAGTGAGCCCACAAGGGCCAGGATGTGATCCCCTCCATATTATCAACATGCAAATACATTATAATATATATATATATTATAACATCCATTGATTATATTGAAATTTGCCCTCAGGGAATGACTCTGCCACAGCAATTTTCCCTCAATTTAAGAGCTGTGGGATGAAAATCCACAAATCAACTGGATGTGTTGCCACAGCATCCAAAACACTCTTTACATTTGATTTCCCAACAAACTGGTGCCAGGACTCCAGGCAATATCCACTATTAAAGCTTCCTAGACGGTTGTTATTATTATTATTATTATTATTATTATTATTATTATTATTATTATTATTATTATTATTATTTTAAGGATATTTGCAGGGCCCACAGGGCTGGAGGGACAAATGTCCCCATGGAAACCCCCAAAAAATCAAAGCTTCCTTTCCTAAACTTGGCCAGAACCCCAAACTTTTATTCCAGCACCCAAATATTTCCTTCGCTTGCTCCCCGCCACCATAACACCGGTATTTTATCTTTAAAAACACATAAACACGTTAAATAAGTGGATTTCCCCCCACACTGAGCTTCCTGCACGAGAGCACTTCAATAATTTTTACTAATTTCTGCACAAAAGGCACCAAAATAACACTAAATATTTGTCACCACTTCATTACAATCCAGAGCACCCTCTGCCACCACAAACAGAATTATTCAGGTTGCAAAGACCAGCACTCAAGATCCCAGTGTCACCTCTTTGCTCACACTAATTAATTAATTAATCACATTTTCTTTACAGTTACTGGTTCAATCACGGCCCACACTCCTTGTAGGATTATTCAGAGGGCAAGATTTTACTTCCCTCCAGCTTAATATTTTATATAATATTTTACATTTTCTATTATAAATATTATATTTTCTATTTTCTACTTTAAAAATAATATTTTCTATTTTCTACTTTAAAAATAATATTTTCTATTTTCTATTATAAAAATTATATTTTCTATTTTCTATTATTAAAATTATATTTTATATATTCTATTATAAAAATTATATTTTATATTTTATATTATAAAAATAATATTTTATATTATAATATATATAAATATAATATATAAAATATATCAAATATAAAAACTCTACATCTTTTACTCTTAATCTGGGAAAAAACCTGCCAAAATCTGTCCAAAAACCCCAGTTTTCCAAACAGAAAACACTTGGTTTAACCAGCATTTTGAATTTGAAATTCAAGTTTTCTGTCACCAAGTCGATGCCACTTCAAATTCCTCAATCGGGAATGAATCCTTCCTCTCTAATTATTAATTAAATGGCTTCAAATTACCTCAAGAATTTAAATTTCTATTCCTGTATAGATTCTTTTCGCATCTCGCCCCTAATTTTCTGTTTCCAGCTCATCCACACCCTCAATTAGGGCCATTCCGAGCCCATAAATAAACGATTAGTGACACAAAGGTGACGGTTCTTTGTCTGCAGGTGCTTTAAAACAACTCCTTAAATTTAAACCACATTTTTAACTCCTGAAGTCAAACACAAAATGTTTATCCGGGAGAAAGAAACGAAGGCATTTTGGTAAATCTCTGTTAAACAAAATGAAAAATTATTCCGGGTTTTTTAAATTTCCAGTGACTACTTAATATTTATATTTACAATTTCCTATTCACAATTTTATATTTGCTTTTCCTATTCACAATTTTATATTTGCTTTTCCTATTCACAATTTTATATTTGCTTTTCCTATTCACAATTTTATATTTGCTTTTCCTATTCACATTTTTATGTTTACTTTTTCTATTTACATTTTTATATTTACTTTTTCTATTTACGTTTTTATATATATTTTTTCTATTTATGTTTTATATTTACTTTTTATATTTACTTTTTAATATCCACAATTTTTTATTTACTTTTTATATCCACCACTTTATATTTACTTTTTCTTTTTCCATTTTTATATATACTTTTTATATTCACTTTTTATAGTCACATTTTTATATTTGCTTTTTATATCCATGATTTTATATTTCCTTTTTAAATTCACAATTTTTAATTTACTTTTTATATCCACCATTCTATATTTACTTTTTCTATTTACGTTTTTACATATACTTTTTCTATTTACTTTTCATATTTGCGTTTTTCTATTTACTTTTTTATATCCACAATTTTATATTTCCTTTTTAAATTCACAATTTTTTATTTACTTTTTCTATCCACAACTTTATATTTACTTTTTCCATTTACATTTTTATATTCACGTTTTTATATTTACTTTTTTATATTCACGTATTTATATTTACTTTTTATATTCACGTATTTATATTTACTTTTTATTTTCACGTACTTATATTTACTCTTTATATTCACGTTTTTCTATTTACTCTTTATATTCACGTATTTATATTTACTCTTTATATTCACGTATTTATATTTACTCTTTATATTCACGTATTTATATTTACTCTTTATATTCACCTTTTTATATTTACTTTTTATGTTCACGTATTTATATTTACTTTTTATGTTCACGTATTTATATTTACTTTTTATATTCACGTATTTATATTTATTTTTTATATTTACTTTTTTATATTCACGTATTTATATTCACGTTTTTATATTTACTCTTTATATTCACATATTTATATTTACTTTTTGTATTCACCATTTTACATTCACGGTTTTATATTTATTTTTACCTTTACATTTCACAGAAACAAACCCAGTAACATTTCAATATATGACCTAACTGGCCATTTAAGCCCCTCACAACCCAAACCATCCCACCACGCACGAAGACAACCGAAGCTGCTGAGACACCACCCAGGCAGCACAGAAAGTACTTCAAGTCCTGGTGTTTTTTTGACTTGAAAACTCATTGAGACAAACATCCCCAAAGCCAAACACTGAAAGGAACTAAATATGTTTAATTTCCGAGGTACTGGAGGTGGCACTCACCCCTGAGGGCGGGCAGCAGGGACCTCTCCTTCTTGTCATCGCACTTGTTGCACTCGCTGAAGTAGAGCAGCAGGAACACGTCCAGCAGCACCCACAGCAGGGACGTGGCCAGAACCACCTTGCAGTAAATGAACCTCCTCATCCTCTGCTGGGATCGGGCTCCGGAGCCGGGAAAACACCGGGGAAGGGAGGGCTGAGGGATCACAGAGCCACGGAGAAAACCCACCCCGGGATTCCCTCTGCAAGGGAAACAAAACCAACACCCGGTTACAACCACTGCTCACTGCTTTAGTGGACATTAGGGTATATTAGCACACGAGTTTGCAGTTCCCTCAGTGTATTTATAATGCTGTTTTAGATCTCTGAACACCACAAGCAAGCTCATTTTTATCTTGCCAAAAAACATTTTGGCCACCACCTGGCCATGACCTCGTAAAGGGACAGTGAGTCACTCACAGACACAACCTGGCTCTTGCCTGAAATGGGAAACTGGGGAAAAGAAAGGGAAGGGTGAGGCCTCCATGTCTGATTCTCCCAGGGCTGGAGTCCCCCTGGAGCCAGGTGGGTTCCCCTGGACAAAAGAAGGATCCAGGGAGAGCTGAGAGCCCCTTCCAGGGCCTAAAGGGGCTCCAGGAGAGCTGGAGAGGGACTGGGGACAAGGGATGGAGGGACAGGACACAGGGAACGGCTTCCCACTGCCAGAAGGCAGGGAGAGATGGGATATTGGGAAGGAATTCCTGGCTGGGAGGGTGGGGAGGCCCTGGCACAGGTTGCCCAGAGAAGCTGTGGCTGCCCCTGGATCCCTGGAAGTGTCCAAGGCCAGGTTGGACAGGGCTTGGAGCAACCTGGGCTGGTGGAAGGTGTCCCTGCCCATGGCAGGGGGTGGCACTGGATGGGCTTTAAGGTCCCTTCCAACTCAAACCAGTCTGGGATTCTCTGCTCTCTACCCTGGCGGCAATTTGTGTTCAGTAATTAAAATTTAATTAATGACTGTAATCAAACCTCCCACTCACCATCACAACCTTCACTCCAGGCCAGCACTGGGAGTCCTGCCCCGGCCATGCTCCCAAAGCACCTCCTCAGCACTCAACTGCTGGATAATTTTCCAAGTGCCTATAAAAGAAAACATTAAATGCAATTTTCATGGACCCCTGAGGTTGGAAAAGCCCTCCCAGCCCATGGATCCCCCCTGTGCCCAATTCCCCCCTTGTCCCCCAGCCCAGAGCACTGAGTGCCACGGCCAGGCCTTCCTGGGACACCTCCAGGGATGGGCACTCCAAACCTCCCTGGGCAGCCCCTGCCAAGGCCTGACCACCCTTTCCAGGAAGGAATCCTTTACCCATTACAGTTTTCCATGCTGACTCTGAACCCCTCAGCTCTCCAACCCAGCAGTATCACAACTGGCAGATTTACATTTTACATTACTTTGTAATTCCAGCTCATCTGAGCCAGTGGGGTGGAAGAGCTGGAATGATTTAAATGAAGTTTTTAAAATTATTCTCGAAGCATTATTGTGCTGTGTCCTCATTAACAACATTTTCCATCTGTCCTCAATATCAACACAATGGCTCTCCCTGCTAAGAGATTCCCAGCAGTTGATTTAGAATTTCAGGGCACAGGAATTGGTGTTTCAGGGGAGCAAAATTCATTTCCACGCTGGTCACCGGGAACAGTTTTGTTACAGGAAGGGAATTGTAAAGGGAAAACCCACATTGCCTAGGAAAAGCTGCCCCTGGATCTCTGGAAGTGTCCAAGGCCAGGTTGGAGCAACCTGGGCTGGTGGAAGGTGTCCCTGCCCATGGCAGGGGGTGGCACTGGATGGGCTTTAATGTCCCTTCCCACCCAAACCATCCCAGGATTTTGTGGTTCTATAACAAAATCCCCCTTCCAGACCTCAGAAGAGATGAAGCTTCTCAAAGACCACATTTATTGTAAGTAAAATACAGAATAACAAGGTTCCCAGGAAGAGGAGGAAGGCAAAAATGCTGAGGTTTTCAGCCACCACTTCCAAGAATAAAGCTAATTTTTCAAACATTATCTTGCAGCAGAGCAGCGAGGGAAACTCCTGCCCCCAACCCCTGCAGTTTGGCAGTGTTAGAAGCAGTAAAAGCAGATTTTTACAGCAGAAAACAGGATACAAATTTTAGAAATCATCTGCACTGCCAGCCTTTCCCAAAACTGCCACAATAAACTGCTGTGGTAGGACAATGTTATGGAGGCTGCGAGTGCATCATTTCTACAGCACTGCAGTGAGTTGGACTAGCTCTCAGCGAACAAAACCAGAGACATCTGCAAATCGGATTTAAAACCTTTTTTTTTTTTT
>NW_016690285.1:2132048-2140128 GCF_001604755.1 Lepidothrix coronata | reverse complement strand
AACAATATTTAATTTTCCCAGGGGCTCGAAGCCACAACATCCATCACCACTCCATCCAGCCGCCTCCAAAGCTCTTAATTCACTTTCACGGCACCTCTGAGAGACAAAATAAACATTGATCCGACAAAAACCCCTCAATTCCTGAGCCAGAATTTTCCTACCAGCGCTGCCAGTCTCACTTTTTTAATGAAATCTTGGGTAACTCCAGGCTCTTTTCCAGACTGATGGGGTGTCACCCCAAAGCCTTCCCTTCTCCAGGCTGAACAATCCCAGTTCTCCCAGCAGAGCAGCTCCATCCCTCAGACCATCTCTGTGGCCTCCCCTGGACTCCAACAGGTCAAAGTCCTTCCCTTCCCAAATGGCCACTTTCTGTAAATCAGGATCAGCACATCCTTGAACAGCCCCTTAATCTCTTGCCACTCTTAGGACTCGACAGGAATTAAGTGTCCTAATCCCTGAGCCAGCCAGAAATAAACTGTTTGCAGAAATTCCTCACGGAAAATCAGGAGAACTGCCCAGTTTCTCACCCAGCTCTTCCTGATTCAGCACAGCAGCACAGTTGGAGCCCGAGTCCAGCTGCATCCTACGACTGTGATTACACCTTCCAAATTAATATCAAAACTATTTCATCTGATCTCCAAAAACCTGTGAGACTGAAACCTGTGCTGGCCATCTGTGCTCCCAGGGACACCAAACTCACTGATGGCATCTGGATGCCTGGATAAGGATCTTTGGATACCCAAATTATTAGTATGGGAGGATGGTTTCAAACCTAAATAGGCCAATTTTTTTGTGGAATGAAACCTAAACCAGAGCTGAACATCACTTTTCAAGCCAACGTTGCTCTTAATGCCACCTTAAAAGCTTAATGAAAGACTTCCAGGAGCTGAGCCTGATAAAAACATGGCTTAATGTAACACTTGTGATAGGCAAATGTGGGGAGGAATTCCACACCTCCTTCCTCTGCCAGATGTGGCCACATCTGCCTGCATCAGCTGCTACCAGCAAGCTGCTGTGCAGCATCAGCCAGCAGTTGCCTGGCAACCGAGGGGCTGCTCCTGTGGGGACCAGACTCCCAAAATCCCTCCCAGGCTGCTCCCCTGGGGACCAGGCTCCCAAAATCCCTTCCAGGCTGCCCAGTGGCTCCCCAGTTTCCCCCATCAGTCACCAGAGGCAGAGTGGAACTGGGGACCCCAGCCTGGCTTTTCCAGCTGCAGGGAGGTTTGGGAATTGCTCTCAGGGAGGGGAGGGGACTTGTTTTTCCTGCTGTTCCAGGCCACTCCAGCCTCTCCCAGAGCTGAGCCTGCAGGTCCCAACAGCCCCCTGAGACCAGCTGGATGTGCTGGGCAGTGCCAAGGGGGATCACAGGGCACCAGGAATCCTGCAGCATTCCAAAGCCTCTCAAAGGACAAGGACAAGGAGACCCAGTCACGCTTAAAAGTTTCACTCCAACCACCAGGATGGTGACAGCGGAAGAGAAGATGAAGACAACCCCAAAATACGCCCCGGTGACCCCTGTGCCAGCTTTCTCAGGGGACAAGAGACACAGCTGTGACCCAAAGCACAGCAGGGCTCTCCCTGCAGCTCAGCAGCACCTCATGGAAAGCAAATCAAAAACGTTCCTGGAAATCTGTTCTTATTTGTACCGCTGGTTTCCAAAACAGGTTTGGTGAAACATGACATTAAACATCATCTACACCTCCACGGAGACTTTCCCCAGGACCCCTGCACGGCACCAACCACAGAGAGGACAACTCCTGCTCCTCCTCTCGGCCTTTACATCCCTCCAGAAGTATCGAGGGGGAAAATTACGCAATGGGAGGGGGCAGAAAACTGCCTTGGCTGAGGTTTTGGGGGCACGTTTTCAGCGCTGTCCGCAGCCTTCGGCTCATCACAAAGAGGAGGGAACGGATTTTCCAGAGGAAATTTCCTGCCTTTTCATTATTTAACTGAGGCGTGCTGCGTTTTCCAAGGAATCTCCTATTTGTCACGCGGACCATTCTTTTAATGGATGTGACTTAACACCTCCTTCAGCGCTGGAATCCATCCCGCCTGACGCGTCCGTGGGGTACGAGCGCCTCATTCACAGCCTCGAGCGCTCCTTTCGCGCACCCTCCGAAGGATTTAGGAATAGGAACCTCGGGATGGCCGCAGCCACTGCTCTGGCACGGACCACGAGAGCCCTGTGGATGAGAATTCCAGCTCGTTTTGTGAGCCGGTTAATGGGACATTAAATTCCAGCTGATGCAGCGCTGGGTGTTAATGAGAACCCCCAGCTCGGGGAAGAGGCAGAACACCGGATTTTTAAAGAATAAATGCAACTGAGGAGGGAGAGCCTCCCCAAAACCCCCCAGCGAGGAGTGCTGGAGGCTTTCCGAGCTGAGCCTGGAGCTCATCTGCTCCGTCACAGCCGTTCCATCAGCCTGGGACACAGAGGGGTCGGGAGCTGAGCGCCCACCGCGGGACTTTGCTGGAAGAAATTCCCATCGGGAAAGAGAAGCGATCACAAATGTATTTTTTGCCACTCAGGGGAGGCAGAGCAGAGCTCAGCTCGCCTGAATTCCAAGATACCCAGCCTTCACCTCCGATAAATCAAAGGATGAGCGTGGCTGCTCCTCGTGGTTGTCCCTGTGATTCACCGCAGCTCCCCGACAACAACAACATCCAAGTGTCAGTCACAGAGAGATCTGGCCAGGAAGGTTTGCAGCTCTCTCTTTCTAAACACACCTCAATTTTTAAAGCAGGATGCAGCACTTAAAGCTGTATCCTGCCTACAGAAATCTTCTGACCAGCTGGGTCTAACCAAAGCTGACTAGACACCACACCTCCAAAAACCACATTTAATACCATGAGCAGCTTATTAATTCATGTACAGCTGTCAGAAGAACTTCCAGTGTTAGAACTGTCAAACTCCAAGATCGACATGGGAACTCTTTCAGTAAGGAAAAAAAAGAAGGAGAGAATAGAAATTAGGCACCTCTAGTCAGAGCCACCCAGTGTTTTGTGCTTTAAGAATTAGTTTCTCTCCCTCTCTCCTTTCCTGAAATAGGCTGCTTGACATTTGATAACAGACCTATTCTTCACTTCAAAATGCACTTCCGTGACTCAGAAATTAAAGTGGAAAAGACTAATTAATTCATCCCAGCCGAGTGCTCTGCGATGAAAGCCCCCCCTGTGCTTTGTGCTGCTTTGTTCAGGCGATGCCAAGCACCAGCTTCTCCCCCAAACAGAGCCCTCAAAGCACCACATCCCCCCCGAGGCAGACAGGAAGAGCTTTTGTGTTCAGAGCCACCTCCCTGTCACTTATCCTGCACAGGATGGCCAATTTGGGAAGAACTGCTCTGGGTTTACCCCTCCTTTAAGTCCTTGCCTTCAGGCACCAACCTTGTCCTAAAGCAGGTTGTTCTACCAATGTGTTGGCACAAAGCACCAAAAACCTGAAATCAACTAAAAATAAAGATTGAAAAAGCCCCACAAACCTTAAAAGAACGTTGTAGGCTCATGGAATGGTTTGGGTTGAAAGAGATATTAAGGTTTGTCCTGTTCCAGCCCCCCTGCCATGGGCAGGGACACCTTCCACTAGCCCAGGTTGCTTCAAGCCCTGCCCAACCTGGCCTTGGACACTCCCAGGGATCCAGGGGCAGCCACAGCTTCTCTGCAAGAACTCAAGTGTTGGCAATTCACTCTGACATCCCCAGGGGCTATAACATATCAGCAGCTCAAAGTCCTCCTCCCACCCCTTTTTCCAGGTTCTTCCCCCAAGGCACAGCCCACCTGACGAGGGACACAAGCACACTGGAGACCTTTGGTCACCAACCTCCCAGTTTTTTCCCTGTCAGCCAGACTTAGCATGTCCTCCAACCTCTCTCTGCTCCCCCTCCCCAGGTGAGGCAGGTATTTATCCCCCTCCAAGCTGCTGCAGGGCCTCCTCACAGCTAATTAGCAGCTGAACCTGACTGTAATTATCTGCTTTCAGATGGTGGGTGCTCTCCCACATACCCGGGAAATTAAAAGAAAGGAGTGTTGAGTGGCATTGACAGCCTGACAAGTCCCACCCAGGAGGAGTTTTCCAGCTCATCAGACAGGAAGAAAATGCTGGAGCAAGTCAGGCAGTGATCCAAGGACTGGGAAACACTACAGGGCAGTGGGCACGGCCCCAAGGCTGCCAGAGCTCCAGGAGGGTTTGGACAATGCTCTGAGGGACAGGGGGGGGATTGTTGGGGTGTCTGTGCAGGGCCAGGAGTTGGACTGGATGGTCCTTGTGGGGCCCTTCCAGCTCAGGACTGTGGGACAAGTAGCAGAGGAAGGACACAGCCAAGCAGCCTCCGTGTGCCAGAGGATTTCCCCACGGATCTGTGACAAAGGTGTGGCTTGGCAGGAACCACCAGCACGGACACCAAAGGGATGTGGGACCACTCCTTGTCAACATCACAACAAAAACTACCTGACCACTCCCATTGCATCAGTGCCACTGACAAATCAGGGAATCCTTGAGGTTGGAAAAGACCTTTAAGATCATGGAGTCCAACCATCAACCAGCACCGTGTTCACCACTGATCCCTGTCCCCAAGTGCCACATCCACGTGGCTTTGAAATCCCTCCAGGGATGGGGACTCCACCACCTCCCTGGGCAGCTGTGCCAAGGCTGGACAGCCCTATCCATGAAGGAATTTTCCCTAATACCCAACCTAAAACTTCCCTGATGCAACTTGAGGCCAATTCCTTTTGTCCCATCACTTGTTCCATGGGAGCAGAGACCCCCCCCCAGCTCCCCCCTCCTGTCAGGGGGTTGCAGAGCCAGAAGGTCCCCCCTGAGCCTCCTCTTCTCCAGGCTGAGCCCCCCCAGCTCCCTCAGCTGCTCCTCATCACACTTTGTGCTCCATGGAAAAAAATCATTATTCCCTCACTTCCTCCAGCCCAACAGAACAAATCTGGGAAAAAAACCCCAAGTTTCTGAGTACTAAAAGGACTGTCTGTACAATCACTAACTTATCACATCACACTCCCTCCAACTTAAAACTGGTCATCACAAAAGAAGTAGAATAGGCACAGTCAAATCCTTTTGTAGTTTCCACTCATCTCCAAGTTTTTGAAGGGCAGATTTGTTAGAAGTGACCAGCTCTCACTATGTTGGACTTAAAAAGAAAACAACAAAAAAAACCACCTTTAACATATTTTCCTGCTCTCATAAAAGTGATGTGCAGCCACCTGGAACTCAATTCTCCCCCGTTTTCAGGCAAAATATTCCCTTGGATTCACCTGCTGGTGTACAAAACCCCCTGGAACTGTGTCTCACATAGAAAAATATGCCAAGTTTTCCTAGTTTCTTATTTCCAGAGCAATTCTGCTTTTCTTCTCGGGCCTTAATTGTTGTGTCACCCAAAGGTGGGGTTTGGTCGTTCCTACCATATTTTGCCTCACCCCAAAACAAACCCACATTCCCACAGACAAACCAGTCCTAAGCTTTTGCCTATAAGGTTGATAAGGAAGGTTTTTACACTTTATTCTCCCCCAGGAATGGGGTTTTTGGGGTACAGATGGCGGGAACAGCTCTGTCACCTCCCCTTCCCGAAGAAGCAGAGCTGTTTCTGGGGTAGGTGGGAGGAGGGTGTGAAGAGCCACAAACCCCAGAGCCCGTGGGCTGATTTCCTGCCTCCAGTCCCTCTCCCGGGCAGGAAAAGCAGTTATTTACACTCAGATTTTCTTCAAGCTCATCCACAGTCCAACAGGAGGGTGGAATTCCACCCTGTTCCCTGAGCATCAGTGCCTGCTGCCAGCACAGACACCTCTGGGAACTCACAAACAGGGATCACTCGGGTGTGAACACAAAGGTAGGAGACACAGCAGATAAATTGTTTCTCAGAGCACTATTTCTGAGAACAAATCACTTCTAAACCTCCAAAACCCAACCCCAGTGGAATCCAAATCGATGCCGTGTTACAATCTGTTCAATTCCATCCAAACCCACTTTTTATACCAAAATACTAATAAAATCCAAAAGGTTTTGTAGTAACAGGCCTGGCTAAAAAAAAAAATCACCACGAGATAAAAGCACCACTTTTCAAGTTATGCCGAATTTTTTAGCCCTTCTCAGCATCACCTTTTTTGGTTTCACTGACAGTTTTACAGAACACCAAGACCACAGATGTGCAGGAGAGGAAAATCAAAACAGTCTTGAAAACCACGAGCTTTTAAGGCCTCCTCTCTCTCCTCAAAGTCCAGCAGCCAGCAAGCAGTTAAAATAATCTTTGCCTCCTGCTATCCTCTGCATCATCCCGAGCCTGCCTTAATCTCCCATTAATCTTTCCTCCTGCTATTTCCAGCGCCCAAAGAATTATTCAGCCCGTTATTTTGCAACAAAGAAGAAACAGCAGCGGCTCTAACAGTTCTTTTCTCTTTGCTGTTTCAGATTGATGAAATTTCATAGCAAACGCTGTAAAATAAACTTTATTTGCCCTTAGCTCGGAAGAAGCGTTTACCCGATCCTGGGGAAAACAGTTGGGAAATCCCAACTTCAGAATTTTTTAGGAAAAACCCCAGCTTCGAGCAGCTGTGCCAAATCCCATTTACACCGGTTTATATCCACGCAGGAGGAATATCAGCGGGCAGTGAAATCCTCCCGGTGTTCCGAGCCGGCAGCGGGTGCTTCCTGCTCTGTCCGAGCGCTGGGAAAAACGGGAACGAGCCGGGCTGAGCGGCTTCCAGGGAAACCTACGGCTGGAACTGGCAGCCCAAAGCGCTATTCCAGGGAAACCTACGGCTGAAACCGTCAGCAAAAAACGCTATTCCAGGGAAACCTATGGCAGCCCAAAACATTATTCCAGGGAAACCTACGGTTGAAATCCACAGCCCAAAACGTTGCTCCGTCCCTACCACACGCAGCCTCTCCGTGGCTTTCCAGGGATATTTCGATCCTTCCCGGCAGCCTCGCGCAGCGGAGACGGTGTCTGTTCCTCGGGGAGATCCCGGGCAAATCCCCGCGCGCCAGGGCTGGGATTCAATCCCGGCTTGTCACACATCGCGCTCCGGGTCAGGCTTATCCCCGATTAACAAACCCCGCGGGGAGCGGCAGGAAAGGCAGCGGGATCAGGGCGGGGGGAGCGCCAAGAACATCGCTCCTCCAGCCGCTCCCGGCGGCTCCCCGGCCCCGGCGGTCCCTCCAGCCCCCCTGGAAGCGGGAAAGGAGCCGGGTCCCGTCTCGTCCCGCACCCCCCGCCCCGCTTACCTGCGGCGGAGCCCCGAGCTCGGCTCCCTGTGCCCGGGGCTCGGCTCTGTCCCCCTGCCCGGGGCTCTGTCCCCCTGCCCGGGGCTCTGTCCCCCTGCCCGGGGCTCAGCGCGGAGCCGCCGCCCGCCTCCCCCGCATGGCCGGGAATGTGCGGGGGGAGCGCGGCGGGAGCGCGGCCCCGGGGCCGCCGGGATCGGGATCAGGATGAGGATGGGGATCGATACCGCCTCGGCCCGCGATGGCTGCGGATCCCGCGGGGTGCGGCCCGGCCCGGCGGACAGGGAGGCGGCGGGACCGGGAGGATGGAGGGATGGAGGGATGGAAGGACGGGCAGGTACCGGGGGAGGCTCCTCGCCTCGAGAACAGCGGCGGCCGGGAAGGGGCGGGGGCGGCGCGGGCGGGGAAGGGGCGGGGAGGGAGGCGGAGGGAAGGAAGGGATGCGGGAAGGGAGGATGGAGGAGCGGAGATCGGGGGATGCGGGAAGGGAGGATGGAGGAGCGGAGATCGGGGGATGCGGGAAGGGAGGATGGAAGAGCGGAGATCGGGGGATGCGGGAAGGGAGGATGGAGGAGCGGAGATCGGGGGATGCGGGAAGGGAGGATGGAGGAGCGGAGATCGGGGGTTGCGGGAAGGGAGGATGGAGAAGCGGAGTTCGGGGGATGCGGGGAGCCGGGTGGAAGGCAGGGGGACTGAGAGGGTCGGGGGATGCGGGAAGGGGCGGTACTGGGAGCGAGGAGGGGTGAGGAGGAGAGCAAGGGATGCTGTGGGATGGGGTGATGAAGGGAATAGGGGAAGGCAGGGATGCTGCGGGGATGGAGGGGCGCGGGATGGGGTGATGAAGGGAATAGGGGAAGG
>NW_016690285.1:2053858-2129241 GCF_001604755.1 Lepidothrix coronata | reverse complement strand
TGGACACTTCCAGGGATCCAGGGGCAGCCACAGCTTCTCTGGGCAACCTGGGCCAGGGCCTCCCCACCCTCCCAGCCAGCAATTCCTTCCCAATATCCCATCTCTCCCTGCCCTCTGGCACTGGGAAGCCATTCCCTGTGTCCTGTCCCTCCATCTCTTGTCCCCAGTCCCTCTCCAGCTCTCCTGGAGCTCCTTTAGGCCCTGGAAGGGGCTCTCAGCTCTCCCTGAAGCCTTCTCTTCTCCAGGGGAACCCCCCCAGCTCTCCCAGCCTGTCCAGGAGGGTTGGTGTTTGGATCCAGCAATCCCTGCTCTCCTTTCCCTCCCCTGTCCGTGACCAGCCTTGGCAGCACTAAAGCACAGCAAGAAACTCCTGGCTTACAACGTTGTATTGCCAGTTGAATAATATCTTTTTTTTTTTTACACTGAAAAGTAAGTGCAGAAACTGAAGTGCTTTGATACAAGGATGAGAAACCTCTTGGCACTTTGTATTTCTTTTCCTCTCGCAAAAATAAGTAATATAAGTATTTTCCTCTCACAAAAACAAGTAATATAAGCATTTTCCCCCTTATAAAATAAGTAATAAACACATTTTTTCACTCTGATCTACAACATTTAACCACGTGATTTGAGGGCCTCTCACCCTCCCCAAAACACGCTGATAATTGCTCAGGGTTTTTTAACTGCTCTCTGTATGTGAGATGTGCAGCAAAGGGCTAAATGATTCCTGAGGTCAACTCAGAGCCAGCAAAGCAGTGCAGGAGTGGGAATCCAGCATTCCCTGTGTCCCTGAGGATGAGCCAGTCAATTCCTCTGCATTGCAGCTTTCTTATCTCCAGCCCCTCAGCGCTGTGAGAGCATTAATTGCTTCCTGTAAAGCACGTGGAGATGCACAAATGGATGTTCCCCGTGCAAGTGCAGAGGATCCTTTCCCTCTCCACTCCTAACACTCAGAGTAAGGGGTTTGCTCCAAGTGGGAAATCACAGCAGAGGGAAAAAAATAATCCATGGAGTTTGGCACCATTCATTATTTCTGTTACATTCTATTATAGTGAAATAATTTCTATTTATCCTTTTAGAAAAGGAACAGCAAAATTCAGGGACTGAATTATTAATTCAGCACTAATGGCACCTGTTTGGAAGAGCAGCCTAAAAATCCTTCAGTTTTACTCCTGGAAAGCTTTGGGAAAAGTGTCCTTGCCCGTTGCAGGGGGTGGGATGAGATGAGCTCTAAGGTCCTTCCAGCCCAAAGCATTGCAGGATTCTGGGATACAATAGCCTGACCAGGATCCCACTCATGGATCTGGAAGCAAAGGGATGTTCAACATTCCTGTTTGCTCTGGGAGGGAAAAAGAAAAGCTCTAGTAGGAAAAAAAAACACCCACCAAAAATAGGGAGAGATGAGGAGGAGTGGAGATGGGAAGTGGCTTTTGTATGAGGGAAACTGGAGCCACCTGGATTTTTCCTCTGCCCGTAGAGGCCAAAGGAGAAGAGAGACTGAAGCCCATGAAATCCCAGATGTGCTCAAAAAGTCCAATATAAATGATTTTCCATGGTTTGGGCTGGAGGAGCACCCAGTGAGAGCATCCAGCAGCACATCCCAGCTCCCTGCTGGGGCTGAGGTGCTCTGGGACAAAATTCACAATAATCCTGGGACTGTCCCAGCTCCAGCTGCTGCTGACACCCAAAGTGCCAGCAGACTGAAAGGGATGGGAAGACACATTCCTGGAAGAGCTACAAATAGGAGTTCAGGGGGGTGGTCGGGACGCAACCCCCACACTGGGAACACCACATGGAGAATTTGCTGGGAGCACAGGCTGCTGGGAAACAATTCCATTAAAATTCTATAGTTTTGCTATTCCTTAGCCCGTTTTCCAGGATTATCCTACAGTTTTGCCATTTCTTAGCCCATATTCCAGAATTATCCTATAGTTTTACTGTTACTTAGCCCATTTTCCATAATGATTTTATATTTTTGCTATTCCTTAGCCCGTTTCCCAGAATGATTTTATATTTTTGCTATTCCTTAGCCCAGTTTCCAGAATGATTTTATATTTTTGCTATTCCTTAGCCCATTTTCCAGAATGATTTTATATTTTTACTATTCCCTAACCCGTTTTCCAGAATTATCCTATAGTTTTACTGTTGCTTAGCCCGTTTCCCAGAATGATTTTATATTTTTGCTATTCCTTAGCCCATTTCCCAAACATCCACTCCAGATCAGTGCCAGTCATTCCATCAAGTGTGTCCACTCTTTTTTTTTCCAATAGCACCTTTAGCACAGGGATAAAGCCAATTTTAAAGAGAGAAGTCTTGGCAGGACAGAGGAAATAACCTCTATTACAGGAATGTGGTTCTGAACAACTGGGGAAACACGAACTATAAAACTGGAATATCTACCATGACCTTCCAGCTAATTTTTCATGCCAGAAGGGAACTCTGGTTTTGCTGGAGAACAAATATCTGTGTATTTGTTTCCCTGAACAGATCCTGTGACTTGGGTCTGATCTGCGGAAAGGAAAACAAAGCTGGAGGAAGGAGATGATTTGTTTTCATCTGAGTTTTACATCAATAATTAGGCAAAATACAGATCCCTTTCCCACCACCTCAGAAATAAAACGTGCTGACAGTTGAGCAGTGGGTGCTGCCTTCCAGAGTGATCCATCCCTGCTTTCCCAAGGAACAGCAGCCTGTTGCACTCACTCACTGTTATTGCTCTGGCTGTGTTACCTCTTCAAATGCAGGGAAAGCAAATGTAACCATTCATCAACCCCCTGCCACGTCCTTTGGAACACTCAAGCAATCCCAGCCTCCAACGGGGACTTCCCACACGGCACAACCTGTACTGTTTGGAAAGAAAACGGGACAACCTTTGGGATGTGAGGAGTTTGAAACCCCCCTGTGTTCCCTGCGCTCCCTTTGAGCCTCCAACACGAATCCTGCAGGTTTCTTAGGGCAGGGTTTGGCACTCAGAGCTCTCAGCTGATGGAGGAGGTGTGGGAAGGGATAAATCACCTGCACTGGCAGCAGTTCAGGCCCCTCAGACTCGAGTTTCTGCTCAGACAAATGTCACTGGGCTTTGGGATTCCATTTCCCCGTGTCCTGAGTCCTTCTCCCTTGTTTATAGAGGTAAATCCCAGGCTGCTCCTGGCTAGTCCTGCCCTGGTGGAATCATTTACTTCTGCTTTCTTAATTAAAGACCAGGATATATTTCTCTGCTGGTGGCAGTGAAATAAGGGCACTAATCCTGGGCCATGTTTTGCTTCTTAATTAGGTGCATCATCTGCTTCGATTTAGGAAGATGAGCAAGGTGGTGAAACTGGAAAACATGCATGGGACTGAGTCTAAGGCTTTACACCGAGTTTGAGGAAAAAAACAAATGCTAAATTTCAGTGAACTGTGTTTCAGGTGCAGTGAGGAGCAGGTGAGGAGCACCCTGAGGTCTGGATTTCCTGGAGGGGGTTCCTCAGCACACCACATCCTGCTGTTTGCCCCAAAACCTCTGCCCAGCCCCAGTCAGGGATGGCAAAAACAGCATCCCAGGATTGCTCTCAGTTTGAGGGTGAGGAGGATCCAAGGGACACGGGCACCTTTGATGCAAAGCACTTGAGAGATGAGAAAATGTGTGGGAAAAGCCTTTTAGCTCCGGGTTCCAAACACTGTTCTCCAGACATTTGCCATTACCAGAGAATCAATTTTGTCATCAACCCATTTCTTCCTGTTTGATCCCAATTCCTCTCAGAAATGAAGGATTTATAACTTCCTTTCCCTCAATGCCCATTATCATTTATATCCCTGACAGCTCCAGTTGTTAAAAGCAGTACTTGAGGTTTTTTTCCAATAAAGGCCTCCCATCTTTCTGACATTTATTACGACTTTATTAGTTCTCCTCCCTTCTCAGTGAAGCCATTTCATTCAGTGGGGGAGTGTCTGAAGCCCAGATTTTTCATTACCTCTAACTTACCATAATTTTAGGCCAGGAGTGGTTTTGTTTTGGCTGCTTGTTAAAAACAGCATAAAAACACCTGAACTCAGTTAAAGCTGAGGAAACACATTTGTGACAGAAAGGGGACTTCAAGGCACTTTTTTTTCCCCCCCAGGTGATATTTCCACCTTCTCAGAGTGGAGAGAAGGTGGGTTAGTGTTGATTTTAGAACACCAATCACCCTAAAAGGTCGAGTGAACTGGTTGTGTGATACAGAAATCTTTTTGCTTCTCTATATATGGACACAGAGTCCTCAGTGGGGTCCTTAACTGAGAATTATTAAGAAGTCCCTTCCAACCCAAGCCCCTCTGTGATTCTCTCAGTATCCTATGATAAAAATGCATCCCATTTCCATATTTTTAATATTTTCTTGCAGTTCTCACGAAGGTTTTGGGTGTCAGATAAAGATCTGCCACTCTGCCAAACCCCAGCAGAATTCTGATCACATCTGATCCCTCCCTCCTCTTGTTCACAGCAAAACTTCCATGATAAATGAAGACATTGTTTTAGCAAAACTCAATTCTCTTTGTCAACACAATTCATCTTTCCCCTTCAAGTGATCTGTTTTAAAATTCGCATTTCTGCTGCCAGCATCATCCTGGCAATTGTTTGGGGTGGGGTTTTTTTTTTCCCTCCTTAATCTGTGCTTCCAATCTCTGTTTCCAGGAAGGGCAAATTGTACTTCAAAATCTTCTCTAGAAACAATGCATTGTGAATATTGGAGTTTGGAGAGCAAGATAGAAATTTGTTATTAGGAATAAAAAAGTGACTGGATTTCACCCCAGGAAACTGCCTTTGGGGTTTGAGCCTCTTGGAAACCTCAGAGGCCTTGAGGAGAAATTCCTGCCTTTTGTGGTCTCAACTCCCAGGAAAAATAGTGCTTTACAAACCCCTTGAAAATAAAATAAACCCAAAAGAATTGAGAGTCTCAAACAGAGAACACAAAACAGTGCCAGGAGTTTGATCTGGTGACGTGCAGGTCACGCCTGAAACAACTCATCAGCCTTGAAACAAATAATTCCCCCGGGGAAAAGGGATGGTGGCAAACCTGGGAATGTCTGAGTGACTCCCTTGACAGGGACTGAAGAAGTTTCTCTTCCTTTGAGAAAGCAAAAGGAGTTCTCTGGGTTGCATTTCTCACTTTTACCTCACGTGGATAATTTCATATCTGGAACTCACAAGTAAAATGACTTAAAATAATTTGTAATTATTGCATATGTGTATTTATAGAATAATTATGTATTTATATAATAAATATATTCATATAATATAAATATATTATATATAAACATTATATATTAATATATTATATATAAATATTATATACATATAATGTATACAGAATAATTATTTAAAATAATTTTTTAAATCCAGATCACCCTTTGTGACCCAGCTGAGCCCCTAAATGCACTTGCTGCTCCCAAAATAAAGGTGGCAATAAATAAATGCCCCACTTTGTGGGGGTTCAGCCTGGTTTTAGGTTTTAACAGCTGATGATCTTAAAGGTCTTTTCCAAGCTTAGCAATTCCACAGCTCTATTCTGTGACTGTAAATAGTGCTGGCTGCACAGCTCCAGGGTTTAGGAAGTGATTCCCGGGCTCAGGAATGGCGAGGCAGGGACAGGGACAGCAGGGTGTGGGAACCCTCCTTCCCTGGAGAGACCAGGGTAAGGCTGCTCCCCCTGTCCCTGGACATGCCTGGAATGGCCGGGAATTCCATCCCAGGAGCCATGGATCCGATCCCTGCTCTCAGGGCTGTTCCAAAGGAGAGCATCAAACCCTGCTCAGAGGCAGGGACAGGACCCAGCCCCACCCAGCTGCCTCCTGCCCCAATTAATGACTGTGCCCAGTTCCAGGGCTGGAATAGGGCCCTTCCTGCCTCATTCCCAGCAGCCTCCCGGGAAACGGGAGTTCTCTGGGGCAGAGGTGGAAGTTAAACCCCAGCACTCCCACCCTGCCTGGGCTCTGCAACCCCTGCCCTGGGCCAGGCACCAGTGGGACCTCCAGGGGCACAGCACCAACACCTGCTGGAGCTAATCAGGGATTCATGGAATATCCTGAGCTGAGAGGGACCCATAGGATCATCCATCCAACCCCTGGTTCTGCCAGACACCCCAACAATCCCACCCTGTGCCCCAGAGGATCAGCCAAACCCTCCTGGAGCTCTGGCAGCCTTGGGGCTGTGCCCACTGCCCTGGGGAGCCTGGGCAGTGCCCAACCACCCTCTGGGGGAAGAACCTTTCCCAGGTTGGACAGGACTTGGAAGATACCCCTGCCCGTGGCAGGGGTGGAATGGGATGGGCTTTAAAGTCCCTTCCAACCCAAACCAGCCTGAGCTTCCATGACATTCCAGATCAGCACCTTGTGCCAAACCCTGTGTTCCTCATTTCCAGCCTGGCATTCATGGAACGCGATTCCAGCAGAGGCTGCAGCCCTGTTTTAATCAGAATTATTCACCTGAAGTAGCTGTTAGATATTTATGGCATTAATTCAGCCTTAATGGCTCCTCTGCCTGGGGAAATGTTTCATTTTAGGGACACGCCGCTCACAGCCGGGGGTGACCTCGCTCCTCTCAGAGATGCAGATATTCCATGGACAGCGTTTTCCTGGGGCTTGCTTTGCTCCTGTCAGGGACTGCTGCCGTGTTTGAAACGGGAGAGCACGTTTTTATGCCTATAATAGCAACCAACAAGCTTTTTGGCTCAAAAACAACCCACAAATGTTCTTAGGTACAAATAAACGAGCAGTTATTTCCCGTTGTGGTGCAAATTTGGTGTCTCAATTCACTCTGTTTAAATGCAGAGGGTGTTGGTGCCTACAACACCAGCAGAAATATTCCTGGGAAAGGAATGAAGTGTGCTATAAAAGGAGAAACTCCATTCCCTTTGTAAGCACTCTTTCCAAATGTTTTCCCGAGGCATTACCCAAATGTCACTTCTATTGCTTGCAGAATTTCCCTCGTTAAAAAAACGCATTAATTTGGTTTAATTTTGCACTCTGTGAATCCATGTGAGAGCAGGCAGCTCATTGAAAGCTTTCTGGTGGTGGGAAGATGCCACCCACACCTTGGGAGAGCAGCTGCTGTGTTGGAGTCGGTCTCCAAGTAACATCCAAACCTGGAAGTGGCTTAATTGCCTCCTTGGATGCTGCTGCCGGAATTTCACGCATGGCAGGATCCTGAGCCTGCTCTCAGCCATTAACTTCTTCCTGCCCCAGCTCAGGTCTGTGACTCCACCAAAAGAAATCACAGACTGATGGAATCGCTCAGGGTGGAAAAGATCTTGGAGATCCTCCAGTCCAACCATCCCCCAGCACTGCCAAAGTCACCCCTGATCCCTGTCCTCAAGTGCCACATCCACAGGGCTTTGAAACCTCCAAACCTCCCTGGGCAGCCCCTGCCAAGGCCTGACCACCCTTTCCAGGAGAAATTCCTCCTGATGTCCAACCTGACCCTCCCCTGGCACAGCCTGAGGCCGTTCCCTCTCCTCCTGTCCCTTGTTCCCTGGGAGCAGAGCCCGACACCCCCCCCCGGCTCCCCCCTCCTGTCAGGGGGTTGCAGAGCCAGAAGGTCCCCCCTGAGCCTCCTTTTCTCCAGGCTGAGCCCCCCCAGCTCCCTCAGCCCCTCCTGCTGCTCCAGCTCTGTGTGGGTTCCCTCATCCCGAAGCAGCACAAAGGCAGGAATGAGTTAAATTCCAAGGACAGGGGTCTGTTGTGGGTTAAAATTGGCCCCACTGGTCCTTGAGGTCCCCCTTCCAACCTGCTGCTCTTTGAGTCTGTGAAAATCAATCCTGAGACTGCATAATGAAAGGATTCCAAGTGGAGCTCTGTGCCAGTTGAATTTGGGATCAGCTGCCCGGCTCTGAGAGTCCTGATTCCAGACTTTCCAACAGAACCAGGAGTGTCGGTGTGCTGGAAGGGAAAATCCTTCAAATTAAGTTGCCCAGAGAAGCTGTGGCTGCCCCTGGATCCCTGGAAGTGTCCAAGGCCAGGTTGGACAGGGCTTGGAGCAACCTGGGCTGGGGGAAGGTGTCCCTGCCCGTGGCAGGGGGTGGCACTGTTTGATCCTTAATTTCCCTTCCAACCCAAACCATCCCAGGATTCTGGGCTTTTGCCTGGTGCTCTCTGGGCCCAGCTGGAGAACACAAATTCTTACAAACTGCCTCCTGTATCCCTGTGGAGTGCTCCTGGCTCCTTGTTCAGCCTTTTGTGTTTGTGTAAAGCACTTTTACTCCAGCACATTCCAGCCCTTGGACTTCAACACATTCCAGCAGTGCCCTGGTAAGGGCTGAGAAGCCACTGAATTCCAGTTCTGTGCTTTCAGGAGCATCATCCAAACAAATGACATTTTGGACACCAATTTCTCTGCCTGTTCTGAGCTCCCTGTTATGTCCAAGCTCTGCTACAAGTGAGGTGATGAAGGAATTTATTCCCCATGTGTCGAAAGTATTAATGAAAATATCTTTTCCTGTTGGCAAAGGTATTTTTCCTGGTGGGATTTACCCTTTTTAATAATTTGAGCTTCCATAGTGAATCCTCTCCTTTATTCCTTAGCTATAAAACAGAAAATAGCTATTTCTTACCCCACAGATGCAACACTAAATTAAAAAAAATAAAGAATTCAAGTGGTCATAAAACAGTCTCACATGGACATGTGCTTTCAGGCACTGCAGGACCCCCTGCCCACCAGTTTGTCTAAAAAGTCATAGTCAAATAATATATCAAAGGTATAAGGATGTAATTTAGTCTCCATTCCATGTCCCTTCAGACTTTGGATTCAGTTCCAGCCCTGCCTACAGCTGAGAACTGATGTCACATAAGGCAGGATTAACAATAATCTGCTGTTATAGAAGAAAAAAAAAGAGGAATAGACATAAAAAGGGGCTGTGTAATTAAAATAATTCGTACAAGGAGGTTTCTTAGGTAGTTAACGATGAATTAAACTATTAATTAAACATCCTGGTGTGGGGGATTTGACTCTAAAGGAATGAAATCTGAGAATCAGAGTAACAGGCCTGATATTAATGTATGGACTGTGTGGTGTGGAGAACATCAGTCCTGCCCCAAAATGCCTCACAAACCCAGGCAGAGCTAATTTTAAGCAAAAGCAGTAAATTTTTGCTTAACTTGAAACATCCACGCGGTGTACATTGAGAGAGGAATAAAAGCTGGGGTGGATGCAGCTGGAGGGAAGAGGGAGTAAATATTTTCATGGAGATGAGACAAACTGAACTGGAGAGAACAGTGGGAGCAAGGGAAGTAAAACAGAAGGGAAAGACAAGACAGATGTGCTGTGCAGAGGGAGAGATAACTGGCCAGGGGAGAGATATTACACTGGGAGGAAGGTAAAAGATGAATAAAGGGAAAAAACACACCTGATCTTCCAAGGACAACCCTTATCAGGCAGACCCAGAAAGGAAAACTCCTGGAGTTCCTTTAGAAAAGCAACTCAGACAGGAAGAAATCACAGGATGAGACAGAGAAACCCCCAAACACCCAACCCAGACAGGAAACCTGAGGCTGAACTGAAGGAGGCAGAAGGCAACAAAAATCCTGAGGCTGAACTGAAGGAGGCAGAAGGCAACAAAAATAAAGATGAGAGAGAGTTATGCTGAGCTTTTCTGGTGGCATTTGCAGTTACAGACTCTCATACTTGGGCTAGAATGGAATTTCCAGGGTTTTTTTTTCCCCTAAATCCTCTGGAACACCTGGGTGGGAGCTGACAGACCACAGCACATCTTGGAGGTTCCTTCTTAGTCCAGATTAGGTTCTCTAGACAAGGATGCAAAGGATCCTTCTGGCTGGGAAGTGTTCATGTGCAACACATTTTAACAATTGTCCAGTCAGCCTAGAAGGAGAAATTTTTCTTTCAGGCAGAATTTCTCCCTGGAAAGGGAGAAATTTCTCCCTGGAAAGGTCAGGCACTGGCAGGGGCTGCCCAGGGAGGTTTGGAGTGCCCAGCCCTGGAGGTGTCCCAGGAAGGCCTGGCCGTGGCACTCAGTGCTCTGGGCTGGGGGACAAGGGGGGCATCGGGCACAGGGGGGACCCATGGGCTGGGAGGGCTTTTCCAACCTCAGGGATCCTGGGATTCAGCTGAAGTTTTATCAGCCTGTGAGAGCTCAGCCGTGCCAAGATAGAACAGAGCTGTCCAGATTCTTATGTATGGGTGGATTCCAAAGATCACAGAACTGTAGAATCACTGAGGTGGGAAAAGAGCCTTGAATTTTGAACAGGAGAGGTCAGTGCCAGCCCTCCCCTGGCACTTCTGAGCAATGGAAGTTGTTATGGCACAATCCCAAAGAGCACTGAAAGAAAAGAGCAGCAGAAATACTGCTCATCTTCTTTTCCAGTCAGAATTGCAGAGTTGTTAAGGCTGGAAAAGACCTTTAAGACCATCAAGTCCAACCCCCAACCAGCACCACACCATGGTCACCACTGACCACGTCCTCAAGTGCCACATCCACACAGTTTTTGAACACTTCCAAGGATGGGGACTCCACTGCCACCCCGGGCAGCTTTGTCAGGTCTGGACAACCCTTTCCATGAGAAATTCCTCCTGATGTCCCACCTGAGCCTCCCCTGGCACAGCCTGAGGCCGTTCCCTCTCCTCCTGTCCCTTGTTCCCTGGGAGCAGAGCCCGACCCCCCCCGGCTCCCCCTCCTGTCAGGGGGTTGCAGAGCCAGAAGGTCCCCCCTGAGCCTCCTTTTCTCCAGGCTGAGCCCCCCCAGCTCCCTCAGACACCCCAAATACCAACACTCCACCCTCTTTTCCCATCCCAAGCTCGGGACCTGCTCAGCCCCCTGTGCTTCTCCTGGCAAAGGGGCACAGCTCCAAAACCGGGCACTTTGGAGAAGTTACAACACAAATAAATCTCTTGCAGTGGCTCAGAAAAAAAAATCCATTAGCTAAATATTTCTGTTTTCTCAGCCTGAAGGCTCGTTCTGAGCAGAGGACCCATAAATTAGGCCATGAAGTGCAATTACAGAGCCCGGGGCTCGTGGTGTGATTTGTGAGTGGTGGAACGGGGCCATCCATCCTCCTCCCAGACAGCCCAAACAACAGCAGGGACACCCAACGGCTCCAAACCCTCACATGTTCCTCAGAGGATGCTCCAGAGGCTCTTCTGCCACGTCAGAGCCACTTAAATCCATGGAATTCTCGCCCGGGAAAGCACGAATCCCTCAAATCCCAGCACTTTGCACCAGAGTTCTCTGAATATTGAGCACTTTAAAGACACACCTTGCCATGAACCCACTGCTGGAATTTGAGATTATTCCAATCTCACTTCATACAGGAGAGGGATTTTATAAAGTCAAGTGACAATGAGACAATTTAATAAAGAAAAGACCTGGTTAACACCACTTCCCTCAACCCTTGGCAGATTCTGACCCACCCACGTGCACCAGCAAGGAGAGGTTTTAACAAAATTGTGTTTAGAATGCACTGAAGTACCTTATTTTTATGACTAGGATTGCTAACTTTAAGTTGCCTGTTCAAAGCTTTACTATAAAACACAGCATTTTCAAGGGAAATGCAAATTCTGGCAGGAATTAACTGAAAGGAAACAAATTAAGGAGATTTTTTTCATTGAGGCAGCAGAGTAAACCTGGCCAAGATTTAATCTGAGAATTCTGTGATAGTTTCTCTTGAGAAAAATTAAAAGGAAGAGTCTTTTTCAGGCCCATTTAAAGAGTGGTTGAGAGAGAGCTCCTGAAGTTGCGCCTGGCAGCAGAACCCCAAGGAAAGCACATCTAACCTGTCCCAGGAACCACTTTTTCCATTTCCTGACCTCCAGAAAGCCAAGTGTTTGTTTGGGTAATTGGCCCTTGCACAGAAAAAAGCATTAAGTCAGAGGTGAATTATTCATGAGACCTACTTGGATGTCATTGTTCTCCCAGGGCCTTAAAAAGAAACAACCAAAAAATAAAAAAGTCTTGTGTTTTGGGGCCTGGTGCTGCTTTTCCTTCTCTGCTGAGGCAGCACAGGGGTCAAAGATCTTGTGAGGCCATTTTTCCTTCTCATTTGGCTCAAAATTAACTGTTAACTATAAAAAATGAAACCACTTTTCCCAGGTGGGTCCCCTCACCCTCGTGCCTGTTTCTCTGGCCAGTTAAGCAGGTGTGAAAAGCAGATTTATTTTCCCCTATTTTTACAGAAACGGTGCTTTTGGGGGAAGGTCTCTGCCCTAATTTTAGAATCCCTCAGGGCCTGTACATTGAAGGTATTTTTACCAGCAGGTCACTCTCTTTAAAAGTTGCCAGGACACACATCCTGACAGAAGTGCCTAGGTTAAATTTTAAACAACCATTTCAACATGAAGCCTTCCTTGATTTAATTTTTAAACTCTGCCAGCAGTGTCTGCAAATCCTGTGCTGAGCTCCCACATTTTTTGGTGTCCATATTTAACATTTATTTCCCCCAAATCCTGTGCTGAGCTCCCACATTTCTGTGTCCATATTTAACATTTATTTCCCCCAAATCCTATGTTGAGATCCCACATTTTTATGTCCATATTTATTTCCTCCAAATCCTGTGCTGAGTTCCCACATTTTTTGGTGTCCATAGTTAATATTTATCTGTCCCAAATTCTGTGCTGAGCTCCCAGATTTCTGTGTCCATATTTAATAATAATTTCCCCCAAATCCTCTGCTGAGCTCCCACATTTTTGGTGTCCATATTTAACATTTATTTTCCCTAAATCCTGTGCTGAGCTCCTACATTTTTGTATCCATATTTATTCCCCCCAAATCCTGTGCTGAGCTCCCACATTTTTGGTGTCCATATTTAACATTTATTTCCCCTGAATCCTCTGCTGAGCTCCCACATTTTTTTGTGTCCATATTTATTTCCTTCAAATCCTGTGCTGAGCTCCCACATTTTTGGTGTCCATATTTAATATTTATCTCCCCCAAATCCTGTGCTGAGCTCCCAGATTTCTGTGTCCATATTTAACATTTATCTCCCCCAAATCCTGTGCTGAGCTCCCACATTTTTATGTCCATATTTAATAATAATTTCCCCCAAATCCTGTGCTGAGCTCCCACATTTTTATGTCCATATTTAATAATAATTTCCCCCAAATCCTGTGCTGAGCTCCCGCATTTTTTTGTGTCCATATTTAACATTTATTCCCCCATGTCTGATATTTTGCCTAGCTGAGCATTTTCCTGATTTTTGTAGCTCTTTCTGGACAGTGAGTTTATTTCTTTGTGGGAGCTGGTTACTCTTGAGCTTAAAACATTCCCATATAAATTCTAAATTTATGAAGACAATGAAGAAAAATCAATGTTGTGGAAAACATCTCCTTTGGAGATTATTCCTCAGAAAGATGTTTTATGGTTTAGTCTTTCTGCACAGTGTGATCCCCGTGTGGGGCTGAGGCTGCTGATCCGAGCAGGGAACATCAGATATCCCAGTGTTCCAGGAAGAGAAACATCCTCATCCCTATGGAAAAGCTCATTCCGTGCTCACTGTGGGATCTCAAAGGCGTTCCTGTCACCTCCTCCCGTCCCCAGACCAGCCCTGAGCTCTCCATGGTGCTGGGACAGTTCCCTCCAGCACCTCTGACCCTCCTCCCGAGGCTCTTTCCCCCTAATTCTCCAGGAATCCCACGCTGCTGAACCTAAAAACACAGATTCATTTTGCCCAAACCCCAGAACAGCTCCTGCTGCACCATCACAATCCCTCTTTCCCTCTGGAATAAATGGGAAAAACCCCACAGGTGTTGGGGGTTTAGGGGTTCTTTTGAATTTGTTTTTAAGCCTGTCACCCCCAGAGCTGCTCCTCTGGCTCCAGATTCCCACGTGTCTCCAACACATCCCCTCTCCAGAACAGAAAATGCGTTTATTTTGCACCTCCAGGGTAAAAGATGCACCTATTTTTCAATTCCCATCCTGTGCTTTGGGTGAAGCCACAGCTGGGCTGCAGCTGCACAAACCAGCTGAGATCTGGAGGGGGGAGATGATGTCCAGCCCCTGGAAAAGGTTTCTCCCCTTTCCCTCCTCTTCCCTTTGCTTTTTCCCCTCCTGTCTCCCAAAGTTCCAAGCAGAGCTGGGGCAGTTTCTGAGCCTGCAAATACAGCTGGGGGGTGGAAGTCCAGGGGTGAACATCCCAAAATATCCCTGCTGGAGCTGCAGGGCCTGGGCCATAAACTGGGAGCAGAGCAGGGCAGTGATTGGGATTTCCATAATTAGCCCTTAATTAGACACTGAGGATTAACCTGGCTAATTAGCAGGGCACAGCCCTGCCCGTCAGGACATGGATTAATATCCTGATGGGAGGGAAAACCATTCCTTGCACTTGGAACTCCCAGTCCTCTTGTTCCTCAGTGTCCATCCCAAGATTCCTGCAGTCTCCTCCCTCTGTCATTTGGATCTGGGAATCTTGGGGAAAGGAAAAATTGAAATCAGCTCCTTGTGCCTTTTGAGTTTCCTTTTTCTGTTCACTGCTGTTGCAGAATCATGGAATGGTTTAGGCTGGAAAAGCCCTCTGAGATCACTGAGTCCAACCATCCCCCAGCACACCCAAGACCACCACTGACCCCTGTCCCCAAGTGCCACACCCACATGGATTTTAAATCCCTCCAGGGATGGGGATCCACCACCGCCCTGGGCAGGACAACGCTCCTTTGGGGGAATAAATCTCCCCAGTATCCAACCTAAACCTCCCCTGCTGCAGCTTGAGCTCATTCCATCTCCACAGCAAAACCCCCCAGAGCTCCAGGCAGCGCTGGTCCCAGTCTGACCTGAGGGAATACACTGGGAATCCCATCCCCGACATTACTGACCCTGCTCACGTGGCACTCAGGGGTTTTCTTCTGCTCCACTGCAGGAAAACCTTACCAAGAGAAGATCTGTGATGGGAGGAGATCCCTGGAATCCATCCATCCACCCATCCATCCTTCCATCCCAGATGGGCTGGAGCCCCAGAGCAGCTCCCACACCGGCTCTCACCACCATCACCCCCTGAAAATCCCTGTCCAGGAGGGAAGCTGAAGGGAGCAGCCAAGCTTTCCACCCCCACCCAGTCACTCCACACCTCTCACTCTCTCATTCCCCCTGTTTCTCTCCTTCCCTGTGGTTAAATGTGGCTTTGGGACACATCCCAGACCCGGGGCAGTGCCCAGTGATTCCAGCTGGGAGCAGGTTTCCCAAGAGCTGCCACACCAGTATCCATTGCTTCCCAGTGGGATGCTGCATTCCTGGCTCCCAGTGACAGCTGGAGGAGGGTCCCAGCAGGAGATAAACCCATTTTACTCCTGGAGCAAACACCACACAACAGCTCCATCCATGAGCTGCTCCGTGTTCCAAAGCGGGAACAACCAACGACAACCGGCTCCGGAAAAATTGCTTATTTTTCCCTTTTGATATTTGGACAGGCAGAGAAATGGTTTTATTGCTCTCTCAGCCTCAGGGAGGGTATAAAGTGCTTTCCCAGCCTGCTTAAAAATTCTCCTTTTGCAATCAAGGCTCGAGAACAACTCATTAAGTTGTATCAAAGCACGGGGAAGCTGCGATTTGGCTCCTGGGATAATTGAGCAGTTTGTCCCTTGTGCTGCTTTTCCTGGTGATGGTTTAATTTGTGCCCTGATCCAACAGAGGTGAGGGCTGGCTCAGCCATTCTCACTGATCCATGAAGCCACCACAGCTCCCAGAGCCCCCAGCACTGCCAGCAAAGGGCTTTCTCTTCAAACTGAAAGTACATTTCCAGTCCTTCAAAAGGCACTTCATGTGAAACAATCGATGGAGGTGAAGCACAACAGTCACTGAGCTTTTCCTCTAAACTCATGGAAAATCCCTGTTCCCATTGGAAAGACAAGGACAGCTCTTCAGCCAAGCCAGGCAGAGGCTGCTGTGGATTTTCCTCCCACCACCAGCAGCACGTGGGGCCAAAACACTCCTCTTAACAAGGTCAGGCTTATTTTAACAACTCCTTCTCTCCTTTCCTATTTTTTTGGACATTAATAACCCAATAACACATTATTTACCCAAATATATTTCTTGGTTGAGTCTCTGTTGCACCAGAGCAGTGCCAGCAGGAATTTCCCAACCCCCTGAGATTTAAGGCATTATTTTTCCCTCAGTTCCCAAGTTCCACAATTTGTTTGTCTGAATCTCCCCCACATCACACCCAGAGCTCTGCAAGGCTGGTTTGGCTCTCATGGCACCTCCCAGTATAATTAACACACTTAATTGGTTACTGCCCTTGATTTCAGGTGTTTCCTTGGCAACAGCTCCTGAGCTGAGCCAGAGACACCTCCAGAGTGAGCCCAGGATTGAAACCCCTGGGAGCTGCTGGTCCTGCAAACCTGGGAAGCTCCCAGCACCTGGAAGCTGCATCATCCCCATCCCTGCTCCAGGGAAGGTGTCCTGCCCGTGGCAGGAGCTGGGACTGGATGAGCTTTAAGGTCCCTCCCAACCCAAACCATTCCATGGATCTGATATGAGTCAAAAATTAAACAATTACACACGTGGTTCTTAAAAAAAAACAACCATGAGTTTTAAAGCAAATAAACCTCTATCTCACATAAAGCCTGCACACAATATTTTAAACTACTCTGAGTTTTAATTCCACACTTTGATATTTAATTCATTGCATGTAGATGAAATGTTCACCCACAGAAACAGCCTTTTTTTTTTGCTGAGATGTACAGAAACCTCCCTTTTTCTGGATTGCTGACTTGGTGTTTGTAGGACAGCGACTCAAACGAAGTTAAAGCCAATTATTTTTCGTCTCAGGACCTCAAGCACACACAAAACATTATTTGCACACTGCAACACTCGAAAAAGCACAAGATGTGAGTGGAGAACAGGCTGGGAAAGAGTGTCAGGCTCTTTGCATCAGTGACACGGGGAGGAGGGTTCTGCAAGCCCTGATTTCCCTGCTGGAATCACCAGAAAATCCTTTTCCCACGTTACCAAGAAATGGCAAATAAATCCAGAGGGTGCAAGGCAGGACCAGAGGCACTGGGAAAACCCAGCCCAGATCTGAGCAGCAGCAGCAGCTCCAGGGGATCCTGCAGGATTTAGGGATTTCTCTGCTCAAAGAAACCCTTCTGCGCTCACAGAGCTGCAAATAAAATGTTCTAACCAGAGCCAGAATGTTTTCCTGGAGCTGGGAATCAGCAGCAGTTCCTTGGGCTCCTCACCCACCTCCCATCCCAGTTCCCTCCCCAGGAACCAGCCAGGACCAGGCCCTGCAAACTGGGCTGGACGGAAAACCCCTGAGAGCACAAAGATCCTCCACTCACAAACTCAATTCCTTAAAAAATGGTGTATCCTACCTTCCATTCCATGTTGTGCTTCCAGGAGGACAAACTCTGCTCCAGCATCTCCTGGGACAGGCAGCAAATCCAGACCCAGCTCAGAGCTCTGGTTCATCTAAGCCAGGCACACCTTTTTTCCCCCTTCCCCAGGGCTCTCCCCCAGCCCAGGACACCTGGAGCTGATGACCAGGAGGTGGGAAGGGCTGATCCTTGGAATCTGGTTCCATTTATTCCATCCACAACTCCCAAAACAGGGGATCACTCCATCCTGTTGAAATAAACCCCCTCTCTCTCGTTGCTTATCCATTTAAAAAGTGACTCAATATCACAACACAGGAAAAGGATTGGATGGCACTGGCAAATTAATGAGATTTTTAATTATCTTTCTGAAAAAAACCACCCTCAGCTGCTACTCTGTAAGGGGAAATGAGAGTTTTCCCCATTATCCCACGATCCAAGGCATCTGGGAAGCTTAAAACAATGAGTAAATGTTGATTATACATTGTCAGGTTGCACAGCCTGAGGTGTGGGACAGGAATTTGTTGGGATCAAACTGATAACGGGATTTCAAACCAGGTTTTCATTCCCAGGGATTTTTTGGGCATTTTCACGCCGTGCATTTGAGCTTTGCAGGGAAATTTTGTGCAGCACATCTGCAGCAGCTGGGAGCTCTCCCACACAGCCCCTGGATTTATCCCTACGTGCCAGTGGAGTGTGTCCCACGTGGTTTTGGGAATCACCAGCAGACTGACTTCCCAGCTGCTCACAGATGGCACGTGGGAATGTGACTGATCCCAGAGCGATTCCGAGGCTGCTTTCCTTAAAATGGTGCTTCCCTCGGTGTTGATTCCCCAAAAAACTAATGGAAACATGATTTAATTCAACACCAGGTGTTAATTATACCTTGGTTTGATAGAATCCCAGACTGGGTTGTGTTGGAAGGGACCTTAAAGCTCATCTTGTTCCACAGGCAAGGACACCTTCCACCAGCCCAGGTTGCTCCAAGCCCCATCCAACCTGGCCTTGGACACTTCCAGAGATCCAAGGGCAGCCACAGCTTCTCTGGGTAACCTGTGCCAGGGCCTGCCCACCCTCCCAGCCAGCAATTCCTTCCCAATATCCCATCTCTCCCTGCCATTCCCTGTGTCCTGTCCCTCCATCCCTTGTCCCCAGTCCCTCTCCAGCTCTCCTGGAGCCCCTTTAGGCCCTGGAAGGGGCTCTCAGCTCTCCCTGGAGCCTTCTCTTCTCCAGGTGAACCCCCCAGGACATGGGGGATATTTTGGGATGTGAGCACACATGGCCAGGACATTCCAGCCTCTCATCCCCCAACACCCCAAGTCCTTCTCCCCAGGGCTGCTCCCCCTGCAAACTGAACAAACCCCACCAATCCACGGGATTGTTTTCCACACTTTCATTCTGGATTATTCCACTTTTTCTAACAAAGTGGAGGAGAACCAAGCTGTGAATATTTACACCCTGAGCCTGGAGGAGCCTGTGGTGGGGTGTGAGCTCTGCTGACAGCAGGGGTTCCCAGCTGGAGCCCGGGATGAAAGGGATCCTGGCACAATCCTGGCTCAGAACTAAAGGGAAAAGCTCCTCAAAACACCTGCCTGTTCTCTTCATTAAGCTGCTCTGATGAGGGACTCGGGGGAGCTGATGAACACAGCTATTCCTCCACGTCTAAGCAGAATAAATAAATATTTATTCCACTCAGCCACCAAATGAGGGTGTATTTATAGCTAATTACCGGCTGAACGCACCCGGAATGGCTCCCAGAGTTTCCTCCACCCCCTGACTGACATGTTTTATAAATACCCAATTTCTCACGGCCTCACATGAAGTGGTTGAGAAGCCCAAGCCTTGTTTTCGTTGCCCTGATTGAAACAGAACAAATTCTGGTTATAACCAAAGTGAAAACGTAGAAAAACAATATATGAAAAAAACTCAGAGCTGCGAGGTTTCTAAAATTTCCCTGGGGAGTTTCCCGGGTTTTTACCAGTCCCTGGGATTCCCGGGGTATTTCCCATAGGGAAGTGGGGTGGGTGCAGGCAGTACCTGCCCATCCCCTCACCTTCCCTCCCCCTGCTGCTGCTCTCAGCAAGAGCAAACACAAGGTGCTCTTAAATACCAAATTACACCTTGTTTAAACCAATCCCAAAAACATTCCCTTTGATTTTTATTTAAAACCCGGATTCTTCCCCCCGGTGATGATTGGAGCTGTGAGAGCCAGCGAGGCACGGGAGGGGCAGGGAGGGAGGGAGGAGGGCTCAGGGCTGCAGGGGTTTTGTGGGGACAGGGCAGCCCCCCCTCACCTCCCAGCACTGCAGGTCTGCCCAGAAATCCCATTAACCACGTTAAATTCCCTCTTTTCCCCTGTCCTAGAGGTTTTCAAGGCATGTGCTACCTCCAGCATTCATCCAGTGTATCCTGAGCCTGGCACAGCCCCCGGAGAGATGGGCTGTGCTCCAAGCTGGGAATGTGATGGCTTCCCACTGCCAGAGGGCAGGGATAGAGGGGATATTGGGGAGGAATTCCTGGCTGGGAGGGTGGGCAGGCCCTGGCCCAGGTTGGGCAGAGAAGCTGTGGCTGCCCCTGGATCCCTGGAAGTGTCCAAGTGTCCAAGGCCAGGTTGGACGGGGCTTGGAGCAACCTGGGCTAGAGGAAGGTGTCCCTGCCCATGGCAGGGGTGGCACTGGGTGGGTTTTAAGGTCCCTTCCCAGCCAAACCATTCCAGGATTCCATGGCTGTGTGGTTCCAGCCTGTTCCATCGGTGCCAGGAATGTGAGGCTGAGGGAGGGGAGCGGAGCTGGGCAGTGACAGAGCAATCCCTGTGATCTCAGAAATGGGATTTCTGCCCTTGGAAAGGAGCAGCGCTGGGAGCAGGGGCTGCACGGAGCTGTCCTGCCGTGTCTGTCCCCGCGCCCGTACCCATGGCAGTCCCGCTCCCCGTTCCCGTACTCGTTCCCGTGCTCGTTCCCGTGCCCTGCCTGTGTCCCGCTGTCCCGGTGTCCGGTGTCCCAGATGTCACTAGGTGTCACTGCTGGCCCGGCAATCCCGGCCCCGCTCCGCATCCCTTGGAACGGCGTGGACACGGCGGGACAGGATCCCACAGCCGGGACAGGGATGGGTGGGACAGGGAGGGAC
Source organism: Lepidothrix coronata (assembly GCF_001604755.1). Lineage (NCBI taxonomy): Eukaryota > Metazoa > Chordata > Aves > Passeriformes > Pipridae > Lepidothrix > Lepidothrix coronata. The sequence continues at coordinate 2,108,855 of NW_016690285.1, read as the reverse complement.
AGGATCCCACAGCCGGGACAGGGATGGGTGGGACAGGGAGGGACAGGATCCCACAGCCGGGACAGGGATGGGTGGGACAGGGAGGGACAGGATCCCACAGCCGGGACAGGGATGGGTGGGACAGGGAGGGACAGGATCCCACAGCCGGGACAGGGATGGGTGGGACAGGGAGGGACAGGATCCCACAGCCGGGACAGGGATGGGTGGGACAGGGAGGGACAGGATCCCACAGCCGGGACAGGGATGGGTGGGACAGGGAGGGACAGGAGCCCAGAGCTGGGATCGGGATTGCCGGGACAGGGAGGGACAGGAGCCCAGAGCCGGGACAGGGATGTGTGGCACAGGGAGGGACAGGGGTGTCCCCTCGGCGTGTCCCCCACGGGGCTCCGCGGGGCTGCCTGAGCCGGCTGTGGGGTCCCCTCCCCGGGCACTGTCCCCGGGGCACAGCGGGGGTGGGCAGGGCGAGTGCTGGTCCTGGCGCTGGGCAGGTACCTCTTGGGGAGCTGGAGCCCCTCGGGACAGAGGCACAGCTTGGACTGACCCTCCCTCACTCCCAAAAATGGCTTTAACCTCTGTTCTGGAAGCCGCATGCTGCCAACCAATGGATCTGAAACACAGATCCCCGTCCCCATCCCATCCCTATCCCATCCTTGCCCCCATCCCGTCTCATCCCCATCTCCATCCCTGTCCCCATCCCATCCCATCCCATCCCATCCCATCCCATCCCTATCCCATCCTTGCCCCTATCCCATCTCATCCCCATCTCCATCCCTGTCCCCATCCCATCCCTATTCCCATCTCCCCCCATCCCTATCCCCATCCTCATTCCTTCCCCATCCCATCCCTATCCCCATGCCCATCCCATTCTTATCTCAACACCATCCCATCCCATTCCTCTCCCCATCCCCATCCCCAACCATATTCCCATCCCATTCTCATCCCCATTCCCGACCCAAATGACCCACAACCCCCGGGGTTTCCCCCAGGTGAGTTTGGGGTGCCCATGTCCCACACACAGCCCTGCTGCCCCCAAACCTGACCCTGGGGGTGCCCAAGGAGTCTCTGCATGGCCGGAGCTGCTCCGGCTCCCCAGCTCCTGGTGTGAGGGACACGGGGTTGTGGTGCCATCCCTGGGCAATTCCACACCAATCCCACCTGGAGCACTGGGCTGTACTGCCCCCCTAGCCCCACAATTCCACCCCAATCCCATTGGGATCACAGGGCTCCACTGCCCCCCCAGCCCCACAATTCCACACCAATCCCATTGGGATCACAGGGCTCCACTGCCCCCCCAGCCCCATCCCCAAGTCAGGGCCTTGTTGCCACTTCCAGGGGATTGTTCCCCAAATCTCTCCCTTTGCACAAAGTGCTGCTGTGGCTTCCCCCCCTTCTTTTCCCAGATGGTTTTTCCACATCAAAACACTGCACATGAGAACACTCTTTTCCATCCCATAACTCCACAAAATATTCTTTTAATCATCTAAAATTTCTTGGTGCCTTCCAATGATCCACAAACCAGGAGGGAAGAGGATTGATCCCCTCCCTTCCCTTGACAGGCTCTGTCCCCACAGACACTGCACTGCCTCAGATCTCTACCCCCAGAGCTTTCAGCCACTTTTCTCACTGGAAGGATGAAACACAGTTTACTTTTCAATGCTAATCCAATTCCAGCTTGCAAACCACGAGGACAAAACCATCCAAAGCAGTGACAGGGATGATAAGAGGTTAAATCACACCCTGTTTCCATCCTGCCGTGAAATTCCAGGGGAGAGGGAGGAAAACCACCCAGGTGGGACTGCTCAGACCAAGGCTGAGCAGAAAACTAATCCCAGAAAACTAATAAAGATGAAATCTAAATATTAAAGGGATCGTGTTATCCATAATTTCTCTTTTTGGTACGTTTTTGGCACTTTTTTGACACAGCCACTCCCAAGAGGCTGCAAAGCCCCCTCAGCTGGGTCTAACTGCTGCTGCCTCAGGGATCCGTGAGACTCACCTGTCAGAAAACATTCCCAAAGCACTTTCAGTTTAGGAATTGCAAATGATTAATCCATGGAAAACTTGCTAAGTGATCCATGGAGCAGGAGAGGGCACCCGGATCCAGCTCTCCCTGTTCTCAGCTTCCCAGGGCTGAAAGTACACACAGGGCTTCCCAGCCACAACTCAGGGATGGGATCCATCTTCCTGACATAATTGAGGGATGGGAATCATTTTCCTGACATAATTTAGGGATGGAAATCATTTTCCCAGCTGGAAGATGGAGAGGGGTGTGAGGGCAGACCTTGACCCACGTTCCTGGCGGGGAGGCAGAGGGACCACACACTTCCAACGGGAATCATGTGGAGTTCCAACATCTCTTCCAGGTTTTCTTCTGGCTGGAATAACTGCCAGCACTCCCATTGCTAATTAGAACTGATACTGTCTTCTTTTCCAGCAGGAAAAACAAAGTGTTCCCACTGAAGTGTCCGATGGGATGAGGCAGAGGCATGGCCAGCACGGCCTCGGGGAGGGGGCCAAGTGGGGACTGTCACCCCCAAAGGGGGCAGAGAGATGGGCTGCATCGAGACCAGGACATGGGAGTGGGATACATCCAGGCTCTGGATGGGTGTTGTTCATGGAATCAGAGAATCATGGAATGGTTTAGGCTGGAAAAGCCCTCTGAGCCCATCGAGTCCAACCACCCCGCAGTGCTGCCACGGCCACCACCAACCCGTGTCCCCAGGTGCCACATCCACACGTGGAACAGCCACCAAAGGAAATTCCCTGCAAGGGCTCCATCAAACAGCATTTCTCCGTGCTGGCCTCGGCCTCCCTGAGGGTTCATTCCCAGGGGAACCATCCCTGGACAGCCCGAGGTGCCACCCAGATATCTCACCCCTGTGCCACGGCAGGGTTTGCTCACAGCCCCCTCCCGCATTCCCGGGTGTGTTTGGGATAATGGAATCTCCCCTCAGACAGAGAGGGGGCAGAGTTAACCAGGGCAGCAGCTCCGAGCTCTGCCTACATCCACATCCTCTTCCAGGAAATATCCCAAATCATCGCTCAGCCCAGCACGGGAGTGACTGTCCCGCCCATCCCTGGGCATTCCAGGGAGCTGGAGTGTCAGGACACACTCCCAAACCACCGCCCTGGCTGTCAGGAGCTGCTGCCACCTTCCATTTATCCCCCAAACCTCCAAACCTCCGATGGGAAACTCGGTCCCAGGAGCGGCACCAGGGCTGGGCACTCCCTGAGAACTGCTGAGGGGGACACGAATTCCCAGCAATTCCCAGGCACTCGGGTGCCTCTGGGAAGCCGTTTTGGTCCCTGGGGTGCTCGAGTGCCTCCCCAGGGCTGGGCAGGGGTCTCAGGGGTGCGCGGTCCCGGTGCCCCCGCGGCCAAGTGCAGCCCCAGTGTCACACCAGCTGCCACCATCCCGGTGTCACCGCTCCCGGTGCCACCTCACCTGGGCACGCGGGGAGGCTCCGAAAAACTCCCCGTGGTTGGACCTTCAATGAAAACAGACCTGAGGGGTCTTTGGGGAGGGAGAGGTTCAACCGACTGAGCCCACAGGTCCCCAGAGGGCTGGGCTGGCTCTTCCGGCAGCCCCGAGACTGGCACTGCCCCTCCTCGCTGCACAAACCTCCTCCAAAACAGGTTTCCCCTCAAACGCTCTCCAAATCCACTCCCTGAAAACGCGCAGCCCAGAACTCGTCCATTAAAACCTCGCTTGGGAAATCCTGCTTCCCCAAAATCTGCAAGTCTGTTCCTCTGAAAACACTCCCGAACCCCATTCCCCCGGAGCCATCTCCCAAAGCTCCCTCCCTTAGGAAAAGTGCATCCCCGAAATCCGTTTGCTACTGCACAAAACCTACTGGCAAAAGTCCTGCTCCCCCAGATCCCCCTCCCCACACCCCTCCAACCTGCTCCTTTCAAAAACCACTCCCCAAACCCTCTCACAAGATCCTCTTGGCCCCATCAAGGTCTCCAAGCCCCCCAAATCCCGTTCTCCTTCTCCCCAGGATCCCCCCGCTGCCTTCCCCGCACCTCCGACCCGCTCCCCCACCCAGCGCCCTCCCCGACCTTTCCCAACGCTGCCCCCTCTCCCACCCCCCAAATTCATTCCCCTCTCTGACCCTTTCCCGCGCCGATTCCCCCATCCCGCTCCAAAGCCACCCCCCAAATTCATTCCCCTCTCCGACCCTTTCCCGCGCCGACCCCCCTTCCCGCTTCCCAAACTCCCTCCTCTCCCTCCCGCCTCCAAACCCTCTCCTCTCTCTTCTTGCCCCCCTTCTCGACCCTTTCCCACTCCAATCCTCCCTTCAGTCCCCCAAAACCACCTCCTCTCCCTCCCGCTCTCCCTTCTCCCCACCCCAACCCTCCCTCCAGCCCCGCAAACCCTCTCCCTCCCTTCTCCCACCTCCAAAACCCCCTCCTCTCCCTCCCGCTCCCCTCCCTCCCCACTCCAATACTCCCTCCAGCCCCCCAAATCCCCTCCTCTCCCTCCTTCCTCTCCTCCCTTCCCACCCCAACCCTCCCTCCAGCCCCGCAAACCCTCTCCCTCCCTTCTCCTAACTCCCACCCCCAAACTCGTCCCCTCCCTCTCTCTCCCGCCTCCCCGCTCCCCTCCCCGTCCCTTTCCCACTCCCACCCTCCCTCCCGTCCCCCGAGCCGTCTCCCCTCCCTCTCCCCCTCCCTCTCCCCGGGGCGGGGTGGGCGGCTCCGCGGGCTCGGGTGGGCTTGGCTCGCTCGGGCTCGGCTCGGGTGGGCTCAGCTCGGTCCGGCTCGGCTCGGGTGGGCTCGGCACGGCTCAGCCCGGCCCGGCACGGCCCGCCTGCATGCGGCGGCGGCGGCGGCGGGGCTGCCGGGCGGGATGAGCGGCTCGGGAATGCCGGCAGGGATGAGCGGCTCGGGAATGCCGGCAGGGATGAACGGCTCCTCGGCGGGGCTGCCGGGCGGGATGAGCGGCCCGGCGGGGCTCCCGGGAGCGCTGCCCGGTGCCGGGGGACTCCCGGGAGGGCCGAACGGCTCGTCGGCGGCGGCTGCGGGGCTGCTGGCGGGGGCCGGGGGCGCGGCGCTGGAGCTGGAGCGGGCGCTGCGCTGCTGCACCGCCGCCTCCGTGGTGACCGACGGCAGCGGCGCGGCCGAGGAGCGCAGCCTGTACATCATGCGGGTCGTGCAGATCGCCGTCATGTGCGTCCTCGCCCTCACCGTCGTCTTCGGCATCTTCTTCCTCGGCTGCAACCTGCTCATCAAGTCCGAGGGGATGATCAACTTTCTGGTGAAGGACCGCCGGCCGTCCAAGGAGGTGGAGGCGGTGGTGGTGGGGCCGTACTGACCGCCCGGCCCCGGGACAGCGCCCGGCCCCGCCGCGGACACGCCGCCGCCTCGGCTCGGAGCTTTTTCCTCCTTCAAAACCGTCCCACGGACGATTCCCGGGATCCCGGAGGCCTCGGAGCCGCCCGGCCCGTCCCGTCCGCCCGCGGGCTGCCAAGTAAAACGTGCTCTCATGGCAACAGGTCTGGGGGTCCTTATTCCGTCCGCCTTTATCCATCCGTCCCTCCCTGCGGGTCCCGGGGTGCCGCGGAGGGGCGCGGGGGGCGGCCGGGATGCACCGGGATGAACCCTTCCCTCTCCCCCCGTGCAGGTTTTTCCTCGCAGCTGTGCTAAAATTTCCCTTTTCCAGCGCTTTTCCAGCCCTCCCCGATTGCACAAACCTGGGCGAACCCGGCCCCCTCATCCCTGGGTGAACCTGAGACTCTCATCCCTGGGCGAACCCGGGACCCTCATCCCTGGGGGCGGGGGAGATGCTGGGACCGCGATCCTGCCCCGTGGATCCCGCGGATCCCGGCTGTGGCCAGGGAAATAACCCCAACCACCCCGGTTGTATCCCCTCAGTCCGCGTTCGGCTCCGGAAAACCACAATACATAGTTTTTTTAACCCAGCTGGCCAACAGGTGACTTCGCACGGTCACATTTTGGGGAGGGAGAAGCTGCTGCTCGCACGGGGTTCTGTTCTCTCCATCCCTTCCCTCCGCGGGCACACGGACAGACAGCATCTTCCCGAGCTGTTTATCACACCCGCGGGGGCTCCTCTGCCTGCTGGTGACAAATTAATATCTCGCGTTTGCTGGGAGGGGAGTGGGACCGGCACAAACACTCGCCGGGGACGCGGCAGCGGGATGGGGGCAAAAAGGGCTCAAACAATGTGTCTGTGAGATAACAGTCCTCACGACCCCCAAATTCCCGCAGTAAGATGCTAATTGTCCGTATTTTTAACGCTGATAACGATCGGGGAGTTTTCTGGAGCAGCCAGCCAGACTCCAGGCTGTTGGGTTCATCCCGGCTGCGGAGATGGCTGAGCTACCAAAGTGTTCCAGACACCTCCAGGAGATGTTATCAGGAGCTTAAATTGTGATGGACAAGGTGAAACTCGTTGACACCTGAGCTGGAAGGGCGGGGAGGAAATAAAGCTGGAGCCTGACACAACATCTTCTGATGGAATCTGAGACAAAGCAGAGCATCCCGAGGGAGTGCAGTTCCCCGCGTGCTCCCTCATTTACAGCTACATTTAAGGGAAAGACAAAGAACAGATCTGCCTGTTCTCTGGGGAACAAACACACTGTGGGCTCGTCATTACAGCAAAATAAACGTTCCTGAGCCATCTCAACTGAAACAGCCCTGAGAAATTTAACCAAAACTCTCCTTTCTTTACCCTTTAGCGCCAGAGGAATGTTAGATAAAGCAGAATTTTAAGATAATACAGTAAGAGGGAGAACTAATACAAATGTTTCAGTCATTCCAGAGCATTTCCAGCTGTTTAATGTGCATCACTGGGTGGTGTTATGGACAACACAACCATACCCATATCCTGCCTTGCAAGGGGTGCACTGAGTGCTTGGACACTTTCTGGGAGCTGGATTCATTAGGCATCCTTTCTTAATTATAGGGAATGCTTGGATTATACATTATATAATTATACATTTTGATTAACCTTTGCCAGAGGCCACGGCTTTTCTCTACACCATCAATGTGAGGGAAAGTGAACTCTTGGTTCTGTCATAAAATTGTGGCCTTTCAGCCTCAGCCCGAGATCCCTCTTTCCCTCTTTCCCTGGTGCCCAGGGACCCTTAGGAGGTGGGAGCCCCCACCTAATCCAGCACTTGTGACTCCTCAATCCCTCAGAAGAGGCTCCATTTCAGGCAGGGAACAGTTGGGAAAGGGGTGGATGCAGAGCTGCTCAGACACATCCAGTCCCTCAGAGGGGCTTGGGCCTCTCTCCCTCCCTGCACCGCGGGGATTTGGGAATTGACACATGGAGACCTGGGATGTTCATCACCCCTGTGTGGGCAGGAGGAAGAAGAACCTCTGAGATCCCACCCAGAGCTCTGGCATCACCTCAGCCCCACGTTGTCTGGGGGGATGGAGGAGCTCGTCGGCTCCGCTCACTCCGAGACGTGCCTGTGCCTCCTGTCCGTCCTCTGGGTGCTCCAGACACCTCCCTGCCTCAGGAACCTGCTCCTCCTGCCCAGGGAGCGCCTTGGTCCCTCCCAACATGTGTGTGAAGCCGTGCCCTGCGTGTTCCAGAGCAGGAACCTCCTGGGGAACAGAGATTTCTCAGCTGCGCCCGACATTTCCGAGGCGTTTTTGGGAAAGCACCTGGAAAGCTGAGGGGAGTCTGTGGGGTCAACAAGCCCAGCTCCCTCAGCTCCTGGAAACAAAGCTGCCTCCCTGGGGTGCCGAGGGGCCAGGAAATGGGTGCATTGGGGATCAAACAGTGTGGGTACCCCAAGGGGGCCCACAATCCCGGAGCTGGAATGCACAGTCCAAACCCCTGTCCTGCTCCCCTGTGCTTGTGCTTTTTTGTTCAGCTGGAATGGTTGAGTGTGTTCCCTTTACCACCAGAACTCCAGGGGCCTTTCATTGATGGGCATTCCTGCTTCTGCAGAATGCTTCCATCCATGGAATTCCCAGAGGAGAGGACAACTGAGTGAGCTGGGAGAGCTGAGCAGATCCCAGTCACTGCTGTCAGATCATAGAATGGGAGAATCATGGAATGGTTTGGGTTGGAAGGGACCTTTAAGGGTCAGATGGTCCCACCCCCTGCCATGGGCAGGGACACCTCCCACCAGCCCAGGTTGCTCCAAGCCCCATCCAACCTGGCCTTGGACACTTCCAGGGATCCAGGGGCAGCCACAGCTTCTCTGCCCAACCTGGGCCAGGGCCTTACCACCCTCCCAGCCAGGAATTCCTTCCCAATATCCCATCTAGCCCTGCCCTCTGGCAGTGGGAAGCCATTCCCTGTGTCCTGTCCCTCCAGGCCCTGCTAAAACATGATCTCATACAGGGAATATTTCCAATTTTTGAGACAGCCCTGACCCTTGCAATTCCCAGTGACTCCTGGGGTGGGAAGGACTTTGCAGCAGGACCTCTCCCAGTGGGAGTCCTACCAGGAATCCCCCTGCCCATGGCAGGGGAGTTGGAACAAGATGATCTTCCAGGTCCCTTCCAAACCATCCTGGGATTCTCTGGCATCCTACTCCAGCTGTTTGGAGAGAACAACACCCAGAAAGTCTGTTCAGCCCCAGCCAGAGCAGCTCCCTCAGGGTATATTTGTGATTCTCCTCGAGTGCTGCAATAAAAAAGCTCAAATCTGACTTTTCTGAAGTCAAGGTTGAAGTGGCCTCACCTCAGGCTGCCTGAATTCCTAATTGCTGCCTACACAGTCAGACCACTACTGCCTTTGCCTGGAATTAAATCCGTGTGCTGCAGAGCCTGAGGCCACTGCTCCACACAGCCCTGAGCTGGAAAACCCTGGAGCCAGAGCAATCCTGGGAATACAACCCCACCAGACTCATCCTGACCCTCCTGCTGTCCCTGCTGCCTCTCAGCCTGGCAGGAACTGCAGTTATGGATTTCACCCTCTCACCCCAAAACTGCTGCTAATCCTCCAGGACAGGAACCAAAAGCTGCCTCAGTCGCTCCCCAACACCCACTGGAGTGGTTTATTCCATATTTCAGACGGGAGACACTCCTTAAAAACCACTCCAGCACCTGTAATTGCTGTCAGATAACCCTGGGAGTGCTCTCAGCCTAATTGCTCTGGGTGGCTGTACAGTTTTAATTGTCTGTTTTCCACATCTTTCGGGTAATAATGATCAAACACTGTCTGAAGGGTGAGGACAAGGTGCACTTTGGCAGCTCAGACGCACACGTGGGTGGAGGGAGGTTTATTCCAACCTCACATTCAGGCAAAATTCACATTGATTTTTTTAAAGCAGTTCAGCTCTAATAAGGGAAATAAGATCCTGCAGTTCATTTGCAGGTAAAAAAAAAAATCAAACTTCACTCTAAGAGCCAGTTACAGCTTCGTGATTCGCCTTAATATTTATAATTATATGGTAAGAAGTAGCCATGGAGTGATCCTGGATCCTGCAGCACAGCTGGGAATGGGGCTCCCAGCCCTGAATGAAAGGGTGCTCCCTAAAAATCTTCGTGTCCAGCTGGACTCCCCTCTTCAACAGGAGCCCATATTAATGCTCATTAGAGGGATCATTAGAGGTGCTCCCCTGCCTCCCTCCCAGCCCTCTTTGTGCATGAATGGGTTGCTGCCATTGATCCCAGCCAGGACTGGGAATGTCTAACAGCTCCTGGAGCCCCCGGGGACAGCCAGGCTTTCAATTCTTTGAGAAGATAAACCAGCAGTGTCAGCTCTGTAATTAAGGGTTGAAGTTATTGCCCAAACCCTCACTGTCTGCAGCTCCCCATGAGCTGTTCCTGGCAGCCAAACTTCTCCCAAGGGGTGTCCCAGAGCTGAGCCAGGAAAGGGGTTTCACAGACACTTGTGTGGCTGGGGTAGAAATTATTTTGAAGTGTTCAGGCACCTGTTTGCATTAAGGTTTGGGTTTTGTCCCCTCCCAGACCTCCACATGTGCTCCAAGGCAAGGTTTTAGCAGCACCACCCTCTCCCCTCCCTCCTTCTCTGAACTTAAACTGAGACCAAGGGACGTTGGTGAACGTGTCATTTATTCCCTCTGTAACATGGACACAGGCTGGGAGAGCTGAGGGGGTTCACCTGGACAAGAGAAGGATCCAGGGAGAGCTGAGAGCCCCTTCCAGGGCCTAAAGGAGCTCCAGCAGAGCTGGAGAGGGACTGGGGACAAGGGATGGAGGGACAGGACACAGGGAATGGCTTCCCACTGCCAGAGGGCAGGGAGAGATGGGATATTGGGAAGGAATTGCTGGCAGGGAGGGTGGGGAGGCCCTGGCCCAGGTTGCCCAGAGAAGCTGTGGCTGCCCCTGGATCCCTGGAAGTGTCCAAGGTCAGGTTGGACAGGGCTTGGAGCAACCTGGGCTGGTGGAAGGTGTCCCTGCCCATGGCAGGGGGTGGAACAAGATGATCCTCAATTTCCCTTCCAACCCAAACCATTCCATGATTCCATGACTCATTCCATGATCACTGATATATTTATAGGAGGCTGGTTTCTTTCATGAAACACCTCTATTTTTTGATGCCAAAAATTAGATTTATTTTATCACCGGGGACCAGACACTTCCTCTGAAGACAGAAACCAAAGGAAGCCTGAGCTCCTCAGGTCTGAGCTTATCCATCAACTCAGCCACCGGCACCTTGGGACCCATTCCACAGTTATGGGATGTATTTTTAGCCCATGGAAAAAACAGTGTCATGAGCACATGATACGAAAAATACACAAAGCAATAGATCACTTTTCTGTCCTTTATTCCATCAGAAGCACGCTAGGAGGTTTTTTTCCCCCCTACTTGCTTCTATTTTGGAAGTGTCTCCAGAGAGCCCAACTGGAGGAACCTCAGGGCCATCAAACCCAGAGCAAAGTGTCCAGAAAAGGGAAGGAGAGGGAGTGACAGGGAATTGGGATGGAGATGGAGTGACAGGGCACTGGGATGGAGGAGATGGAGTGACACAGCTCTGGGATGAAGGAGGTGGAGTGACAGGACATTGGGATGGAAGAGATGGAGTGACAGGACATTGGGATGGAGGAGATGGAGTGACAGGGAATTGGGATGGAGGTGGAGTGACAGGGAATTGGGATGGAGGAGATGGAGTGACACAGCTCTGGGATGAAGGAGGTGGAGTGACAGGACATTGGGATGGAGGAGATGGAGTGACAGGGCACTGGGATGAAGGAAATGGAGTGACATGGCTCTGGGATGCAGAAGATGGAGTGACACAGCTTTGGGATGCAGAAAATGGAGTGACACGGCACTGAGATGGAGGAGATGGAGTGGGAATTAAGGAGGAGGTGTTGGTGGGATCTCAGGAAGGCAGAGAAGGGTCCAGCCTTGGCAGAGTGGGGAGCTCTGTGCTCCCATTCCACTGCTGCCACTTCCTCAGTGCAAATTCCTCGGTATTTTTTCTCATTTTAGCTCCTTTCATTTCCTGTCACAGCAGTTGCAGAAGAAAACAGGGGCTCAGTTGAGTTTAAAAGAGCTTAAGAGAAAGGGGCAGCTGATTTATGCTGGGGGATAATATCACAAAACCAAGACATAGAAGGGATGGCTTTGCCCTCACTCCAACCAAGTCCTTCCCCAGCTCCAGGAGCTGAAGTGACAGACACAAGGATTCACCCACAGACTTTGGGCCTCAAAGGAACTCAGGGATGATTTTACAGTGTGAAAATAGTAAATGTGCACCAAAACCTCCCCCGTGAAATCTCAGCTTTGTTGGGTGCTGTGTTTGTGAACACACTGTGACATAAAGGATGGGTTCGTGGTCCCTGCTCTGTTTTGTTCCTGGATAATGGAAACTGGGGTGAAATCCCACTGGGATACCAGCAACAAAATGGTAAGTGAGAGGAAGAGCAACAAAAATTGCCAGGAACCTGGAAAACTGATGAAGAAAGAAATCCATCCGTGGGCTTGGACAAAGAAATGGAAATAAGGGCATGGAATGTGTCACACACATTAACCTGCTGGGGGGAAACAGTTTGGAGATGAGGTAGATCCAGAAAAGATGGGCTGGAAGAGGCCAGGGTGGAATAAAGCAATTTTGCTGGTTTGTAGGAAAGCCTTGACAACAAGAGCTGTTGGCTGTGGAAAAATCTCGAGAGGGAAGAGAGAAAAATTCTTTTATTTATGACTTTTACTCTAAAGTCGAGAATCTATTCCCTGTAGGATGCTGTTGCATTTACAAGAAGCTCAATCTGCTTTTCCAGTCCAACCTCTCCATCACTGTCTCATGGAATTCCCTGGCCAAGCTGATCACTGTGTGCCACTGGAGCTGTGGGAATGCAGAGTGCCAATCAGGCTGCAAACATTAATTTGACAGAAAAACCTCTCAGAAGTTATTAAGGAAAGAAAACAAGCTGAATTCTACTCAGTGATTTCAGAAAGCGGGGAAAAGAAGCAGGTTTCCTTAATTCCCTCCCTGCAGAACCACACATTATCTTAACTCTCTTCTTTGCACGCTTCAGATCCCTTTTCCCTCTTTTCAAACACTGCACCACGACCATTTTTATGCACAAATAACACTCTGAGCCCGAACAAAGCAAATCCACGGGGTATTGTGTGAGTGAGAAATGAATTACCTTGGGAAAAAAATCCGGTGTGATTGGAAAATGGAGCACAGCAGGAATGAGCCAATGACACCCCCATTCGTCACGGCTTGGGCAGAAAATGAAAACACACATTAATTAAAAGGAGGCTTTGGGGAAAATATTATTAACTCGTGCTATAATAGGAGCTAAAGGCTTCCAGGGAGCTCCACTGTGGGGCTGGGCAGGGAATCTGATGGAAGGCACGAGGCTCAGAGAGACCTGGAACAGCAGCTCGCTGTCCTGGAGAGGGACAGGGAGGGTGGAAATTCCTGGGGGGCTTGGGGGAGTCAGTGTGGAATCATGGAATTGTTAAGGTTGGAAAAGGTCATCAAGTCCAACCATCACCATGGTCACCACTGACCATGTCCCCAAGTGCCACATGCACATGGTTTTGAGAACTTCCAGGGATGAGGACTCCCCAACCTCCCTGGGCAGCTGTGCCAGGGCTGGACAACCCTATCCATGAAGGAATTTTCCCTAATACCCAACCTAAAACTTCCCTGATGCAACTTGAGGCCAATTCCTTTTGTCCCACCACTTGTTCCCTGGGAGCAGGGACCCCTCCCCGGCTCCCCCCTCCTGTCAGGGGGTTGCAGAGCCAGAAGGTCCCCCCTGAGCCTCCTTTTGTCCAGGCTGAGCCCCCCCAGCTCCCTCAGCCCCTCCTGCTGCTCCATTCCCTTCCCTGGACACGCTCCAGCCCCTCTGTGTCCTGTCTGAGGGTCCCCTCAGTGTTTAAATCAGAACCCCCCATCAGTCCAGTGACTTTCCTCGTTCAAACCGAGGTGGGTCAAGGCAGAAACCCCCAGTTCCACATCTCCTGCCTCCCCCTCAGAGCTGGTGGGCACTGCCCGTGGCACTGCCCGTGCCTGTGGGAGCTCTGAGCCAGCTCACACCGAGTGTGAAACCAGGCTGAAAAATCACTTTTAATAACAGATTTCTGCCCATTATTGACATCCTGGCATTTTCCAGCTAAGACCTGGCAGCATTTGGAGCACTTTATTATATTAGAGCATTATTTTAATGTGCATTAACAGCCCACACCCTCAGAGCTGTGACATCCCGTGGCTCGGCACCACATTCCATATATCCAGGGCTGGCACTTCGGCTCCAGCCTCGCTGTCCAGCGGAGCGAGGAGAAAACAGCTTGTTTTGTTCCTCTATTCATTCCTCTAATTGCCTGAAAAGAGAGGTTTTAGCGAGTCACCAGCAGCTGGGAAAGTGAGAACTGCCATCGATCCAACCCAGTGCTCCGAGAGGAGGCCGAAAATAATTTGTCCTGCTCTTAACCAAGCTCAGCAGGGTCGATAGCCCGGCTTTGGGGAGGGAGATGGGGGTGCCAGAGGCAGTCAGCTGCTGCTGCATGCACTGAATGCCCAGCCAGCAGCGCTTTTCTTCATTTATTCTTGAGGGTTTTATGCCAAAATGCCAAATGAAACCTGGCAGAATTAATGCCCGGAATGTGGGGCGGTCCAAGGCATTGTCTGGCTTTGCTGCACCGTCCTGTGGGGTCAGAGCTCACCCATCCCTGGTTTTGCTGCCTGAACCATTCCAAGGAGCACCAGGAAGGAGGTTTTGCCCCGGAATGTGTGGGATCACAGAATCCCACACTGGTTTGGGATGAAAAGGCACCTAAAGCCCATCTCATCCCACCGCCCTGGGCAGGGACTTCCTGTGGCAGTATAATTTTGGGGGTCTTACCTGTGTATGTATTTGTTTTATTTTTTTATTATTGATAGCTTTTATTATTTATTATTTTGATTATTTATGATTTATACCTGCCAAAGAGCAGAAGTACCCATGACCACATTTTTCAGCTGCTCAGGTCACGTCAAGCTGATTTAAATTTCAGTCCCTCTACTGCAGCTGCCAAACAGGGCTGACACACAACTACCCTTCCCACCCGAGAGCTGGGCAGTGTTCAACAAGACCTCTCTGCTGTGGTCCACCTCAGGAAAAAAAAAATGCATTTTGTTACTCCCAATTTGGGAGCAAAAACCGAATTACTGACTAGAAAGTCCAAATATCATCTACAGCTTATGAAAAACCCTAAAATGCAACACAAAAATCGGACCTTTATCACGGAGTTTTGTTGCACCTCCCTCCTAATTCGTGTTTTGTTTTCTTCTGACACGTTTTTTAGGGAAATGATTGATGGGGTAGAGGCTTCAATCCAGCCCAGCAATGACTTAATGAGGCCACAAAGCAGACAGACTGCTCTGCTCCAGCCACTTGCTGGGCTGGAGCACCAAATACCTCCAACATATGCTGCAGGCACAGCTAATTTGGGAGTCCCTGAGCCCAGCTGCCCTCATTCCCACTATGAAATCCCAGCTCTGAGACCCCCTGATTTTGCTGGGAATAGAAATCCAAGTTGGGAAAATGGAAAAAGGTGAAAGGCAGCAGTAAACCAGCTCATCCAAGCGGGATGTTTGAGGGTGGAAAAGCAACGATGGGCTGAGCTAGAGGTGATGGAGGGTCACACTCAGGGCCTGGGCACTCTTCTAAGGAGCAGCAATCCTGGGAAAATTCCTCCTGGAGAGCAGGCACTGCCCTGGGGCTTTGCCATCAGTGCTCTCCCAGGACAAGAGGAGATGTGGAAGTGTCTGATGGGTCTCCATTAGAGCTGAGAGCTGGGAGTGGCAGCCCTGGAACAGGGAATGAACTGGGGGATATGGGAGCTCAGGGGGTTGGGAGCTCTGCCTTTTCCAGCTCCTGGGCCTCCCTAAGAGCTCCCTGCTTTTAGCCCCTCATTTCCTCTGCATCCACCACAAGAGATCCCCCAGGACAGCTCCTGCTAAATGGGATCCTGCTCCAGGATTCCCACTCTCTTCCCTCCATCGTTTTGGACCGTCATTAAAAAGCTCATCATTTTTAGCAGGAGAAACCTAAAAACACCCCACTTTTTGTGGTTCATCACCCACAATCCAGCTGATGCTCGTGGCAGTTCCAACAGATGCTCCCAAGTACAGAGACTCCCAAAAATTCCTGCCATTTCCTCTCTCCCTTTGGCATTTTTAGCACTAAGAGCTCATGGATCAAACTATCAGCAAATTTTTGCTCTTTCTTTGCTGGTGACACAATATGGACCCCCACAGCCAGCACTGCACAAAAAGCTTTATTTTGGCTCTTTTTTATCAGCTCTGTGTTGCTTTTTTCCCCAACCAAATTTCTGGGGTGACCAGAGAAGCTCCTTTGAACCTCCCTCTGCCCGTGCAGGATAAATCCACACTGAGCAATGGATTGAAATTTAAATCAGCTTGACATGACCTGAGCAGCTGAAAAATGTGGTCACCAGTGATTCTGCTCTTTGGCAGGTATAAATAATAAATAACAAAAAAAATAAATAATAAAAGCTATAAATAATAAAAAAATAAAGCAAATATATACACAGGTAAGAGCCCCAAAATTATACTGCCACAGGAAGGTTCTGGGTTGTCCAGCCCAGGGCAGGGGTGGAGTCTCCATTCCTGCAGGGATTTAAAAGCCCCATAGATGTGACACCTGGGGACAGGTTTAGTGGTGGCCTTGGCAATGTTGGGGAACAGTTGGACTTGGTGGTCTTCGAGGGCTTTTCCAACCTAAACAATTCCATGATTTTATGACTTTATCCATCCCACAGCACGAGCAGAAAGTCCCCTGATGACCAAGAAGGGTCACTTTTAGGTGATGAGGGGCCATTTTCTGTCAGGGGGAAGAGGAAATTGAAAATAAATGGGGTAAAACCAGGGAATGGGGGTGAGGGCAAACAAATCAGTGAAATGTCCTTTTACCTCTTCATTCTGAGCAACTGCAAAGACTCATCAAAAAGCAACAAGTGCCCTCAGCTCCTGCTGGAGCTTGGAGGGGCTGAGGGTTCATGGAAGGAAGAAATCTTGAGGTGTCACCTCCCTCAGTCAGTCCACAAAGCCCCTTTCCCTGGGGATGGATCCCAAGGAGAGAAAAGCCCCTTCCAGCAGCTCCTGCCCATCTCCTGGTCCTGCCCAGAGGGCTGCTGTGACTGCCAGCACAGCCAGCTGGGACATTTTGCTGTCCAGGGATGGAGATTGTGCTGCACAAATGGTTCCACCACTGTCTGTGTTCCCAGGGCCAGCTCTGCTGCTCTCCCTCCAAATCCCATTAATAGGGAGAATTCATTTCCTTCAGGGCTTTGTGCTCCCACTGACAAATGTCTCTGCATTTCTTTTTCATTCCTTCTGATTCAGGAACCCCCAACAGTGGGGAGAGAACCAGGGAGAGAGAGAACAAAGCTCCCTCTCCAGCCAGGGGCTGGTCCTCTCCAAAGGGGTCGTCACCAGGCTGGGAGAACAAGGGGCAATTCAGGGAGCTAAAGGAGCAATTAAATGGAACTGAGTTTTGTAGCTTTGTGAGAGAAAAGAAAAGCCCAACATTACACTCATTTAGAGAAGAAGAGCTGGTTTGAACATTTAGGAGAGTCAGACAGTCAGCCTGTGAAGCATCTCGGCAGGTGAAGCTGCTGCAGCCAATTCCTGAGGTGGCAGATGAAGCTGTCACAGGAGCTGACACTGCAAATGAAATCCTGAATTCCCTGGGCAGCCCTCCTGCATGGATCAGCTGCACTGAACCTGCTTGGAAAACAGGCTGTGGGGCTGAGATAAATGGCTCAGGGGGCTGGGAAAGCTCCCCACCCATAAATCCTCTCCCCCAGCCTGGTCACCACACCCAGCCCTGCCCTGGGTGACAGGGGGTCGAGGTTTGTCCCCACAGCAGCACCTGGGTGACCCTGCAGGGTGGCCCTGGGCTCAGCAAAGCCAGAGCTTGATCATGGAATCCTGGAATGGTTTGGGTTGGAAGGATCTGAAAGCTCATCCAATACCACGGGCAGGGACATCTTCCACCAGCCCAGGCTGCTCCAAGCCCATCCAACCTGGCCTTGGACACTTCCAGGGGTGGCCAGTGGTCCTTCCGCAGCACCACCAGCCACTGCATTGAATAATGTACCAACAAAAACCTACAACATGCCCAAATGTTTGACATGAAGTACTTCAGCTTCCCAAATGGGGAAGGAACTCTGCAAGGACATATATTTGAGAAGGGGATTATAGTAAGAAAATTGGGTTTTTCTTCCTCAAATGTGTTGTTGACCCGCAGAACTCCCCCAGCCACAGACTGTGTGTGTGCACATGCAGAAACTTTGGGGTCAAATGGACAATGTGTGGGAATCTTTTAGGGAAAATGGCTCCATTACTCATGGAATCATGAAATTCCAGACTGGTTTGGGTGGGAAGGGACCTTAAAACCCATCCAGTCCCACCCCCTGCCATGGGCAGGGACACCTTCCACTAGCCCAGGTTGCTCCATGTCCATCCAACCTGGCCTTGGACACTTCCAGGGATTGGAAGTCCACAGGAATTTTCTGTGCTTCAAATGGCCAATAAGTGTTAAATCATATTCTCTATATTTCAATCACAGTTTAGCACGGATACTCATCCCAGAGAAGAATAAAAATCCCGTGTGCATGCTGAGAAGGAAAAAAGGAGCTTGGTGGTGGGACTTGTGTGGATTGTGTCCCCACAAATGCACACAATTTATCCTCACCCCATGGAAAAGGGGGCTCCCTGCACTCTCTTTTTAAGTAATTTTAATGTTGGCTTATTTGAGTTCTGGAATACAAGAGGCACCATTCCCAGGGAATGGAGCCTGGATGCCAGGAGCCAGGGCCAGGTTCCTGGACGTGCAAATTGGATTTCTGTGGTTCCTGGGTGAAGGAGTTAAAAGAGAAAAGAAAGGCAGACAAGGATGTTCACGGCAGGCTGGAAGGTTTAGCCCTATCTCATTTTAAACTGAAAAATAACCTCCTACTCCAGGCTCCAGAAAAGGATTAGAGACTGTCCGGGATACAGGAGAGAAAAATAAAAGATGAAGGATCTTGTGACAGAAGAAAAATGAACAATACAAAAATCCTCTATTGCCCATTCTCTGAGGGGCCAATCTGTGCTTCCCCAGGCTTTTTGCTGAATATAATGTGATTTCTCAGGCGTTTTGCTGCCTGATAACTGGGGCTGAAGCATTTGTTTCACAAAAACTGAGCGTGGTCAGGGCGAGAAAGGCTCATCCAAAGTGATTAGCAGGGAGAGGAGAATGGAGATGATATCTGGGCTGCCAGCAGAGTGCTCGGAAAACTTCGCCGGGATAATTAGCCTGAATTATATCCTCCAACACAAAGCCCCTCTGAAAGGCCATTACAGGCTGAATTAGAAATCACAGATCAGGAGCCGATTCAAAGCACGGCTCATTAACACGTGTGCAGGCACGGGGAGGGGTGAAAAGGGAGCTGTGTTTGGAAAGGGTTGAAATCCAAGATCCATCTGCCACAGGGCCCCCCAGCTCCTCGGGGAAGGCACTGGCTGCTCCCCAAAGGAGCACTGGCAGCAGCTGCCTCTTGGATCAGGGCTTTGTTTTGGAGTCTCTGAGCTGAAACACACCTGGAACCCTCAGGAGACCCAGCCCAAACCTGGTTATTCGGGGCAGAGAGGACAGCCTGCACCCAGGGCTAACTTTAAGCTCGGGTTAGCTTTGGTTTAACTCTAGGTCTGCTCACTGTGCTCCCCAGTTAGGATTTCCAAATAAGGAAATCCCCTGTTTCTCCTGAAGGCCCAGCTGTGGTTCACCTCCACAGCCCCTGGGATGGTGCCATGGCCTATGGCCATCCCAGCCTTCCCCCTCCTCCTCCTCCTCCCTCCCAGGCACGTCACTGTCTCCGGGATCTCTTTGGGAAACGCTGGGCACCGATCCCAGCATTCCCACTCTTCCCACAAAATGCCGTGAGAATCCTCCAAATCACCCAAGGAATCACAGAACTGTGGAATTGCCAAGGTGGGAAAAGCCCTCCCAGGTCGTTGAGCCCAAATAACCACCCAACCCCACCGTGGTCACCACCAACCCCCATCCCCAGGGGACAGTGACGGAGCCTGACCTTGACTTATCCTGAAAAACTGCCTCGTGCTGGATGAGACCGGGAGTCTCTCCATGAATCTGTGATTCTACTCCTTGTCTGACAGAGGAGAGAACTGTGACCCCCATCAGGAAGCCCTGAAACCATGGGAGGACTTCTCCAAGCACTGGCAGGAGCGAGACAATGAAAAGCAGGGACTTGTGCCAGTCTGGGAAAGTTTCAGACCCAGATTTGTAGGTTTTCTTTGCTTTAAAAAGTGGTTGCATCAACACTCCCTCGGTTTTCCTCAGCGTTCAAGTCTGGAAAAATTTCAACAAAATATATTTTGGAATGTTAAGGATGGTTAGAAATAAGAGACACCCGAGAAAAATCAGGCAACCTGAAGTTTACCTGGATAACTGGAAAGCTGCTCTTTATATTTTCGTGCATTTAAACACCCTGCCATGCTCGGCAATCTGCTTTTCCACGAATAACACCGATTTTTAAACAGAATCCCATGATTTTCTAGGATCTGCTTGATTAGGTAAAATCTTTCAAGCACTAGAAATTCTTCAGAGCGACCCACCTTCAATAAAGACTCTAAAAAATCTTCAGGGCAGCCTATTTTAAAATAAAGGCTCTAAGAGAACAATTAGTTAAAAGGTGATTTTAGAAAAGATCTGAGATGGCTGGAAAACATCCTGAATCCAGGCAATTCTGTAATTCAGGGGTTTCCATCAAGGGTCATATTTTCAGAAATGAAAAGCAGCAGCTCCAACGAGCTCCAGAAGAGTGGTGGTGGATAAACTGATATAAAATGATGAAGACTTTGACAAGCAGTACATTGAGCCTGAGAGAGTTTCTGCTCTGTAATCAGACACTTCTCCAACAGCCACACAAAGGGAAAAATGAAATTCCAGCCGTGGAAACAGTGGAGTGGTTTCCTTGGCAATTGTAACCATGCAAAAGACTTTGGTTTCCTTCCTTCTGCCTGATGAAAGCAAATATTGGAGCCTGTCAACAGATCCATAAAGATTAATTCCAGTGAAATCAGAGCATCTGATTAATTTGGAATCACAGGGAAATGAAGGTGCACAAAGGGAGGTTTAGGTTGGATGTTGGAAACATTCCTTTGTGGGAAGGGTTGTCCAGGGAGTCCCCATCCCTGGAGGGATTTCCAAGCCCTGTGGAGGTGGCACTTGAGGACAGGGGTCAGTGGTGGCCTGGGCAGTGCTGGGGGATGGTGGGACTGGATGACCTTGGAGCTCTTTTCCAGACCAAACCATTCCATGAATCCATTATTTCCTTGATTCAGAAAGACAAGCTGGTCAAGGGCAGAACTGGAAAGAATTCCATAGACCCGAACTGGGAGAAACTCCCGAGGTTTGTGTTTGAAAGCTGAGCTTCCAGCACTGGGCACCACCTCAGCTGGGCATCTCCAGGGAAAGCAGCACATCCAAAGCTCTGGGACACACGGATCCTTTGCTGAAAGGGGAGGGGATTTGTTCACTTCCCTAATTTTCCCATCACTAAAACCCCAGCCTGGTGCCACAGACTCCAACGTGTTGCTCCACTTGCTCCCATTCCCAGTTTCTCGTGCCAAAGAGGCCCAGATTGATCATTTTACCCAAAGGCAATGGAAACCTGTTCTGTCTACGGTGCTGGGAATTCCATATTCCTGGAGGGAAAACTCAGGACAGATCACTGCTTTGCATGAACAAACACTTGGCTGAGGTTCATCAAACACAGTTATTCCACACAAATAAGTTTTATGGTTCAAGTGTGTCCTTTAAAGAACAGCAGGATGGTGGGAAATGATCACTGTTGACAAATTGCTTTTCCATGCTTTGATCCTGCATCCATGAGGGAAAACAGGTGATGGACAAAGGATGATTCCTACAGTTGAAGGACCTTACATTTCATTTTTACATCCAAAGAGAGGGGAGCCTCCCTGGTGAGGGAGGTTCCACCGACCCCATTCCTGGTATTTTTTTGGCTCAGGCAGAGAACTCCTGATCTCCTGTGGCACCTCAGCACTGGAAAAACGAGCTCTGGGCTTCGAGGGGTGGAGCAGAACACCATGGGGCACCACTCCAGCCTGGCATCCCAGTCCCACCAGGAAAGGCAGCAGAGAGCAGGTTTATGGGGACCAGGTTAAATTAAGAAATAAAGGAACTCCTGCCTGCAACAAACAGAGGGATTGGTGGCAGCACACCCACAAAACTCCTCATTGCTGGGCAATTAGGATGCTTTGCTAAGACTTTCAGCAGCTCCAAGGTCCTGTTTGAGCTGCAGGGAAAGGGAAATGACGGGAATGGGGCAGGTTTGGGGGGAAGGCAGAGCTCATCCTCTTTCAACCCCAAGACAAGAGCTGCTGAAATGATTGCACAGAGATGGAAGTGCCTGAAGGCTGCTTTTATGGCAAACATAAATCTCTTTATGCACAGAGCAGCAGAGGCAGGACAGGCAGCTCTGCTTTCCCAGCCCTGGAGCACACACTGCTCCCATTTATCCCACAAGAACGTGGGCACGGCTGGACGTGGCACCTGGGCTGGGGGACAGGGTGGGCATCGGGCACAGGGTGGGCTCCATGGGCTGGGAGGGCTTTTCCAGCCTTTTCCAGTCTGATTTTCACCCTCACCGTGAGCATCAATTACAAAACAACATCAAGGAACTCGACCCAAACGTTTGGCCCCATCCCTGTGGGCCGTGGGAAGCAGAGCCCGAGGTGGCTCCTCCTGGAGATCAATAGGGTTCATTAGTTCCTTAATTTCCACAGTTATTAACATTAATGAAATTTTGCCCTCTAATGACTGCAAAGCCACTGATTTTTAATTGTTCTGTTTGTGCCTTGAACTGATTGATCTCCATTCCTCCCAGCAGGGAGGGTCACTTGTCATCTGCCAATTAACATGGAACCAAAAGGAACCAAAAGGGGCCTGTCCTAGACACAGAAAATCCTGGAATGGTTTGAGTTGGGAGGGAAATTAAAGCCCATCCAGTTCCAACTCCCTGCCATGGGCAGGGACACCTTCCACTATTCCAGGTTGCTCCAACCTGACCTTGGACACTTCCAGGGATCCAGGGGCAGTCACAGCTCCTCTGGGCAACCTGGGCCAGGGCCTCCCCACCCCATGGTTTGCTTTTTCCAAATAGCATTGAGGTAATTCCAAAATATTATTTTCCCATTAAAAATAAACGTATGAGTAGGAAAATATAAGCAAGCAAGCAGATAAAAGACAGAAAATGTGTGATCACAGTGAGCACAGAAGAGAGCAGGTTCTGTTTAATCTTCACAATGACTAAGACCAATTCTTTGTCTTATTAAAGTGTGAAGAGCTTGCTATGGTTGTCAAGAGAGTTTGAATTCATTGGTTTCTCCAGAAAGCATTTTGGAGTGGCTTCCTGCTGTTACAGGACTTCCCTTTGCAAAAGTTCTGGTTTACTGAGCTGCTTCTTCTTCAAAAAAAAAACCCAAACAAAACCCCAAAGCCAAACAAAACGAAACACACAAACCAAAACCAAACCTCTCAAACAAACAAACAAATGAAACACCATAAAAAGCCCCCAAAACTAATTATTTTTTCCTATTGGGTGCCATTTTGGGGGGGGGATTTGGGTTTGTTGATTTTTGAACATGTTTTTAATGTATTAAACACGGTGGAAATCACCAGTTAGAGACTTGTCTGCTGCAACTGTTCACTTCCCTTTCTGAGTCTGAAGTCTTAGAAAAGACTTTTGAGGTCATCAAGTGCAATTGTTGGTCTGCCCAGGCCACCACTGACCCCTGTCCCCAAGTGCCACATCCACAGGGATTTTAAATCCCTCCAGGGATGGGGACTCCATCCCTGCCCTGGGCAGCTGTGCCAGGGCTGGACAGCCCTTTCCATGAGGAATTTCCCCAGTATCCAACATGACCCTCCCCTGGCACAGCCAGGGGAAACTCCTGGGGACTTGGGGGAGTCAGTGTGGGATCATGGAATCGTTAAGGTTGGAAAAGATCATCAAGTCCAACCATCAACCACCACCACCACGGTCACCACTGACTGTGTCCCCAAGTGCCACATCCACGTGTTTTTGAGAACTTCCAGGGGTGAGGACTCCACCACCTCCCTGGGCAGCCCCTGCCAAGGCCTCACCACCCTTTCCATGAGAAATTCCTCCTGATGTCCAACCTGAGCCTCCCCTGGCACAGCCTGAGGCCGTTCCCTCTCCTCCTGTCCCTTGTTCCCTGGGAGCAGAGCCCGACCCCCCCCGGCTCCCCCCTCCTGTCAGGGAGTTGCAGAGCCAGAAGGTCCCCCCTGAGCCTCCTTTTCTCCAGGCTGAGCCCCCCCCAGCTCCCTCAGTCCCTCCTGCTGCTCCAGACCCTTCCCCAGCTCCCTTCCCTTCCCTGCACACGCTCCAGCCCCTCCGTGTCCTGTCCGAGGTCCCAGAACTGCCCCAGCCCTGGAGGTGGGATGGGCACTGCCCTGGGGCTGGGACACACCAGGGCTGGGACAATTGCCCTTCTTGGCCACCCAGGAGCATTCCCAGCAGCATCCCTGTTGTTCCCAGCCTGACTCTTGCTTTGGGAAGTCGTTTGTGTCCCTGAGAACCCTCCTGCTGCTCTCCAGGGCCGGGGGCATTTTGGGGGCATTTTGGGGGCATTTCTGCCCCACCCCAAGAGCCAACAGCCCAGCCCAGGGCAGAGCCCACCCGGGGTCAGCCAGGGATGACTCTGCAAAGGCTCTTCATGCCCAAACCTCCTGGCTCAGCTCTTCAGAAGCACTTAAGGGCCAGCTCTGGTGACTGCAGGAGATCCATCTGGGAGCTGGCACTGCCCCTCCTCGGGAGCTGCTGCTCCGAGCTGGGCTGGCAGGGGGATGATGCTCCCCCCCAGCCCCCCAGGGCTTTTCACCTAATGCAAGGCTGGGCTCAGGCCAAGCTCAGCTCTCCAGTGGTCTGACTGCAGGAAGCACAAACACAAAGCTGCAGAAGGGCCACGGGTTCGAGGAAGGTTCATCCCCACGTTCAGCACAAGCCTCCTCTTTCATGCCCTAATTACACAACATCACCTGAATTACTCACCCTGAACCTGCTGCTACAGTGAAAATCAGGTTTCAAATGACCCCTTGCTGTGACCTGGTCCTAGAAATCATTTTTTAAAAAATGGTGTGGGCTGGATGAACAGTGACCACAGTCCTGCTGGGGCTGGGTTTGTGCTGCTCACTGGAGATCCAGGTGATCTTACACACCAAAAAGGGGAGGAAAAGTCCAAAAACTTAACACTGGATCTCCAAACCTTTAGCAAAACTAACCTTTACCCAAAATGCACCTTTTTCAGCCACCCCACCGAACAGGGGGAGGTTGATTTTAACCACAGAGCTCCTCTCTCCATAAAAATAAACCAACAAAAAGCTCCCTCTGCCACAGACCTGGTCCCCTGGACACAGGGAGGAGAAGAGGCTGGATGGCACATGCCACCTGTGTCAGGCAGATCATGGAATCCTGGAATGGTTTGGCTGGGAAGGGACCTTTAAACCCACCCCATTCCACGCGCAGGGACAACTTCTACTATTCCAGGTTGCTCCAAGCCCCGTCCAACCTGGCCTTGGACACTCCCAGGGATCCAGGGGCAGCCACAGCTTCTCTGGGCAACCTGGGTCAGGGCCTCCCCACCCTCCCAGCCAGCAATTCCTTCCCAATATCCACAAAGGTTTAATTTGAAATAATTAGATTATAAAATTAAACTCCATCCCCAAGCAAGGCTTTACTAAAACACAATGATTTCTCTTCAACACGTGTGGTGGAGTTTCAATTCAACATACTAAAATAATACAAAATCTATAAATTCTGCTTTTTTTCTAACTAAAGCATTTAATAAAATTAAGTTTATTAAAATAGCATAAGAATATTCATTTTGCACTGAGTTGTAAATATCATCATGCAAACACACCAACAAGCTTTGATTTTAATGTATGCATTCAAAATGGGGCAAATTTTGCTTCAGACAACATATTTTGCCAGCTGGGCCTTCTTCATTTGAGAAGCTCCACTTCAGCTCTATATTAAGCTCTTCATATCTTGATGGAAACAAAGAGTGCAAAGGGAGAGAGGGGGAAAATGTTGTTCAAACCATTTCCCTGTAACTGAGCCAGCTGCTCCATCCCAGAATGGTTTTATGGAATGCCAGCCCTGCTGGGGAGCCCTGGGATTTCAGCACTCCAAACACATTTATCCCTCTACAAGGGGGTTTATTTGTTATTCCATAGGATCATGGAATGATTTGGGTTGGAAAAGCCCCCTAAGAACGAGTCCAACCATCCCCCAGCACTGCCAAGGCCACCTCTGACCACTGTCCCCAAGTGCCACAGCTTTTAAATCCCTCCAGGGATTCCACCTGGGCAGCCCCTTCCAATGCCTGACCACCCTTTCCAGGAAGAAATTTTCCCTAATATTCAACCTAAACCCTTCCTGGAGCAATCTGAGAGCATTTCCACTCGTCCTATCAAATTCCAGGGAGAGCTACCGGGGAAAACAACATTTATTACAACTCCCAGTGTCAATGAGAGAAGCAGAAATATTGATGAAGAGCATAAATTAAAGGTAAAAAAAAAAAGAAAAATAATATATTAATTAAGCACAACATCCACAGGGCTTTTAAATCCCTGCAGGGATGGGCAGCTGTGCCAGGGCTGAACAACCCTTTCAGTGGAGAAATATTCCCTAATATCCAGTCTAACCCTCCTCTCCTCTAAAACCCAGCAGTATTTCCCTCCAGGCTGATCCCAGAGGAATTATTTCACTCGAAACAGGTTGCAAAAAAAACCCCTAAAATCTTACAGGAGCCAAAATTTATATTTGCAGTGAAACCTCAGCGGTGAATTTTCCCCTTTTCCCAGAGAACAGCCTGGGAATGGGTTCAGCCCCTGCCACACAAGGAAATTCACGGCAGTTGGTGCTGCTGAACCCCAAGCAGAGCAGCTCCTCCTGCTCAGGGAGGATGTGCAGGGTTTGAAAGCTCCCCCAGCTGCTCTGGGATGAACCTCTGCCAGCCTGGAACGTTCCCTCAGCCTTTTTTGTGCCAGTGATGAGACCCCAGGCACTCCCAGCTTAAATATTTCTGCCTTGGTGTGCAGTGTGAGAGTTCTGCTGTGATGTTTTATTGTTTGATATTCCCCCTGTAGGTTTAAAGGCACAATGTTCAATCTGTGCCACTGCTCTAAGTCCCAACCACTCATGAGTTTTGCCGTTTTTTGGCATATTTGGATTTAATGTGAGCTGTGCCCCCGGGCTCTGCACTGCAGTGCCACTGATACCTTTGCAGGTGAGCTCAGGATTCACCAGGGTTTCAGGAGAACAGCACTGAGATGCTGCAGCTCCATCCAGCTGCTCAAACACCCAGTCCTGGAGGGCTGGGCTGAGCCCAAATTCCAATCCCGGAATCCCAGAGGTTGGAAAAGCCCTCCCAGCCCACAGATCCCCCCTGTGCCCCCCTTGTCCCCCAGCCCAGAGCACTGAGTGCCACGGCCAGGCCTTCCCTGCCCTTCTGTGCCCTCCATCCCCAGCTGGGCAACAAAACCAAAACCATCTCCCACCTCCGACAGCAACTTCCAGGTTTTCTGCCGGCTGCAAAATGACCCTGGGATCACACTGAGGGAAACGGGCTGGGGCAGCACGGGCTGGGGCCAGGCTGGGATGCAGAGGGAGGGACAGGACACAGGGAATGGCTTCCCACTGCCAGAGGGCAGGGATAGAGGGGATATTGGGAAGGAATTCCTGGCTAGGAGGGTGTTGAGGCGCTGGCCCAGGTTGCCCAGAGAAGCTGTGGCTGCCTCTGGATCCCTGGGAGTGTCCAAGGCCAGGTTGGACGGGGCTTGGAGCAACCTGGGCTGGTGGAAGGTGTCCCTGCCCATGGCAGGGGGTGGGATGGATGGGATTTAAGGTCCCTTCCCAACCAAAGCAGTCTGGGATTCTCTTCCTCCTTGGTTTCCACCTGGAACTGTCCTACTCCGAGCCAAAGCTGAGGACACCAGTCCCCAGGCCAGAGCCACACTGGGAATGGCTCCCACACTTTTCTGGCTGTGGCACAGGGACAGCAGGAGTCCCCTGTCCCCTCCACATCTCCTTTGTTGCCAGTTTAGCTCAGGGATGGCAAATATTTGGTGTTTTCCCCTTCCATGACCAAACTATGGGGAGCCCATTGGTGCTGGTGAACCACCACACCCTCACAAAGGGACTGGGAGGAAGGGAAAGCTCCAAAGGGGAAGATTTGATGTTCACCAAACACAGAGCCTGCTCCCCCCCTGCTCCACAGCCTGGAGAGGAGCCACAAAACCCCTCCTTCCTGCAAGGACTAAACGGGAGCTGCTGGAGGACCTTCGGTGCCACTGCTCTGCTTCCCAGAGGGAACAAAGAAATGAAGTCACTGCCAAATTCCACGTGTTCCTGAGGTGAAACTGAATTAAAATGAGGCCTCCTAATTGAATAAAAACCCACATGAGGCTGCAAACACGAGCAAGACTTTGCAGAGGCTTCCTGAAGTCCTTGTAATGAACAAAGGAACAGAGTCTGTGGGTTCTGCCAAAAATTTATTGACATGAAAAACTGGAAATGAGAAAGCCAAGGGGAAGGGAGGTTTGCAAGAAACAGTGACCAAACCAGCTGGAAGTGCAGCACTTAATGGATAAAGTGGTTCAGCTGGGAAAGGGAATTTATAAGGAGCGGAGGGGGAAAGGGTGAGACCACCCCATCATTCTCCATGCCTCTGGACAGGAGAAAACAGCCTCAAGTTGTGCCAGGGGAGGTTTAGGTTGGATATCAGGGAAAATTTGTTCCCAGAAAGGGTGTCAGGCGTTGGAACAGAGTGCCCAGGGCAGTGGTGGAGTCCCCATCCCTGCGTAGGGTGAACTCCTGCCTGGGAAGGGCTCCAAAGCTGCACTGACATCACGTCTGGTCTAACCCAGTCTGTCAATACTTGCCTTAGCAACTACATTTTCCAAAACATGATGAGAAGACAAAACCTTTCCCAGGCATCCCCTCAGTCCTGATTTCCAAGCTCCTCCTCCCACCTCCACCAGCACAGCAACATCTCCCCACTTTTAAAAACCCCACGGCATCCAGGAGCTTTTCCAGCCCTGTCTGGGTGTCAGTGACTGTGTCTTCTTCAACCCTGTTTTTCAAATTCCCCCAAAAATGATAGGAAAATATTTCAGCTTCCAAAGTTAAGGCTTGTTGGTGTTCTGCACAATCCATAGGGAATTCCAGAACGGTTTGGGTTGGAAAGGACATTAAAGCCCATCCAGTGCCACCCCCTGCCATGGGCAGGGACACCTTCCACCAGCCCAGGTGGCTCCAACCTGGCCTTGGACACTCCCAGGGATCCAGGGGCAGCCACAGCTTCTCTGCCCAACCTGGGCCAGGGCCTCCCCACCCTCCCAGCCAGCAATTCCTTCCCAATATCCCATCTCTCCCTGCCCTCTGGCACTGGGAAGCCATTCCCTGTGTCCTGTCCCTCCATCCCTTGTCCCCAGTCCCTCTCCAGCTCTCCTGGAGCCCCTTTAGGCCCTGCAAGGGGCTCTCAGCTCTCCCTGGATCCTTCTCTTGTCCAGGGGAACCCCCCCAGCTCTCCCAGCCTGGCTCCAGAGCAGAGAAAAAACAGAGCACCCTTTTCAAGAGATTTCCTATTTTATCTTATTTCCTTTTTCCAACATCATTTCTTTGGAAGAGCCTGAGGAGAGCCTTGGCCCGTGCCAGGTGTGCCCTGTGTGATCCAGGGGCCGTGTGGGGGGAGCTGGAGCCCAGCCGGGTGCCCCCGGACGTCAGAGATCCCGGGATTTACTGTAGCGTGGGGTAATGGCTTGTGACAAAGTGCTGCCATGTGTCAGCATGGAATGCTGCTCCCAGGACAATTGATTTTGGACAGGGAGAGAACCTGAGTTTATGTAACAGCAGGATGCAGAGGCTTTTTCTCCCCTGTACACCCCTCCCCAGATTTCTCTCTGGCCTTTTACACCCTGATTTCGGCATAAAATAAAGGAAGCTGTTTTGCAAAGCCAAGTGGTCCTGCACGGCCCCTCCTGGCAGGAATGGGGCACAGCTCTGTGCCCACTGAAATAAGCTGATTTTTCTCTCTTGCTGCCTTGGAGTTGCACAGAAAATCCATCAGGATTCGATGTTGCTGCAGGGCAGTTGTTTTTTCCAGGGCACCCTTTGGTGCTGCCCTGTCACTGGGGAACATCTTTGCTTCCCTTGCACACTTTGCACAGTTTGATGCCTGTTTTCAAACGCTGAGCTCCCCAGCACTGCCCCCCATCCCACAGCCTGTGCCCCCAAACCCCCCAGAGCTGCAGGAAAACACTCCACAGACCTGCAGCTCCTGAGCTCCAGCAGGGCTGGAATCCTTTGTCCTGCCCTGAGCTGCCCCCAAAATGTGGATTTGGCAAGCAAATGACTCTAAATCACATTATTTATAATCCCTCGATTTGATTTGAGCTTTTAATTAGTCAGGTTGCTTTAAATTGCCTTTATCACTCTCATGTGAAGTCACATCTCAGGTGCCTCCACCTAAAACCTCCTGTCACCCTGGTCCTGTCTGGTCTTGGCTCTGCACCACAGTCCCTTCCCACCACATTTCAGCCCCCAGACACGGCAGCAACAGCAATCAGCAGGAGAAAACTCAAATTCCCCATCTTTGGATACAGCTGGATTTGGGAACACACCAGCAACCCCCCCTGCAGGTCTCACGTCCAGGCCTCCACCTCTGACTTTCTCCTTCCTTAAGAAGAACATCCTGAAGCTCATTAAGGATTTCAGAGCCCCCCCATCACTCTGATGGGAAAGGCCAGAGGTTAAAATATTAAAACCTAAATACACCTTCATTTCAGTTAAAATTAAAATACACCCACCCATCAGTGTCTCCAAGTACCACCCAACCACAATTCCTTCACAAAAGACAACCAAGGACATGAAAATCACCTTCATCTGGGTGGGACCTGGTCCTTTTGATCTTGCTCTTTATCACCTTTCAGAGCTGCAGTATTTTGTGCCACTGGGGCATTTGGGGGCTTCCTGTACCCCCAAACAGGGAAATCACAGGAAAGCAAAGAATTCCCATCCCAAGATCCACCTCCTGAGCCAACCAACGAAGCATTTAAAGATCAGAGGCCGCCTGAGAGCTTTAGAAGAGCTTTAAAAACCACCCCCCTGGCTCTGTTACTGCTCAAGTTACTCCCTTTAGTAGCATTTCAGATGTAGGGACTTCATTAAAAGAGGCCACCAGCCCAGCAGGGAAAAGCAAACCAGAGTCATCCACAACCTGGCTGGGTTTTGATCTTTTCAATTATTCACCCCTCATGGCCCCAGTGGGGCTCAGTCAGCTGATGTTCCCAAACTCCTTTGTCCAGGATGAATTCGTGCCTTGGCAGGTTTCAAATTTGAAAGGACCAACTCTTCAGCAAAGAGCAGCAAATAAAATAAATGGCAAGCACAGCAAGGTGAAAAAACCACAGAGAATAATGAAAAAAAAAAAGAAAAAAAAAGACTCCAACTTCCATTTTCACATTGCAGAGAAAAAACAGGCAATTCCCAGGAAAACTTTGTTGTCATCGTTGGAGGTTTGTTTTAAAAGGGATGTAAAATGCCACCAGCAACCTCCCATGGCTCCTGAGAGACAAGGAGGGAAAAAAACACCATCTAACCACAGCAAGCCTTAAAACCTGCAGGTTTTGTATGAAAGCCTTTGTTCCCTCTCCCTGCAGCTGCCTTTGACAACTCTCTGGTTTCAGTGAAATGTCAGGGTCCCACCTGGTGCAAAACCAGCAGCAACCAGAGGCAGGAGACTTGGGAGTGGTTAAATTCACACTGATTTATTTTCACATCAAGCCCAGGATGAAAACCAGCCACAGGAGTCTGGGAACAAGTTAAATTTGCACTGATTTCTTCCCACATCAAGCCCAGGATGAAAATCAACCACAGGAGTCTGGGAATGAGTTAAATTTACACTGATTTCTTCCCACATCAAGCCCAGGATGAAAATCAGCCACAGGACTCTGGGAATGAGTTAAATTTGCACTGATTTCTTCCCACATCAAGCCCAGGATGAAAATCAACCACAGGAGCCTGGGAATGAGTTAAATTTACTCTGATTTCTTCCCACATCAAGCCCAGGACTGCACAGAAGTTTCCAAGCCCCAACACCTCGAGGTGCCACGTCCCAGCTCTGAGGGATGGACATGGAGAAGAACCTTCCCTAAGCCAAGAGGTTTGGGATCAGCAGAGACTCAGCCACGAGCAATGAGGTTCTTCCCCACTTGTGCACACAGGACAGATGGTTTGCTAACAAGGTTTAATCTGGTTGCAAGAATTTCTCTTCAGAATTGTGCTCAAAATACACGAGATCTGCATAAAAGCCATTAAAAAAGCCTCTCGCAGCTTCAGATGTCGTGGTGTGGATTTAATGAACCTCTTCTGATAAAAACAGGGAAATTGGATGTGATTTTTCTCATCATTTTTGTCCCCTTGGAAATTTGAAGGGTTTATTGAAATCTGTTTTAATTTGGCTTGGATCAAGGTACATGGACAGTCTGGAAAACTCAGTTTTCCGTGTTTACGGGGTGAGGTTCCAAATGCATTTGGCCCAGGGTTTGAGGATGACTCGATAGTTTTGTAGCATCTCAGGCCTTTCTTCCCAGCCACAGGATGAGAAGTGGAAGAACTTTTCATGTAACTGGGTCTTAAAAGATACCAGAGAGTAGAAACCCCAAAAGGAACAGTGCCAGTGATTTCTGCCTCCCTTCAAGGAGAGCACGAAGAAACCAGGGTGGAAAATGGGCAGATATTTATGGAAATTATCCAAACACACCCAAAAAGGGGCTTATTCTGCCCATGTCCTGCCTGGCCTTGGACACTCCCAGGGATCCAGGGGCAGCCACAGCTTCTCTGGGCAACCTGGGCCAGGGCCTGCCCACCCTCCCAGCCAGGAATTCCTTCCCAAGATCCCACCTAAAACCACCCTCCCTCAGCTTCCTTCCTTTGACAAGAGCAACCTGTTCACGTGACATTTCAGCAAAATCCAGCACCTTCAAAAGAAAATGTATTTTTAGGAAGTCTTCACATTCCCATCCCACGACAATAAAGTCGCTGCTGAGGGAACCTCACAAGTGGCTCCTTTCGGCTCCTGCAGGCCCTGAATAAATAAATATGAGGTTTTAACCTTGACTTCAGCTCTTTCTCCAGAATTGAGTAGAGGTTTATCCCTGTACACCCAGGAAGTTTCTGAGCTGTTGGATGGGGGGGGAAGGTTTGGATGTTTTGAGGCTTTTTGGTTGAGTTTTGATTTTTCCCTAAGATAGCTGAGCGTAAAATTAAAACTGAAAAACCCATCACCAGAAATAAAGTCAAACGTCCCTTCTGTAATTGTTTTAATTTGCTAATAGTGACATCCTTTCACAGCTTGCACTCAGCAGCCCCTGTTTGTTTGCAGTCATTTTTTCTGCGCCGCTCGAGACAACAAATTAAGTTTTTAGTGCTGCACCCAGCTAAGCACATTTCTGACAATAATTAAACTCGTTTGAAGGTCTGGAGGAATCACAACAATGACATTGAGAGGCTTTTTGCTCACTGACAGCCAGCACCTGCCCTGGCAGGACCTCGACTTCTCCTACAGCATCTCACCCAGAGTTGTCCAGTCCTCATTAAAGGCTTGAAGATTTGCATAATTCATCACATAATGGTCATTAATTACTCCCATTCTTAAATGCTGATGCTGCTTCTACCCTGAATTTTCACGCCCCACCATTCCCAAACAGAATTCCTTCCCACACACTCAAAGCCCTTCTCTCTCTGCTGGTGTTTCCTCATTTTACCTGAGTTTTTCCACAAGGAAAACGCTTATTTAAGGTCACGATACAGTCACAGGAATGTTTCTTTAA
The DNA here is from genome assembly GCF_001604755.1 of Lepidothrix coronata. Lineage (NCBI taxonomy): Eukaryota > Metazoa > Chordata > Aves > Passeriformes > Pipridae > Lepidothrix > Lepidothrix coronata. The sequence continues at coordinate 2,075,499 of NW_016690285.1, read as the reverse complement.
TGGGAATAATTTGGGCCCCTAAGCAGCAGTTTAGCAGCTGGAGAAAACAACTTGTGCTATTTTAAGCTCAGCTCTCTGGGCTGCAGTTAAGGAGTAATTTCATCTTATAATAAGGCCAAACTCTTATCAACTCTGAGAAATATTTGGATGACTCTTCCAATTTCTATTCTACTCCAATTCCAGCCAACTGCCTTCATTTTGATGACTTCATTTCAATAGTCATAACAATTAGCTGAATGGGGTTGAATAACAATAAATGGGGTTGAATTGCACATCCAACTTGGAATGGCACATCCAAACCAGGGCTGGATCCTCACACCAAACACCCCATAAAAGCTGCTGAAAACAACCAGAAATATCTCAATTTCTTACCAGTTGGGGTCCCTGCCTCAGTTTCCACTTGTCCAACAGCACAGGGAATAACATCAACCCCCTCTGCAAAATATGGATAATAAAACCACTGAGATACTACAGCGAAAATTAATATTTAAATTAATTCAGCACAAAAATGTGCAGGGTGCTGTTGGACTTAAATGTAAATTATTCACTCCCTTTAGGAGCAAGAAGTGGAAAATATTTTCATCCCTGCACAGATTAATTTCTTGATCTGTTTTATTTGATCAGGACAGATTTTGCTGGGAAAATAAACACGGGAGTTTGGATTCAGACTGTTCGTACTCTCTGTCCTCATTAAGGACTAATTGCTGCTGTTTATCTGGCCAACATTTTTCAATAAGACAAGCCTTCCAAAAACCCCTTCTTTTCTTCTTTCAATCAACCCAGCATTTTGTTGAAATAAATGGAGCAGCTCCGATTCTATTTCTGATTAATTTATATTTAATCCCACGACGAAACCAAAACTCTCCGGTCAAAGGAAGGCAAATTTCCAGGAGGAAATTTAATGCATTTCTGCACAGGGAAGTTTTTGTCTCCCTCACAACAAACCCAGAGCACAGTTGCTGAAGCTCTTCAGCAAAGCACGGGATTTTGGCCAATGTATTTTTGGTTGGGCAGGGCTTGGAGCAACCTGGTCTAGTGGAAGGTGTCCCTTCCAACCCAGACCATTCTGGAATTCCAGGATCCAAACCCATGGTTTTTTTCTCTCTTGCTGTGGGTTTGTGGCACAAAAAATGTCAAGGCCCAAGGGCAGGAAGAGCCTTTTCCCGCTCTTTGCAGACAAACATCACCCACACTCCCAACTCCCATTTCCTTCTGGGAGAGAAATTTGCCCCAAATCCTGTCCCCTCCCTCCACTCGCAGCTCCTGGAAGGCTTCAGGCTTTTCTGGGATGAGCTTTAATTTCGTTTCCACAGTCACCACTGAGCTGAAATGGTGCAATAAGACGTAAAAAACCCCTAAACTTCACCCAATTTGGGAGGGCCTGGAGCTGTGGAGGCCCAAAGGTGTCAGGGCGTGATTCAATCCCAACTTTTCCCTCTCTTCTTCTTGGTTATAACTCAATAATGGATAAGACAGGAAGGGATTTAGGCGGCTCTTACCCTGTCCATTATTCATGACCTTATTGGATAGAGGGTTACACAACTCCACAGCCTTGGGAAGCTCAAAATACAATCATAAAACACAATAAACTCTGGAAAGTGCTTTTCCTGTCTTACAACCCAAGGCACTGTACAAATCAGATTTAAGGGATAAGATCCATCCTGCCTTTATGAGGAGAAAGGGCAGTAAACCAGGCCTAAAATAAGAATTATTAACCTATATGTATCTGGGGCAATGACTAGGATGGGTTTTAAAACATATTTCAAGTCTTTTCCCTTCCCACTCGTTTTTCTTTAAATTTATAGTCCCAGGGGAAAATGTGGAACCTGTGATCACCAGCATGAGGCTGCACAAGCACATGGACAGTGTGAAGCATCTGCCCCCAAAAAAACTGCTCAAACCTGGCACCGTTCCCAGGTGCAAGAATGAATTCTTCAAAAATTGTCAGTCAAGTCACAAAGGGCAGAAAGGGGCAGAGAGGAAGGTGGTGGAGGTGTTAACTGGGAAAAAAAATAGCTTTATTGAGCTGGCCTCTTTATGGAGAAAATGACACCTCAAGGACAGGAGGCCTGAGAAGGGCTTTTTTTACAGTTAAGTCTTAATTGGCTTTGAAAACCTGGAACTTTGAATGTCCTTGAAAAGGTTTTCGGTGTTTTCACTCCACCACGGAGATCAGCAGGAAAGGCCAAAGGAGTTGTTAAGGCTTAAATATTCAGAGGTCGGGAATGTTCTCCCTTGCCCAGAGAAGCTGTGGCTGCCCCTGGATCCCTGGAAGTGTCCAAGGCCAGGTTGGAGCCACCTGGGCTGGTGGGAGGTGTCCCTGCCCATGGCACGGGTGGGAATAACCTTTCATGTCCCTTCCCACCCAAACCATTCCAGGATTCCATGACAAGAGGCTCCTCTTTGTTGCCCTGCCCTGTCCCCAGAGCTGTAAGGTGGTTGTGAACTGTTCTGCACCCAGGGGCCACACTGGGCTGGGGGGACATGACCAGTTTGCCAGAAAACACACAGGAAGTTTTCCTCCACAAGTTAAAAGTGTCCAAGGACAAGGAATGAAGCTCCATTTCATGCCTTCAGCTAATGAAGGGCTTTCAAACAAGGCCATCACAAAAAATCAGGGACTGTTGAACAGAACCAACCCCCTTTCCAGGCCATCAACCATCTCTGATGAACGAGGCACAAACCTTGGGTAAAACACTCCCAGCTGAAAAACCTGGGATAGGGGGAGGTGTCACTGGAACTGGGTGAGCTTTAAGGCCCCTTCCAACCCAAACCATTTGTGGGATTTTGGGATTCATGGGAGCTGCACGTCCAAAACAGACCCCAGCCCTCAGCCCACCAGTTCCTGACACGTCTCCTGAAGGGGCCCTTTAACCAGACAAGCCTGAAGTCCTTTTTGTGAGGGCAGAAAACAGAACACACCTCCCTCACTTCTCATTTCCCACCTCAGAGGACTCCATTTCTGCTCTGAAACCCCATTTCCAGCAAAACAAACCCACAGAGCCCCTGGGCATTTTCCAAGAGACCCGCAGAGCCGAAAAAAAAGAGAGATATTTAGGATAAATATACTTTTCTTTCCAATTTTACAGAACGAGGCTGAGGCAGAGCTTGCACAGACCAGATTGGATTTGAAAAGGATCTTTATCCACATGTGTTGGAGACTGAAATGGGAATCAAACCAGCAGCAGAGCAGGAGGCTTTCACTGCACTCCCAGGGTTTGATGGATATTGCAGCTTTATCACAGACATTGCTGAGAAATGTGTGTAAATACAACTCAGTGCTGCACTGAGGAACGAGCTGAGCAGGAACAAAGCCCCAGTGCAGCCTGAGAGCTGCCCTGCACGTGGGACTGCACCAGGGAGAGCAGTTCAGAGAGGGATGTTTATTGCTGTCACTGGATAAATTATGTCTGGGGAGCGAAAAAAGGCAGAATTGGAGCCTTTGTAATAAAGCAGCGTTTTGCCCTGACTGTTTTATTGCCTTCGGAGGGGAATGAAAGCACAGAGCCGTGTTTGATTTTCTCTGGTACCATTTGACTTCCTTTTTCTCGCTAAAAACATGGAAATATTTCAGATCAGTCGTTACATCCAAGAATTATTCCCTTCCTAGGGCGATTTCCCTTTTCATGGCGTTCCCAAACACGCCTCCCAGGGCTGGCTGGAGGAACGTCCCACGCTGATGTTCCTGCTCTCCTGTTCAAATGGCAACGTGAGCCTCAGCCTGAGCTCTCTGAACTCACCAAGTCAACAACAAACAGCAGATCAAGCAGTGGGATGTCCCCACAGACTCCTCCTTGCACCTCTGCTGAAATCCTTTCCAGGATTTTTAGCAGTTATGGGGAGCCCAAACACCAGCCAACACCTTTAAACCCAAATTCAGGTCTGGTTTGGCTCTTCTGCTCACCTTCAAAGCAGAAAGTCTCCATCCCAGGAGATGTTTTGGGATATTTGCTGCCAGGCAAAACTTCCTCAGCCCTTCCAAATCACTTGGCATCGTCTCAGGTAACTTTTTCACACTATTTATCTGACATTTAGAGCACAGGGAGGTGTCTCTGCCCTCAGAGCTGTTCACAGGAGAGCTCACAGGCAGCTGAGCTCATCCGGAAGAGCACTGATGGTGGTGGGTGCAAGAGAGACAAGGGACAAGTTAAAAGTGTCCAAGGACAAGGAATGAAGCTCCATTTCATGCCTTCAACTAATGAAGGGCTTTGAAACAAGGCCATCACAAAAAATCAGGGACTGTTGAACAGAACCAACCCCCTTTCCAGGCCATCAACCATCTCTGATGAACGAGGCACAAACCTTGGGCTCATCTCCTGGGGGAATATATTGAAAATTGGCTTCAGAGGGGACAAAGCTCAGAGCAGAACTCACAGACTGTAAGTTCTCCTCCACTTTTCTGTAGCCATGCATGGAATCCTTAAGGTTGGAAAAGCCCTCTCAGACCACTGAGTGCAACCCCAGCACTGTCAAAGCCACGACTAAACATGTCCCCAAGTGCCACATCCACGGGGATTTTACATCCCTCCAGGCACAGGGACTCCACCACTGCCCTGGGCAGCCTGTGCCAATGACTGGCCACCCTTTCAGGGGCAAAACAGTTCCACAATGGCAGGAGAGAGGAAGAGGAAGGAGGAGGAATCAATCGGAGGCCAACAGAGCTGTGACATGTTTGCAGACAGCACAGCAAGAGCCCATCAATTTACCTGCAACCTCTCGGTTGAGATGCTCAGACTCCCACAAAAAGAGCTGAGAAGGGACTTTTATTGCAGCATAAAATAACAGGAGAGAGCAGAGCTGTCAAATCCAAATTTCAAGCCCTTGGATCGCTGCTGGCAGGAGCGTTTTGTGCAGCCTGTCACACCTTCAGCTCTCAACTGTCTGCCTCTCGTTTTTANCAATTTACCTGCAACCTCTCGGTTGAGATGCTCAGACTCCCACAAAAAGAGCTGAGAAGGGACTTTTATTGCAGCATAAAATAACAGGAGAGAGCTCAGCTGGTAAATCCAAATTTCAAGCCCTTGGATCGCTGCTGGCAGGAGCGTTTTGTGCAGCCTGTCACACCTTCAGCTCTCAACTGTCTGCCTCTCGTTTTTAAGCCTTTAAAGTGCCTCCTTTGCATTGTTCCTTTCATCTTTAACCTTGGGAAGATGTGCCCTGTGCCTTCTGGCACCTTGCAGAGGTGCAGAGCCGGTGACAGGGAGCAGAGAAACCCCCCCTGTGCCCAAAACACTGCCCAGCTCTGGCCCCACAGCACCAGAGGAGACATCAGGGTTTGTTCTGGAGGTCGTGGGTTCCCTCTGAGCCCACATAAACACCAGAGGAAAGACTCCAACATACAGGGTTTTTTTTTTTTCCAGAGTTCTGAGTAGAAAGTTTCTGGATAAATCCAAGTGAAGAACTGCTGAATAAAATATTTATTTTCCTTTTCATTGGAGCAGATATTCATTAGTTTACTTATAATAAATTGCTGGGATTTGTTCCCAAGACAGTTCACTGTCAAAATTTAATGACGGGACAGGACAGAGCAGATAGGATATGATCCCATTCTCTGTCTGGTGTAACTCTTCAAATCCATCTTTTCTTGTAAATACCTCTACGTAATCAGGGAAATTAAGGTTCCATCAATAAGGTTTGACAATACCTGCATTAAAACTGCTGTTTCTCTACAAAATTTGCCCGAAACATGTTTATGAAACTATTAAAATAGAGAAATGCAACAAGAGAGAGGCAGAGAAAATGCACTTAAAAATTCAGGTAGTCACAGTGGAGGTCAGGGGAGACATGTGGGACAAGGGTGGGGTGGCCCCACGTGCTGCCAAAATCCCCCTTCACACCCATCGTGCTCAGGGAGGAAGGTTCTGGCAATCCCAGCAGTTACTCCCTTCATCCAAGCCCAAATATTCAGTGTTTCCAGGGATATGGGGGGGGACCAGGCCTGGATGAGCTTTAAGGTCCCTCCCAACCCAAAGCATTCCCTGATGATGATGATTCTGAGACAGGTAACCTGGAAATAACTCCTTTAATTCCTGACAGCTCCCACAGCAAAGAGCAGTTTGTACTGCTGTGGGACTGTGTTGTGGGATTCTGTGGAAGTTTCCTGGTGCAAACAAAGCCCTGAGGAAAGGGATGATCAATCCCAAGTCATTTTTTCCTCACACCCAGTGGGACTAGGGTCCCACACACCGGTGAGAGGTGGAGAACACACAAGTGGCAGAGACATAGAGCCCCTCCAGATCTGGATCACACTCTGCAATTTGGTTGAGTTGTTAATCAGGAGCTGGACAGGCATGGTTAACAATTGCACTGTGAGTGTTGTATGCTTGGCTAATCTTTTAAGGAAAAGGGAAGACAATCCCATGATGAATGGGCTGTCTGGACAAGAGGCAGCAGGACTGAGCAGTACCTGGGGAAAGGGATTTCTGGCAGTGGGAGATGCCAACCACCAACTCCAAGGGAGGGAAGAGCTGCCCCTGCACACTGATCAGCATGAGGAGGGAGAGATACAACCAGCAAAGAGGAGTTTGAGAAGTAATTAACTGCAAAGTGATATAATTTGCAACCAGTGAGTGCTTGATGCCTTTGCTAAATGTGTAAATAAGCTGCTCCCTGAGCATCAGAACTTTTTTGGGTGTTATCACCCAGCTTCCTACTCTGGAATAAAAGACAGAAGTGCCTCTCCTGGATGTAGGAATTGCTGCTGTGCCCCAGGGAATGAGCCTGGGTTTGAGACAGCAGCAGGAGGGTGCATTTCTCTCTGTGGTCACCCAGCCCTGGCCTTGGAAGCAGCTGCTCTCTCCACACCAGAGCAGGGCACGGGCTCCAGACCAAAGTGCACCAAAGCTGGATGGGGTGAGGAGGGGCATTGAAACCCAAACCAGCGCGAGCTCAGTTGAGGCAGGGCTTGTTTGGTTATTTTTAGTCTCACAGAGCACTTTAAATCCCCTCAGGATTCAGCAAAACACCCCTGTGGTCCCTCAAACCACATCTCATGGACAGCAGGGACCCCAACAGCAGCACCCACCTCCGGGGTCCCACCCCAGCCACCCCTCCAGCTGCTCCTGGCCCAGCCTGGGGGCAGTTTTGGGAGCCACAATGTAAGGAAGGTATTGAGCCATTAGAGAGTGTCCAAAGAGGGCAGAGAAGATGGGGAAGGGCCTTGATTTGAAGCTGTGTGAGGACACTGAGGGCACTTCGAGTGTTCAGCTGGAGAAGAGGAGACTGAGGGGAGACCTCACTGCAGCTCCAACTGCCTGGGCAGGGGCAGAGGAGGGGCAGGGACTGAGCTCTGCTCTGGGGAGACCAGGGACAGGACCCAGGGAAGGGCTGGAGCTGTGCCAGGGCAGGGTCAGGTTGGATCTCAGGAAAAGGTTCTTCCCTCACAGGCTGGTTGGGCACTGACCAGGCTCCCCAGGGCAGTGGGCACAGCACCAAGGCTGCCAGAGCTCCAGGAGGGTTTGGATGATCCTCTGGGGTACAGGATGGGACTCTTGGGTCTGTCCTGTGCGGGGCCAGGAGTTGGACTGGATGATCCTTGTGGGTCCCTTCCAGCTCAGGATATTCTGGGATCAACTCCCCTGGTTGCCAACGTGCCTCAAACCACCAACTCATCAGCCCTGAGAGCATTGATGGGCTCTGCAGCTCACCCAGGGACAGACACTGAGCATCCCCTTGTTCCACCTTCCCCCTGCACCCCACCCCGCCCTGCAGCCACCCCAGAGCAAGAGCAGGGCTCAGTTTGGTCTCCTTTTAATCTGAATATCTCTTTCCCATTCGGTAATTCAGTTTGTGGATTGAGATATCACTTCTCCACACGGCAGAGGCCTTGGGGAAACTTTGCTATTACCAGAAATTATTCAAAAGAAATAAATCTGCTTAACCTGTATTATTAACATTTATCTCTAAGGAGAAAAAAGTAATATAATGTAAAAGTCCATGCCTTGAAGTCCTTTTCTACAAGGACACTTGGACACTGTTGTTTTGGAAACACACTCTGAAGAGAATATTTCAAGTTAATACCAAGAGAAGATAAAGCTTTGCTTGAAAGGCAAACCAGGACAGGTTCTGCTCCCTCCTTTGCAGTGATAAGTCACTCACCACCCCTATTCCTTCATCCCTCACCATTTCTTGGGTAATTTGAACCACTCCAGAATTTCAGATAAATTCCTGATGCCTTGAGAGGGTCTCCTCTTTCCTCACTCTGTCCCTTCATGTCCCCAGATACCTGGGAATAAAATCCCAGGGTTAGGACCAGAAAAATAGGAGTAAAATGATGATGATCATTAATTCCACCCCCTGCCATGGGCAGGGACACCTTCCACCAGTCCAGGTGGCTCCAACCTGGCCTTGGACACTTCCAGGGATCCAGGGGCAGCCACAGCTTCTCTGGGCAACCTGTGCCAGGGCCTGCCCACCCTCATGGTAAAAGCCTTTTCTTATATCTCAGAACATTATACTCCAGAATATTAATTGGATCAATCACAGTTCTCATCTCAGTCAATTAAGCATTTTAATTAGAGATCCACAACCCTCCCCACTGTTCTATTCAGAGCCCCCAGAAATGATCACTCCCCCATATTTTCATTTCAGGGACCACATTGCAACTGATGTTTTGAAAATGCATTTCTGCAGAGCTGTTTTATAACAAACTTCTCCTTTGACAAGTTGTCCATCAAACCTGTTTTTTGGCTGCAGTGTCAGCAGTCCCAGCAACCCAGAGCTCCTGACCTGTGTGGGTTTGTTCCTGAGTCCTGTCAACCAGCGACCAGCTCATTTGATTGTCTGTAAAAAGGCCTTTTAGGAAGGCAAATATTTTTCTAGAAGAGGCTTTTTTAATCAAGGCCTGGCATATAAATGCTTCCCCCCTTCCTTCCCATCATTTCTCAGCTTTGATTGTGTTCTCTCCAAATTAGTTGAGGCCCAGGCAATGTCAAAACAAAACAACTGAATTCTAAATTCAGTGTACAGCAACACAGCCTGGGTGATTTGTGCTGTGAAGGGAAGGCAAAACCCCTTTTAAATCTAACACAGTGACAAGTTTTCTTAACTTGGCCTGGGTGGGACCAGATAAAATGGACCTGGCAGAGTTTTGTTCACCAGAACATGATCTGACAACCCTCAAGAAATCCTGAGCAGAGATGAGCTGAAGGCAAAGGACACTGAGTGTTCAAGTGACTTATCTGAGTTTAAAAACAAATATAAGGCTCAAGTCAAAAAGCTTTGAGGAGGTGCCTTTTAATTAGAGAGAGGTAAAGGTGAGTTATTAATCATGGAATCACAGAATGGTTTGGGTGAGAAGGGACATGAAAACCCATCCCATGGGCAGGGACACCTCCCACTGCCCCAGGTTGCTCCAAGCCCCATCCAACCTGGTCTTCATACAACAAGTCTGGTTTTTAAAGTGTGAAACTCTGAGGGCTGGGGCTCATCACCACATTTATTATAGAGATAGAAGAATTAAATATATAATATATATATATACACACACAAGCTCCCAGGACCATTGAGATAATAATGAATATCACAAGCTAAACTAAAATCTGAAGGAAATGACACCTGTATTTTCCTCTTGATTGGTTTGGAAGTTTTTCGTGTGAATTCAGGTCTGATTATGATGGATAGACCCAAACCCCTTGGAAGCTGATGCCAATCCCTGGGCAGGCTCCAGGAAATCCAAGAGCAGATCAGTGGGAGAGTCACCACCCTGAGAGGTTCCCATTTCCCCCCCCCAGATCACCTGTTCCTTCATTTCTCTCCAGCCTAAAAGAACTGCAAGGCAGAGGGATGGGGGATTAGCTTTCCAGACAGAATATTTCATCAGGGAAGCCACAAACAGCTCGTGAGCATCTCTGCCTGTCAATGATATTGAGGATATTATTAAAAAGTCACAAAATTGAGGAGTTGTTGCTGCAGCTCCTGTAATCTCTGGGCTCATCAGGGCTGAGCAGAGCAGTGGGAGATCACTCCAAAATGCTCATTTCTAATCAGCTCCCTGGGACTCATTTGCAGAGATTTTTCCCTTTTGGTGATGGCAGAAAAATGTCACCTCTTTTCAGCGGAGCCTTCCCAGGGCAAAGGCAACAAATAAAATGCCAAATTCTGACACTGTAAAAGTTCATGGCAGTCAAAGTTGGGCTTCATTACCTCTGAGAGGAACTCTGGACCCAGACATTTCATTATCAGCAGCTAAAAAAGCAAAGGAGCAGCCCCTGGATGAGCTGTTGGGGGAACTCAGAGGTGACCCCAAAGCTCAATGTCCACGTCTGGAGTAGAATCATGGGATGGTTAGAGATGGAAGGAACCTTTTTTGGGGACAGATATCCCAAAGCCAAAGAGATTTTTAGAGTTCTGTCAGCCAGTTTTAAGGCTTAAACAGGTTTAAGTTGGGCTTTTAACAGGTTAAATTGTTTAGGCTCCATCCCACCTGCAATGACAGGAAGAAGGTTTGGGGAAATATTAAGATATAGAAGCACTTGGGAAAAGGTCTTATTTCCAACAGTTTGGACATAAACGAGGGTATAATAAGGACATAAGGATAAATAATAATTAATAAGGACATAAAGAAATAAGGGTAGAGTAGACCAGGATCAACTAAACCAGGCCAAGGTCACTGGAGAGCAGGAGTTGCAGAAATTAAGGGGTCCTACCAAAAGCAAGATCAAGGATCACCTTCCCAGCCTGGAGAATCCCACCCCACCTTCCTCTCCCTGGGACTTTAATGCTCCAGTTCACTTAGACCAGCAGGAAATGGTTATTCTGGAGCCTGGAAGATGCAGAAATCTAAGAAAAATAATAATTAAAGTGGCATAACGTTGGGAACGTTTTCTTAGCGGTCAAACATAAAAAGCCTTCTAGAAACAACCACAGGAGAATCCAAGATGCTTCCAAACAAGATTTACCAAACACTGGGAAAATGGGAATTCTACACTTAGTGAATTGTGCCCTCTAATATTTACTAAGACCATTCTGGCTTGTATTTCAGTACAAAAATCAGCCTGGAACTGCTCAGCTCTGCACTGAAATGTGTCATTAGAGTCATCCAGCAAAGCAATTTTACCTCCTGAAACACCTAATGGGGCAACTCTGCATTTTGGATGGGAGTGGAGAGCTCAAATCCCCCATTATTCCCCACAACAACCCACCCTTGGCACAGAAACCTCTCCCAGCTCCAGCAGAGCCCTGGCAACAGGGCCCAGCCTGGTTTCTGGAGCCCAGGGGGGCATCTGCAAAAGGGAAAAGCCTGAGGAAATTCTGATTTTATTGGCATCATTGTCCCTATCCAAGGAAATCTCCATCCAAAGGCTGAAGCCTCCTTGTCCATGGTCTCTCCCAGGTTTACAGGGGATTGATGGCCTCACATTACCCATGTCACTAAAAAAAAGTGCACCATCCTTCCATATAAAATGTCACCACGGCCTCAGCTCTGTGATCTTTGTCTTCTCCACCAAGGCAACAACCCAATTAAATCCCTTTATTCCTCCCACAGTGGAGCCAATCCCGGGTTTCCCCAACGAATTTCAAGTGTAGAATAATAAACTGCCTTTTATGGTGATCAAAACAAGGCTGAGAAAACAAACCTGTCCTTTCCAGGGCCAGCTCTTGAATTCCTCCATTGCATCTTGTCAATTGGCTTCTATTAAATCTGTCACTATTTGTTTGATTAAAAATAGGGAAACGTGGAGCACAGAGAAAGGGGGTGGTGGGAATGGTTTCTTCTTCCTTAGTGCTCGTGGAAAACCAATTTTACAAGTTCCTCTCCTGCTTTTTGAAGTAGCTGAACATTTTCCAGCTGTTTATCCCAGTTGGGTTAATTGATCCATTATTAATTCTGGCTAAAGCCATAATGGTTTTACACATTTTGGGGGGAATTGAGTTGATATATTCAATTATTCACAGCTCCACCTGCATCCCATGGGAATCCCAGCCCCACTGCCAGAGGTGCAGATGTCACAGCAATACACATTTTATCCTCACTGAGCCACAGGAAGGATCTTCTCCCTTAAATCCCTGTTTCCCACTATCCCTAAGAGCCATCAGAGAGAGTAAATCCAGGCTGTGCCCATTATTTCCAGGCCTTGCTCCATTCAGAGAGAAAAACCACTTTGTTCAGATACAACTTAGAGAGACTTGGTGGAAAACAACACATTTTACCCCCTAATTTTGAAAGTTGTGATTTATCCTACAATTCCTTAGTCTACAATGAGCCTGGCTCTGCTTTACTGGGACAGCTGAGCAAGTACAACCATCCACAGATAAATTCTTTGGGATTTCAGAGCTAATTTTGACTAAATAAGGCATTTGAACCCAAATTAAAGCTGAGCTGTAAAATTTAGGATGCTCCTTGTGCTCCCAGGGATTTTCCAGTGATTGAAGGCGACACACAAAGTTGTCCTGGTGCTGATTTATAAGGATTACAAAGTGTCTCACCAGCAGAAAGGGAGGGCTTTGGGAATAGATCCACCAAGTGAAACACCTGCCCTGGAGCAGTGGGTGAGGATTTCCCAGCTGAGCTGGAAGGTGCTGTCATTCCCACTGGGAATCCTCCCTCAGCCTTCCATAAATGTGCTCTCAACCAGCTTTAAGGCAAGAAGTATCAGCTTCCCAAACCAAACCAAGACAAAACATGGAAATTGAAGTGGATTTACATCACTCCAAGTGAAACCAGCTCAGACTGAAGGTCCTTTTTGGCCCCTCGAGCTTGGCAGTCATGCCCAGCTCAGCCTCACCCCCTGGGTGTTCTCCCACATCCCTGTTTCCAGCCTATGGATGTAATTAGTGAGGAAATGCCACCCCTGCCTTAATTGCACTTCCCATTCCCACTCCTGCTTCCTCCCTGTCCTTCCTGGCAGCACAGCAGGAGCTGTGTCCCCTCCCTGGGATGCCCATTAGTTAAAATCCCATTTTGCACTGGCACACAATTTTATTTCTATCTTTTTGGAATAACTGGGCCCATGGCTGGTGCCCAGCTCATCCCCCCAGTGTCCACCAGCCCCCAGAAGTCCAGGACTGGGAGTTTTCCTCCTGACCTGCCCTCTGAGTAAACTTTAACATGGCTTCTTCCCTGGAAAATAAGCTCCTGAAAGAAAACCCCACTGGCTTCCCCCTGGAACTCCCAACACAAATTCAAACCAGCCTGAGGGGTGAGAGGCAAAGCAGGTTTTAATTACCTGGGAGCAACCCCTAAAGCAATTTGTCCAAACCTCATCCCCAGGTCAGAGCAGCTGAGCCTTCACTGGGGGGGTTTAACAAGCCTGGATGGAAATGGGAACAGGGAAGGGCATCATCATCATCACCCCCTTCCATTGCCAAGGGATGTTTTGATGGGGAAGGAAGAGAGTTCCTGGAGAAGCACAGGAAGGCTTCAGAGAGAATCCCAAAATGGTTTGGGTTGGAAGGCACCTTAAAGCCCATCCATCCCATCCCCTGCCATGGGCAGGGACACCTTCCACCAACCCAGGAGGCTCCAACCTGGCCTTGGACACTTCCAGGGATCCAGGGGCAGCCACAGCTTCTCTGGGCAACCTGGGCCAGGGCCTCCCCACCCTCCCAGACAGGAATTCCTTCCTAATATCCCATCTAAATTTCCCTCTTTCACTTTGAAGTCATTCCCTGTGTCCTGTCCCTCCATGCCTTGTCCCCAGTCCCTCTCCAGCTCTCCTGGAGCCCCTTTAGGCCCTGCAAGGGGCTCTGAGCTCTCCCTGGAGCCTTCTCTTCTCCAGGTGAACCCCCCCAGCCCTCCCAGCCCATCAACAAAGGATAAATGAGGAATAGCAGGAATCATGAATTCTCCAGAGCAGAGTAAGCTCCCTGTTGTTTCCAGTGCAGTGAATTCACTTTGCTCTCATCCCTTTCCAGATGGGTTTATTTTTTTCCCCTCCTCCCTTCCTTTGGGTTTACAGAGCTCGCTTCCTTGGCCAGCAACATTCAGTCCATTGGAACAGCCCACAGGTCACCAGACTTCCATTATCACCCCTTCCTTGCTTCCTGCTCCTGTCCAAATCTCCCCTGCTCCCAAATTGGTTTTCATCAGGGATAATGTGCCTGCCTGCAATGGAAGCACTCTTCCCATTACATGTTCCCAGAAAGTAGCCAAAACACCTGCAGCTGCTGATGGGTTTTAAAAGAGGAAAAAAATCAAATGTTGTCTCGGCCAGAAGGTTGTTCAATTAACTTTTCCTGCTGGGAATTGCTGGACCTGGGGCTGGGCTGTTGGGGAGCCTTTCTTGGAGCCAGTTCTAAATAGATCAGGGCTTTGGTGACAGCAGAACTCACCAGAACATGAGGGGCAGCAGCAAAGCACTGAAAGTTTAATATTGAAAGTTTAATATTGAAGTGGAATATTGAATCACCAGAAACTCTTCTCTTTTTAGCTAATTCTGTGATAAGATCGTAATCAAAATGTGTTTGAGCCTAATTATGGTTTCAAACACAATATTTTCCTTCTTAATTTTCTAAACCCTTCTGCAGGGTGATGGAGGGGGTGTTTTGCCCAGTTTTTGGTGAGGGATGTGCCTGGCACTGTCTGCAGAACAGCAGCTTTATCTCCTGTTCTCTTGTCACAGCCCTGAGCAACTTGGAACAAATAACTGCCCTGCACTGCTCATATTTTAGTATTTCCTTGCTTTCCAGATATTCCCCCTCTTGATTGGGATTTAAATTTTATTGAAATCACTTCCTGGGACTCTGAGAACTCCCTGACCCCCTCCTGGTGTGTCCAGTCCAGTGACTGGCACCAGTTCCTCCCAGAGCAATGCCTGGGTTTTGAGGGCCCCAGGATCGGGCTGATCATTTCTCCCCGTGAAAAGCAAATTATCTTGATCATTAAGCCCAGAAAGTTCAATTGCAGCAACTAAAAAACCACACCAAGGCTTTGCCATTTGTAAGAGAAACAGTTTCCAGAGGGCTCATCCCAAATATTCCCTTGCTGAGCCCTCTCCCCACCTCCCCCCCCCACCAGACTGAATCAAAAATCCAGGACTTATTCCTGGTATTTATTTTTCATCTTCTGTTTTGTCATAAAACAAATTCCACCTCAGACTCAAATGCATTTCAAAGCTTTGCATCTTCAGGGGAATGGGGGAGATTAAGTGGGGTTTTTTTCCCTGGGAAAAAACAGCTAAAAAACTGCTGAAGGATTCAATTAGCTTGGAAAACTTCCTGCCATTGGAGATGACTGAAAAGATTAAAATAAATGCATATATAGACATGTGACTGAGGAAAGGCTTCTCCCAGTGCTTGGAGCACACAATAAATCATCCTTTAATTGTCATAATGCACAAATAGATGGTGGCAAAGCAGCTTTACCTCGTTTCTGGAATTTTCCAGAGTGGTTTCTCTGCCCCAGGCACCACCCAGGCCCACAATATTCCACGGCCACCTCCACCCAGGTCGTGCTGCTTTCAGCAGGGACCTCCCAGCAGAGACTCCCCTGCCTCAGGCTTTTATATCAACTGAAAAATTCCAGTAAAAACCTGTTTCAGGCAGAATTCCCAAGGCCAGCTCTGCTCTGACACCACAACAGCCTCTTCTGCTCCCTGTTTACTTGTTCCTTGGATTCAGATCCTACTTTACTGCTCCACAAAAGGACTCCTGAGGAGATCCAGGAGCAGGGCCCCATCCTGGAGCACAAACCACGCACGGGGAATGGCAGAATTCAGATTTCTCCAGGTTTTTAACTGCATCCAACACACAGATCATTTGTTCCCACAGCCTGTTTATCCCTTTCCAGGGGCAAAAAGCGCCAGCAGACACTGAGGAGAGTTCAACTAAGAGCAATTAATTCCCAACTTCTGTAACAAGCCAAGTTTTGTGCCCGGAGAGCTCAAGAGGGAAAAGCAACAATTCCTCAGAGAGGAATAACTTCCTGACAGACATTTCCACCCAGGACTTCAGGGGAATCCTAAATAAGTCACCCAAAATTGAAAATCACGGAATATCCTCAGCTGGGAGGGTCCCACAAGGATCAAGTCCAACTCCTGACCCTGCACAGGACACCCTAAAAAAAAAATCCCACCCCGGGTCTGAGTGTTGTCCAAGCTCTCCTTGAGCTCCAGCAGGGAAGTTTGATCCACAGGATTCAGACTCAGACAGAGCCTCTGGGTTAATTTATGCAACTCCCAACGTTTTCACCCCACCCTGGGAGGATCTTTTGGGAGAGGAGTAACCTCACCCTCCTCACCTGCGCCCAGATGTTCTTCCTGTGCTTCCCAGGGCTCCTCAAAGGGCCTCCAGAGCCCAATCCCTGGGATAACACACCCAGGAGAGGGACAGGCAGCAGGAAAGTTGGGAAAAGGAGATGGACCACTAAAGAAATGGTTGATTCCAAGGTTGGTTTGACTGTAAATATATTTAAGAGCACCCACAGGTTCTCTCCCACCCCATTTTGTGGATGCAGACTCCCCCAAAATTCCCTGGACAGATCCCTCCACCCCCAGCTTTCAAGCTCCTTTCCCGAGTTCTGAGCAGAGTTGAGAGGGAGGGAACAAAGCTCCCGGGAATCCCAGGATTTCAGCTTGTCTGGGAGCCTGGGCTGACTTACATGTGCTCATTAAAATATAAAAAATAAGAGCTGCTCGTTCCCCCACCACGTCTGAGGGGGTGGATTGAGCAGCACATCCCTCCTCAGTCACGGCGAGCTGACACCGCCCAGGCTCCAAACATCCATCTCAAATTACCTCGGGAATCATTTTGCCCCTTCTGGGAAAGGAAAAAAAAAAAAAAAAAAAAAGAAAATAAAGCAGCAGCTCCGCAGTTCTTTTCTGTTTCTTTTTTTGTCATTTCACCGTTGCCACCTGCTGTGGGGATGATTTTATGCTCCGTTTCTTCCACTCCTGCTGTTTCCAGGTGGGGAAAAAAGTCATTTCTTTTGTGCAGGTGTGGGAGGGGTTTGGGTGGAAGTCAGTGGGATGGGGAGAACAGGCACGAGGGACAGCAGCCCCTGGGGCACCACGAGCTCTGGAAAAATTCTCACTTCATTTCACGCTAAAACAGGGATGTTTTGCTTCAGGATTTCGGGAAACGAGCGTGGCAGAACGAGAGTTATGAGAACCAAGCAGAAAACAAGCTTCCCCCCAGGAACCTGCTGTTCTAAAAGTGGTTTAAAAGCCGTGCCCAGCCCAGGAGGTTCCTCTGGCCCAGAACCAGCTGCACCCATGGATTCATTCCCCCTTTTTTTGTGGGAGCAAGGCTGGCAGCTGCAAGTGCAGCTCCAGAGCTGCTCTGACCCCCCTTCACGCCCAGCCCCAGTGATGAATCTGATGCCTGCAGCCCAATTTTCTCCTTTTTTTGGCTTCCCACCAAGCCAAACCCCAGAAATCCTGTCACTCCCTCCATAACCTCACCAAGAGTTATTGCAGCAGCTGCTCAGCTATTCCAGGGCTCAGACAGAGCTCCTTCAAACCATCCATCTTCCCAGGAAGAAGCTAAGGATTTTTCCCCCTCCCCAAGCACATTTTGCCTCAAATATTCAGAGGCATATTTTATTTATCACTAATAAACAGGATGCTGCTGCTCATCCCCCTCCAGGTTGCCAAGAAGAGAGGCTGGGGGGGGTCCTGTGGCTCTGGGATGACACAAAGCCATTCCCACTCCTCACATTAATGCTAATGCTCCCAGGACATCCCATTCCACAGGTGGGATGCAGAGGCATGAAGGCTCAGCCTCAGCATCACATTTTGGCAGAGCACAGATGAGCTGCCACTGCTCTGAGGCCACTTAACCAAACCCAAAAGTAATTTAATTCCAGACAGGGCAGATTTTTCTCCCCATACTTCACCAAGGACCACGTTGTTTTCAACCCCTTCCCATGTTTCTCTGGAGACATCAGCATTCCAAGTAAGAAAAGACAATTTTCCTGACATTCTCTCCAGTTTCTCCAACTCCTGGCTCTTGCAGTGCAGTGGCAAGAGAGAAGGGGAACAAGAAAACCAATTTCCAGTGTCTTCATTGACACACCTGACACCTCAACTCATCACCACCTCCTCCTGCTTGCACCCAGATTTTGGCATATTTTTGCTATTCCTGCCTCAATAACCATCTTCACACAGTGGGAAATATTAATTACTTGATTTTTCCTTCCCAGGCACGGGCTGAGCAAGCCCAGAGCCTTATTTTAGCTGCCTGGTACTCTCATAACAGGCTTTTGGAGTCCCAGTTTCCCTGGATAAGCAGGGGGGGGAGTGTCCACACCAAACCTGGCACTCAAAGCTGAAAGCACTAAATCCCAAACCCTTCATTTCCACAGGATCACTGAGGCTGCAAAACACCTCCAGGATCACCAAGTCCAGCCTTTGACCAAATCCCACCACGTCCACTAAACCATTTAGGCCCAAGTCAGCCAGAACCAACCCAAGAAAAGGCTCTGGGCAAGACACTTAACCCTCCAAAATCCCTGTAAATTCACTTGGGAGATAATTAGGGGTGTGGGCTCCTCTGCAGATGGGAACTCAGTGGAGCTGAAGATTTTACATTCATCTCTTACAACAGTTGAACTCCCAGCAGCTGAGAGCCAATGCTCCAAAAATCAGAGCAGGGGAAGGCAGAGGCTTCACTGCCCAACTGGAGGGAGAAATGATGGCTTGAGATAACTCAGGGAGGGTAAAAAAAAATTTAGATTATAATGCAGGATTTGGCATAGCCAGGATTTACAGAGCAGAAACTCCTCCTCAGGAAGGGCTGTTTGCTGTTCCTCCTCCTCCAATATATTGGGCTGAGTGAAATGTTCCAGGGCAAAACCCCTGGGACAGAGGTTGAACTTGCACCTCTGAGGAGGAGCTTTTCTTTTGCACAATTCCATCATTTTTGCTGCCCCCTGTAACCCCAAATTTGCTGAACAATCTCTCTGACACCTTCCCCTTTCTCTCCACAGCACTGCTGGGAACATTTAAAGGCCACTGGAGCTGGGGGTTAGAAGTGACCCCATTCCACAGGCTCCTCTCCTTTGCCCTGGCTCTGCCATTTCTCCCATGGATTTTTCCTTTTGTGCCCTCTGTTCTCCTCTGCTGGGGTAACTTTGTGTTCAGCCTGTCCCAGGGGTGCTCCTAGGGCCCTTTGGCACTGAAGGAGCAGCTTTGGAGGGGTCAAAATGCCCATTTTGCTGAGCCATCAGCCAGCAAATCACCACTGGATCATCATCAAATCACCACCTCCAGATATTTTCGTTCCTGCATGGAAAGAAGACTTTAAAATCCAGGTGGATTTTAAACCACATCATTGTCCTTCAGCCAAGCCCACATTTTACTCTCACCTGTGGGCACAAACCCCTCACACAGACCCTTTAACACCCCCCCAAGCCTTGCCACCTGCTCCCAACATTCCTTCTGTTCCCTGGTTTTGAGGTGTGGGTGATTTATGTCACAGGCAGAGGAGGGATAAATGCTCAGGGATCATTTTCTAGGGCAGATAAAGGAAAAAACACACAGAAGTGACTTCTGTGCATCAGGAACAGGCTGGGGCATCTTCAGGAACTCAGAACAACACCCAGAGAAGGCTCCAGGGGGATTTTGGAGCCCCTTCCAGGGCCTGAAGGGGCTCCAGGAGAGCTGGAGAGGGACTGGAGACAAGGGATGGAGGGACAGGACACAGGGAATGTGTTCATACTGGTTTAGATGGGCTATTGGGAAGGAATTTGTGGCTGGGAGGGTGGGGAGGCCCTGGCCCAGGTTGGGCAGAGAAGCTGTGGCTGCTCCTGGATCCCTGGAAGTGTCCAAGGCCAGGTTGGAGCAACCTGGGCTGGTGGGAGGTGTCCTTGCCCATGGCAGGGGGGGGAACATGATGAGCTTTAATGTCCCTTCCAACCCAAACCAGTTTGAAATTCTGCAATTCCGTGATTTAATTTGATAAGAAAAACCAAAATTGTGCAGTTTCTCACCACTACCTGAATTCACAATTGATTCTCTGGCTCAGTCTCTCTCTGCTCCAGTTTTCCCTGGCTAAAGGGGCACAGCCATTCACCCCCCAAAGGCCAGCACACCCCAAGGAACTATTTTAGAAACACCAACTTCTCCTTGCATGCAATATGAGCAAGAACATAGAAATTCAGGATCAGGATGGAGCAGAACAACAACTCCCATCCATCCTCTGATATTCTACCCAAAATTTCCTTTTTCTGCCCTGAGACAGAGCACTGCAGGTTCCCTAACACAAAGTAAAAGGGAAAAAAAATCAGCCTGGTCTCACCTCCCAGACTCAAGGCAGAGATGTTCAGCACAGCCAAGGGACACAGAGGGGTTTGTCACAGCCAGGAATTCCACCTTCCCACCCAGGAATTCCTTCCCATCTAGCCCTGCCCTCTGGCAATGGGAAGCCATTCCCTGTGCCCTGTCCCTCCATCCCTTGCAAAGATCTGCTCTCTGCTCCTGCTCTGAGCTTCAGGACCAGTCAAGAACCTGCCAATCACCAACCAGAACAATGAGAGCTAACCCTGAACTCATTTATTCCAGATAACTGCAAGTTCAGGCGTCTCTTTTCACTTGACAGATTCCACATAAATTAAGAGACCTCTCAGGAATTAGTTCTACCTTCAACAGAACTGCACGAGATGAAGATTCACCCACTTTTTTTGCTTAAAAAACAATATTTTGGTAAATACTCTCCCACAAACTGCACCAGGTTGGTGTATGCATGAGGAAAAGTTCATGGAACATCCCTGACCTGAAAACACACCTTTTTTTGTGTTTTCACAAATATTGACCTTTTTGTTCCTGGAGTTTATCAAACACTTGGCTCAAATAGAAACATTCCAGTTTCCCTTCCAATGGGGGAAACACCTTTGATGTTATTCTGACATCCAGCACTGGATTGTTTGTGTTCTCCCTCGGGGTAAAAAGCAGAAATCCTTAAGTTTTTAACAGGCAAAAAAAATCCACAAAAGAGAGATTACAGTGTTCTCCCCCACTCTGCTGGTAGGGGAATAATGGTCAAGACACCCTTAGGGTAAAAAAATCTGATTAATTTTAGAGATGACCACTTTCTGATGTTGTATTCCCCATGAAAGCACTTGATTTTTGTGAATCATCACAATTATTACCAGCCCAATCCATTCTTGCAGATATTAACCCAAACATTAAGACCTGCAGAACATTTCCCATCTACCCTGGAGGTTCTTAATGTCTCTTCCATGTGTCAGAAACAAAAGTGCAATTCGGCTGGAGGTTCTGAAGGGCATTTGCATGAAACCCAGGCTCCAGTTTTTAAATATTTCCTTCCCTCCAGTGTCCATTTGAAGCCTCCCTTCCCTGTGATATCCCAGCTGGGTCCTGCAGAAATCAATGCCATGCCCCAGGCACAAACTCACTGATGGGGATCATCCAAGAGCAGTGGGAGCTTCAGACTGAATAATATTTGTGTGACTGGCCATGTGTGCAGGCCCAGGGAAGCTCATGCAACCAGGGCTAGTCTTTCCTCAGGATAAAAAGGAAGGATGGAAATGTTGGAGGGCTTTGGGGGGTTTTCAAAGCACTGCTCAGATAAAAGCCCAAATCCTCCTGCCTGGAGAAAAGAAATCAAAATATAATCATGCAAATCAAAATATAATCACTCAAATATTCCTGGGAGAGGCAGGAAAAACAACTCACAGCTGGAAATGGAGCAAAGTCAGGGTCTAAAGGGGCTCCAGGAGAGCTGGAGAGGGACTGGGGACAAGG